>NC_142314.1:646346-963269 GCF_054855325.1 Carica papaya
GTTTCAGACTCTAGTCAACTACTGCATAAAAAGAAAAAAAAAAACGAAAAAAGAATAGCGATACTTAGATAATTTGCATCCTGTAGATAATAGTTCATTAAAATTTTCTCAATCTGTTGAAGTTAAAGAAGAATATAAAATCAAAATAGACTTGCTGCAGGGAGGTTCCCTTAGTAAGAGTCTAACTAACTAATCCTCCACATTGATGCCCAAAAGACTACTCTTGCTAAGGTTAATACGCAGACCTGAAATACTGTCAAACAGATGCAAAATGGTATGCATCTTCTACTTGAAATCCCTCTTAATCTGTTTTAGATCCTCGTCGTCTATTATAAAAAAAGAAAAATAGAAGAGAAAGAAATAATGACAATTGTAATATTAGATAATTTGCATCAAAAAAATTATATTTTGCCGATATTTCTCAATTTATTGAAGTTTTAAAGAGGATTTTAAAAAATCAAAATAAATGTTTGGATGGAGGATTTTCGGTCTCCTTTTTCTATTATTTTCTTCTCTTTTGCGAATAATATTTCTTCATTTTGTAAAAAAATAGTGGGAAAAGAAACAAAAGAAAAAAAGATAAAGTGCCACCCAGTAAAAAAACAGAGATCATTTGTCTCCCAATCCACTGAAGGAATGATTTATAGATGGCAAGTGAAAAGAGTGCTACATGGATTTCTATTAAGTGACTTCCACTTTAATATAAAATTGGATTTCTCCTTTAAGATCATAAGTTCAAAACTTATTAAGAAAGTAAAACTGGTTATTTTGTGATTGTATTATAAGATAACAGTAGTTGGTTTATAATATTTGATTTAATAGAATTTAACACTTAGTTCACTAATATATTAGTGGAGATATGATGACTAAGTTGGATTGAAGTCTCAGTGAAACTATTACATTTCTGGGTAAAAAAAATATTTCAGAATAGTTAGATTTCCTTAATAGGGAAGCTATAATGGGTTAAGATCTGACCTAGCATTTACTCATAAAAAAAAAAAGATTTCTTTTCCGAACTTATTGTTATGCAATTGATTGTAGTCATCTTAGTTTGCTAAAAAATATGCAAAGAAAAAACCTCCATTCTTGTCTCCTATAAGTTCGTTAATGACCCAGCCAAGAGGAGGATTAGGACCAATAATTGGACTATCTTTACCTAACAACGTTTCTATCTCTAGTCCCTGAAAGTACTGAAAACAGTACAAGTAAATAGCTACTGAGTTTGTAAAATGAACAAAGGTGGAGATGTGTGCTGAAGCATTATCTGAAAATTTTGGAACATGGTGGCTCCTCGTCAAATACAAAATTAACAAATTTTACCATTTTCCTTACCAATTTATCTATATATCTATCTTTTTTTTTTTTGTACAGACAGGAAGTGGGAAGACATACACAATGCTTGGTGAGATTGAAGATTTAGAAGTCAAGCCAAGTCCACATCGGGGAATGACACCACGAATATTTGAATTCTTGTTTGCCAGAATCCAAGCTGTAACGATGCCACTTTAATCAGAAATCTTGTTCATTTGTATATCTTCCTTTATGTGCATATGCATATAACCTCTAGTTGGTTTAATTTTTTTTTTTTAATCTTTTTCCTTTGCAGGAAGAGGAGAGCAGAAGAGATGAAAAACTAAACTATAATTGCAAATGTTCTTTCCTAGAGATTTACAATGAACAAATTACAGACCTCCTTGATCCATCATCGACCAATTTGCTTGTAAGTTTGTTTCTTCTGGAACTATCTGTGCTTTTGCAATTTCTGTGAGCAACTTTTCATTAGGCTTTCTTCCTTATTTATAGTTGCGAGAGGAAATTAAGAAAGGTGTTTATGTAGAAAATCTCTCTGAATACGAGGTGCAAAGTGTGTCTGATGTTCTAAAGCTTTTAACTCAGGTACCAATCAATATAGATTCAGTAATGCCTAGAATATTTCTCTCTCTCCTTCTTACCCGAATTTGTGCATATAGTGCCTGCTTTAAATCATTATTTGTTTTGATAGGGTTCTTTAAATAGAAAAGTTGCTGCAACAAATATGAATAGAGAGAGCAGCCGTTCCCACAGCGTATTTACATGTGTAATTGAGAGTAGATGGGAAAAGGATTCTGCAACTAACTTAAGGTTTGCAAGACTGAATCTAGTTGATCTTGCTGGTTCAGAAAGGTAAGGCATCATACTTTGTTTGTAAGCCGTGCTTCAGTTCTTAATTGCATGATTTGGCTCCTGAGTTGAGCTATATTCCATTATAGGCAGAAGACTTCGGGTGCTGAGGGTGAGCGTTTAAGGGAAGCTGCTAACATCAACAAATCCTTGTCTACACTGGGGTAAAAAATTTAAATGCTCTTTAATAATTTACTGAACATGTTGCTTTGGCTATAGTGCTGGTTATCAACTTCATTGGGCAACACTGTTCATTGCAGTCATGTAATTATGATTCTTGTGGATGTTGCACATGGGAAGCCAAGGCACGTTCCTTATAGGGATTCAAAACTGACCTTTCTTCTCCAGGTTTCTTCTGACTCCATCTTCTCTGTCTTAACATTACTAGAATTCTTTGTTATGGTGTTATCTTTACCATTGGAAGCTATGCAGGATTCGCTGGGTGGAAACTCAAAAACAATGATCATTGCTAATGTCAGCCCTTCTATCTGGTTGGTTCTTACATTTCTATCTGCTTTGCTATTAATTAATCTACTCTTTTTTGTTTTTTTTTAACTGTCCTTATATTGTCCCACTTGCAGCTGTGCAGCTGAAACATTGAATACCCTAAAGTTTGCTCAGAGAGCAAAGCTAATTCAGAACAACGTAAGCTTATATATTTGATCACTTCAAAGTTACATAATAGCTTAGAAGGGATGAACTTTTGTTCCTAGAAATTTTAGTTTTTTAAATTACAGGCTGTCATCAATGAAGATTCCACAGGAGATGTCATTGCACTACAACACCAGATCCGGCTTCTAAAGGTGAGGTATAGAATCAAATAAATTCTCTAATGCCTGGCATGATGGCCAACCAAAGTCAGTAATGATGATTCTTTTGGTACAGGAAGAGCTTTCTATTCTCAAGCGTCAAAATGTCTCAAGGTCCTTGTCATTTGGATCAACAACAATTGATAGAATGCAAGAGCAATATAGTGATTACTTAGATGACACATATGAAACGGAAAAACAGCAGGGTGAGGATTTGCTTGGCTATGAATCTGAAGGTGTTGTGAGAATGTCTGCTAAGCAGGTATTAAAGGTTATGCTACAGTTATAACTGTTTGATGCATGAATAGGAAAGATTCACATGAGATAGGATATGCGAAGAGAAATATTTAGCTTTAAAATTGTCATGTGTGCACGACTTATGCAACTATTGTTCTGATGAACTCCAAGATATGCATCTGGTGCATGTGCTTTCAGGGACAAGCATCTCAAACTGAAATAATCCTATGATTAAGTTTTCAAATACGTGTCCCATGACTAGCCTTTTAATAAAAATTTTGCCATATGCAAAGGCGGGCACCATAGGATTTCCTCATATTAGCATTTAGAAACCATCACATGCTCCTGAAAGTTCTGATGTGTCAGCTTAAATCTGTGGAGAGAACCCTTGCTGGTGCGCTGCGAAGGGAGCAGATGGCAGAAACTTCTATCAAGGAGCTTAAAGCTGAAAATGAACAACTGAACCGTTTGGTATTTACTCTTTTTGTCCTCTTTCCTCCTGAGTTTCCTTCTTGTAGAAAAACTTTGTTAAATTTCTTGACACTTTTTTTTCTCAGGTTCGGCAAAGAGAGGAAGAAACCAGAAGTACTAGAATGATGCTTCGTTTTCGAGAAGAAAAGATTCAAAGGATGGAATTGCTTCTTGGAAGCAACATACCTGCAGACTCCTTTTTACTGGAGGAGAACAGAGTATTGACCGAAGAGCTTCAATTGCTCCAAGCTAAAATTGATAAAAATCCTGAAGTAACTCGCTTCGCATTGGAGAACATTAGGCTCTTGGACCAACTAAGAAGGTAGTTTTCTGGGGTTATAACAACTTCATATGGTAGCTAACTGCTAAGCTTTAACCATTTATTCATTATGTCGATAATAGATTTCAAGAATTCTACGAGGATGGGGAGAGGAAGATACTCTTGGCTGAAGTTTCCGATTTGCGGAATCAGGTATTTTTAGAATATAAAAAGAGAGATGGTGTTGTCTCATTTGATCAGTTCTTTATAGCCTGAATAGACATACATCTTTTTTTTTTTTTTTTACTTTTACAGTTACTCCAGTTTCTTAATGGGAACTCTGAGCAGCAGAGCCATCCCAACTTGAACGTTCAGACACAGGTCAGTGTAGCTACCTTCTAAATTTTTGGTTTTATTTCCCTTGAGGTTCCGAGTAGAATCGAGGAAATATGATAAAAAAGAAAAGAATTATGCTCAGGGAGGCCCACTCTTAAACTCTCCTTGGGTGGTACCCTTGGCCTTCGTCTTTCAGGTAGCCAAATGTAAGCCTGGTAATTGTGTGTAAACAAGTTTATCTTGCATTTTTTAGTTATTTTCCTTACACATGTTTTATACATCTGAAACAGGAGGCAATCAGCATCAGCAAGGAGAACAACTCTCTCCATTTAGAGGTTGCTTAGTCTTGTATTGACTGGAAGTTTGTTCATTGTTCTCTTTGGAGTTTGATCCCATAATCATTTAGTTTCTACTATTTCAGTTGAAAAAGACTCTCAATGAGCTAGAAGAATGCAGGGACAATCTCAGTTCCTGCTTAGAAGAAAATGCAAAACTTTGTAGGTAAGGGAGTCCGACTGTTTTAGGATAATTTGGTTTTCTAGTGCTTTAATTTTTGCTTTTTTTGAGGCTTTACATTTCCTGAATGTTTTCCAGAGAACTACATGACCTTCGTTCCACCTTAAACAGTCTTAACTCTGCTCCAGCTGATCAGGACAACAATAATAAAACCATAAAGGTTATTTTGTTTTATATTTGGTCATGCTAATTGGATGGTTATATGTAGTTGTGTCGTTGTTCCTGTTTTGTTTTTCTGTACCTCTTTCTGCATTATGTATTCTGCTATATCCATCTATTGATGAACGCTATACACTAATTTTCAGGAATCATTGGAAGCTCAAAGTGATCGACTGATGACAGTGCAATCTACCCAGGCTACGGACTATGCTGAAGCAATCATGGATTTGCAGCTTGAATTAGATATAGTAAAAATTATTCTCAATGAAGAGAAATCATTTCGTGCAGAAATGGAAGAAAAGGCATTTTCCTTAAATAGAGACCTTAAGCTGTCAAAAGAGCAACTCTTGTTGGTAAACCAACAATATGAAGATGCAAACAATGAACTCAAAGAAGCGAGGTCTGTAATTGAAGCTCTTGAGTCGCAACAAATTTTATCAATCAATGAGATGGAGGACCTGAAGAAAAGCAATAGCCATCATCGGAATCTTTTGCGCAAACAAGAGATTGAAACCATTTCTTTGAAGGAGAAAATTTTTAGCAAAGAGGTAAGGGATCACCCACCCACAGATGGCAATGAGAAATCTGCAATACAATCCAAGTTGAAAAAGATGCAAGATTCTCTTGAGAAAGCGAAGCAGCTGAATATATGGTACCAAAGTGATCTTGCTTTTCAGGTGTCTAATGAGGAAGAAATGGATGAAGTTCGTCGACAGGCTGAAGCTGAGACTGCTGAGGTTATTGTATGTTTGCAGGAAGAACTTTCTGTTCTTCAGAAAGAAGTCCAAGTGTGTCAATTGAGAGAGATTGAAACTAAAAAGAAGTTGGTGCTTTTGGAAGCTGAGATGAAGGAACTGCAAGAAAAATTATTCCTGATGGCTGAAGATAACAATCAGTTGTCAGGAAAGCTTGTTGAGAAGGATGAAGAACTAAAAATATTATCAGAAGAATGGAATCTACTAACCTGTGAGCTTGAAGAAATTCTTGTCAATGGGCATGAAGCACTTATTGATGCATCTGATCAGGTTAACCTCATCTCTAGTTCCTTCCCTCAGAAAAGGATTTTGATATCAGAACAAGTTGGGAGGTTGATTAGAGTTCTCTCTGAGAAGGAATTGTCAATTGAAGAACTTGGAAGATGTTTAGAAGACGCAAACAACAAGCGACAGGATGTAGAGTGCATGCTGAAGTCTCTGAGAGGGGCAGCTTTGGTGATTAATGAATCACACCAGCGTGAGTACAATGAGAAGGAGAAGGAAATTCTCCAGTTGAGGTCACAGCTGAGCACAAAATCATCCATCATATTTGAGATGGAGAACAAAATGAACATGTCCCAACTTCAGATTAATAAATTATCAGACTGTGCAACTGTTGCTTTTATAGTTGTGAGTAGATTATCAGAAATGAATGCTGACCACATTGATGCCTTGAAACAAAAGGATATTCAGCTTAGAGAATCAGCTGAGATCATCCAGATGAAGGATGCCCTTCTGGCCGATAAAGCTATTGTAGGTTATGAAGCAGAAAAACAAATTCTCTCTCTCAAAAAAGAAATAGAAAAGTTGGAAGAAACCTGCGCAAAACTTGGAGAAAAGTTTTCCAAGGAGGAGCTACGTGCTTGTTCTATGGAACAAGAACTCGAAGACATTAAAAAGAACCACATTCTGGAGGCACAAGAGAAACTCTCAGAACTAAAATCTGGTGTTTCAAAACTCAGATCATGTATGCACATGTATGTCGAGCACAATGGAAGTCCTGAAGAACATGATACACAAGTTTGTTTGCCAGATGATGGCAGTAACAAAGCACAGGTAAGCTAATTACTATTATTATTATTATTATCATTATTTTTCACTTTGGTACACAACTTAGGCCTTGAATGATGATATACTTTAATGTCATACTTAGGCCTTCTTTTGAAAGGTATTTGATTTAGTAATTGTATATCTGGCCATTGTGCAGTCAAATGCTGAGGTGAATCTTGATGATATGTCATTGCATCTGGTTGAGGACCTGAGAAATGATTCTGCTGTCAGTAAACTGAAAGTGGAGAATGGTGTTTCTAGCAATTCATGTTGTCAGAAATACATGGAGTTGAGGGCAACTTGCAACAATGTATGTGAAAGAGATGTTACCATTCTTCTTCTGAGAAAAGAAATAGAATCTGCCCTTGAAAGCTTAAAGCAGGTCCAACTTGAGATGGACAAACTGCAAAATGAGAAAGAAGAGATCAGGATGTCTGAGAAACAGAACAATGAAACCTTGGAGTTTCTTGTCTCGCAGATTCTTAACCTGCAAGAAGCTATGCATAAATTTGAAGAGAAATCTGCATTTAAAATAGAAGTTTCTAATAAAAAGATTGAGCGGTTTGGACAAACCATACAGGAAGCCGCAATCCAGTGGTGTCAACGAAAAGAGGTACTCTTTTTTTTTGCCTTTTCTGTTTCTTATCTATATTTTCATCTTCAGTTACTTTAACTTGTCCCACTTATTGGCTGGGACACCAAAAGGATCCTGGCCTTTCCTGCTTTTTCTGTATAGTTGATTCACTTCCCACCATTTTTATATTATTACGGGGCAAACTGTTTTTTCTTTTTTTCCAATCTTATGTGTGATACCTTTTGCAGTTTCTTGAACTTGAAGTTGGTGAAGCAAATATAATTGCTTCACAGAAAGCTGCAGAGGCTTCTTGTATTGTTGCTAAATTTTGGGAGGCCCAAGATACCATGAAAGAAGCAGATATCATGATCAATGAACTCATGATAGTAAATGAAAAACTGAAGCTTGATGTGGAAAGGCTGAAGCAAACAGAAATCAAATTAATAAACGAGAGGGACGCACTATTTGGTGAGGTTCAGGGCCTGCAATCCAGTAATGTAATGAAGGATCAGGAATTTGAAATCCTTCAGAAGCAGTTTGGATTAGATTTGTCTGAAAAAATTGATCTTGTTGCCGAGCTGGAAAGTATCATCACACAGCTGCAGGAGATTTATAATAACTTTATGACTATAGCCTATGATTGCTGTTGCTTGAAGTCTTTCTTTCTGGAATCAACAAGGTCGGTTGGACTATGTCTGGAGGACATCTGGTCTGAGATAATTGCAAAGGATTGTGCTATTTCAGTGCTACATCTCTGTCACATGGGAATTCTTTTGGAGACAGTAACAGGACTAAATGCAGAAAATGGTTTGCTTCAACATGGATTATGTGAATCAAACTCTGTTATATCAGATCTTAGGGAGCATAACTTCAAAGCAATGAGAGAGCTTGAAGTGTGTAGAAACCTGAAGGGGAAACTATTGGCTGACTTCAAGAGCAATTTTGATCGCATTACAAGGAAAGAAGAGGAAGCCAGTGAGCTTGGGGCCAAGTTGAGCTCTTTTGAGAAAAAGATATCAGATCTAAAGCTTCAGGAAGAGTTGATGTTGCAAAGGTCTAACTACATGGGATCTCAACTTGCTATGCTGATGAAGGATTTAGACTTGAGTAATGCAAACATTATGGTCTCCCTTTTGGATCAGGAAAAACTACTGCAAGATAAAGAGTTCTTAAACTTTCAGGCTGAGTCTCTTATGATAAATTTGAGCTCTAAAAACATTGAGTCACTTATTTTGGCATCAAAGTTCCAAGAGATGGTTTCTCATTTAGCTGTGGCAGAAAATGAGCTTTGTAGTCAGCATGATGTTCTTGAGAACTTAAAGAGAGACTTGATTTTTTCCAAGGTAGATAAAGAGTTAAAGGAGCAGTATTTGGCTGATATAGAAGTTGAGGCTGCTTCTTTGAAAGCAAAAGCAAATGAAGCAGAAGATGAGACCCGGGACCTGTTATCAAGGCTGAGAGACAGTAGTCTGTCAGTCACACGCTTGGAAGAGGAAAATAAATCTCTTATGCAAGGGATTCAGTCTCTAAAGAATGTTGCTTCATCAAATGATATTTTAAAACACGAACTTGGGGAAGTTAAGGTGAAACTGCATAACCAAATTCAGGAAATCGTAGTTGACCGAGAAAATTTGTTAAAGGGTTTGAGGATAAAAGAAGAAGAATTAGAACTTTCTGCTGGTCGTATATCCATTCTTGAGCAAGAAAACAAAAAATTACAGGAGGAAACTTTTTCACTGGAAACATCCTCATGCAAACTTCAAAAAGAGCTAGATATGAAAGCTCTGGAGCTCAGTAGAATGTCCTTCTTGGAAGAAGAAAATAAATCTCTGAAAATTGATGTACAAAAGCTGAAGATGGAAAATAGCTTGGTTATCCGGGATTTGGAGGAGGAGAAATCAAAATTTGAATCATCTCTAACCCACATTCACAGTATTGATATAGAAAACCAAAGGTTGCAAGAAAAACTTTTCTCCTTGGAGTCTTCCATTGCCAGTATACAAAATGATTTGGATTTGAAAAATGCTGAACTGAACAGACTCCAGCAGTCTCAATCTGCCATTATGGAGGACCTCTGCTTAAAAAGCCATGACCTGCAGACTTATGTAGACAGGGTAAACACCTTGAGGGATGAGAACATTTCCTTGAGGGATGAGGTTGGGAATCTTGAAGAAGATAAACGTGAAGCTCTGACCATATCAAGCTTAACTATTGCAAAATGCATTCATTCTGTAAATTCTGTAGATATGATCAAGAACGAGTTATTTAATCTTGTAAATGAAGATGGTTTTGTGATAGTGGATAAATGGCTTCAGTTGATGTGTGAAAATTTAAACATCATTTCTAAGTTCACAGAAGAAGTTGAGTTCATGGAAGGCCACATTATCACTCTTCAGGATGAGTTATTGAGGAAAGATGATATTCTGCAAGGCTTGTTATTTGACCTGAGACTGTTGCAGGAGTCTGCCTCAAATTCAAAGGATCAAAAGGACGAAATGGAGGAAATGAAGGCTTGCTTGGAAACTTTAGAAGAAAAGCTTTCCATGACATCAAATGAGCTTGATGAGGCAGTTGCTCATAGCCAAATGCTTGTAGTTCAGCTGAAGGAGAAAACAGATATGATTTCTACAATTGAGCTGGATATTTTTAAGGAACAAGAATCTCTAAAATTGCTTTCCAATGAAAATATAGAGCTGAGAGCCCAACTTGAAGATGCTTTGGCCTCAAAATGTGCTCTTGAGGAGGAGATAAAGGAGAGAAGAAAGATGACTGAGAGCTTGGAGATGGAACTTTTAGAAATGGATAATGTTCTTGGCCAGATGAATGATACAACTGAGTCCTTGAGGAGTAATTTGAACGAACTCACTGGTGACAGAGATCAACTACAAGAAGAGGTTCTTTCTTTGAAAGAAAGACTGGAAAATGCAGAGGAGCAAACTAAACAAATTGAAGCTATTTCTTTGGAAGCTCAACAGGTATGTACTCTTTTTTAATATAATAACTAGATTGTTTTTATATACTCTAGTTCCTCATTCAGATATTCCAAATTCATACAGATAGCTGAATCAAGAAGGATTTATGCTGAAGACAGGGAAGCGGAGGTGAAGCTATTAGAGAGGTCTGTTGAGGAGCTTGAATGTACTGTAAATGTACTAGAAAACAAGGTCAGTGTTTCCTTTTTGACTCAGTTTGTAAGCAACTTGTATTATCATAATGCCGCTTCTCATGAAAGTCCATTTGTTAAGGTTGACATTGTCAAAGGGGAAGCTGAACGACAGCGGTTGCAGAGAGAAGAGCTAGAATTGGAGCT
Source organism: Carica papaya (assembly GCF_054855325.1). Lineage (NCBI taxonomy): Eukaryota > Viridiplantae > Streptophyta > Magnoliopsida > Brassicales > Caricaceae > Carica > Carica papaya. Next base: position 656,983 of record NC_142314.1, read on the forward strand.
TCATTCTGTAACTCAGCAGTTGCAAAGTCTTAGAAATGCTGATGTTGATATGAAAAGGTTAAGAGAAATAATCCTGAACTTTTATTTCCTTTCAAGAAAACCATTTTGCTTCATGATGTCCTATTTCTTTGAATTTCCAATGCGTGATTTTGTTTGGTCAATAGGAGTTTGGATGAAAAGGATACTGATCTTCAGGAAGCTATAAAGCATATAGAGCTGCTTGAGAGGGATTTAGCTGATAAGAGTGCCGAGGTGAGATTCCTCATAGGCCTTTGTACTATTGTTTATTCTTGTTACTTCCTAAAATTTTTACAATCTAGTGAGTTTTCATTATAGTTTCAGAAATTTATAGCATACTCTGTTTATGCAACAGATTGTCCAATTCAAAGCACATATTTCTGAGTTAAATTTGCATGCAGAAGCCCAGGCCAGTGAATACAAACAGAAGGTAGGCTGACAAACACAGATCTATGGATGTAATTTTTCAGGCACAATTTGGTTTACATGTGTTTGTACCCTTTAATGGTATCTAATGTTCGGAATCCAAAAACAGTTCAAAGCATTGGAAGCTATGGCTGAACAAGTAAAACCTGAAGGCCATCTCTCTCATGTTCCAAATTCTTCAGCTATTAAGTCAGAGAGAAACACGGTAAAATCTAGGGGCTCTGGCTCACCTTTCAAATGTATAGGATTGGGATTAGCCCAGCAAATTAAATCTGAAAAAGATGAAGATCTTACTGCTGCAAGGCTACGAATTGAAGAGCTAGAAGCTTTAGCAGTAAATCGACAGAAAGAGGTATGATTCACCATCTCACTGTGGATTCTGCTAATTTTAAGAAATGTTAAGAAATGCATCATGAAGTTATTGATTAAATTTGTATTCTGCTTCCAGATATTTGCTTTGAATGCCAGATTAGCTGCTGCAGAGAGCATGACTCATGACGTAATTCGAGATCTACTTGGAGTCAAATTGGATATGACAAATTATGCGGTATCTATATATAGTCTTATGCTTATCTTTCCAAATAATTGTGACTGCTTGGACTGGGAATACATGTAGTACAAAAACTGCATTACTGTATGCCTCTGTAGGGAGCCATACACTTTGATAGAATAGTATTAATGACGATGGCGATGGTAGTAACTAAAAGATCAGTTTTCAATAATGATGGTGGTGGTGGTACTAACTAAAATGTCAGTTTTTCTTCATGTAGTCTTATAAACCAATTTTTTACAGGCAATTTAATGTCACGTTGCCTGTTTTGTTACTGCAGTCACTGTTGGATAATCAGCAAGTACAGAGAATAGCAGAGAAGGTTCAATTAAGAAGTCCTGGCTATCAAGTAAAGGTGATTTCTTTTCCCAGTGGTGCTGAGGAAAAACTGGTTGCTTCTTTTTTCTGGTTGATCCTGAATATTAAACATGTAGGATCAGGAGGTAAACAAGCTTAAGCAGCAGCTGAGTGAATTTATTGAGGAGAGGCAGGGGTGAGCAACTGTCACTTAAAATTTTAGAATTCGCAGTCAACATTTCTTTTCATTTTTCCAAATTGGGATTGTTTTGGAACCATAAGTTTCTGGCATCAAGTATATATTGGTCTAAACTGTAGATGGCTGGAGGAAATTGATCGAAAACAGGCCGAGATGATAGCAGCACAAGTAGCATTGGAAAAACTTCGTCAGCGTGATCAGTTACTCAAGACCGAAAATGAAATGTTGAAGGTAGAAATCCCAGCTTTTTCTTTTGCTTCTCACAGATTTCTTTCAAGAAAGAAATTGAGTTAATGTCTGCATAATATATTTTCTAGTTTTCAATTTTTGCACTTGCATATATATATATATATTCTTAAAAAAATGTGCCTGTCGAAAATAGAGATAACGTAAAAAATAAAATGCTGACATGAGAGTTAAAGTTAACAAAAATTATTTTATGTTTTCATGTTCTTAGTTTACCCTTAAACACTTTGCATGGTAACATGCAAATCTTAATGGACAAACATGTATGAAATGCTTTTAGGTATCAATATGACTAATTAGTTTCATGTACCAATGTGCCTGGTAAATTTTTCTGTTGTTATCCTACACCTCTCAACTCTCACATACCTTGCCTATTTTGTGTGTATTTTTTTTCCTTTTTCCAGATTGAGAACGTAAATCATAAGAAGCAGATACTGGAACTTGAAGGGGAAGTGAAGAAGCTTTCTGGCCAGCAGAACCTCCAGCAAAGAATACATCATCATGCCAAAATCAAGGTAACAAACTTCTCGAATTTTGTCGCACTAACTGCTGACATTCTTAAATTTAGCGTTTGTAGATCGAGAGGGAAATAGAGAAAAATTATTGTGGTTTTTAATTTTTTCTGATTTTTTTTTCCACACATCACACTGTCTCCTACAAAAGGAAACTAATTACACCAAGGATCCTACGAATCTTTATAGTCAATTATTCCTTATTAATTACAGCGATATTATTATGAACTAAATTGCAAATAAATATTAAGAATATAGATAAAATATTTCAATACTCCCCATCAACTTAGCATAAAATTCTTCCTTTGCCAACTTGGAAACTAAACTGTCAAACTGTTACTTGTGAAGCCCTTTAGTCAAAATATCTGCCACTTGATTGATAGATAGAACATAACGCATACAAATGATCCCATTATAATCTTTTTTTATGAGGTGATTGGCAATTTTCATATGCATTATTCTATCATGGTGAATAGGATTATGTGCAATAGCAATTGCTGATTTGTTGCCACAATGCACCTTAATCAGTAGTGGCATGGAGATCTTTAATTCTTCAAGGAGTTCCTTTAACCATAAAACTTCACAACTTCCATGAGCAACATATATATATTCAGTCTTGGCACTACTTCTGGCTACCACATCAGCATCCCAATCATCGTCCCTGAATGTTACAATCCCTCTAGCTCTCCCAATCATGATCCCTGAATGCCGGTCTTGAAAAAACACAATAAGAGTCATAAAAAATAACATGAATAGATAAAATTTTGGGTCATAAAAAATAACATGAATAGATAAAATTTTTAGAGAATATGTTAACAGTCTAGAGGTTAAAAGTTTTGAAATGTGGCGAGCAAATTTAAGATTTATATTTTTGGAAATTTTGACAATGCCTTTTCTTGCTATGGAAGAGAAACTTCCATCAGCAATTTAGACTTTTTCATAGCCAGAACAAGGTGTATAACAATAAAATAGATTAGATAGACTAGTCATATGATCGGACACTCTTGAATCAATGATCCAAGGAGAGGAATTTTTACCTGAATGAGCTGTAGAAGACTTCAGAAGCTTCAGAAGTTGATCAATTTGCTCCTTTGTAAATGGACTAGGCTATTCGAGAACTACATTAGCAGAGTGCTGCCGTTTTTTGTTCGGTTTTGAATTATCTAGTTTTTTATGGATAAACCACCAAGTCCCCTCAAAACTTCTGTTACTCATCTCCGCAGGGTCAGAGAACCCGTTGCTGTCTCGGCTTTGCTACTGGAAGCTCTGAGGAAGTCAGAATAGGAGAGCATTCATCTTGGGGTGGGCTTACTACTTAAATACTTTCAATAGTTATCTACTCCGCACTTGGCTACCCAGCATTTATCGTGGGTACGATAACTTGTACACTAGAGGTGTGTCCTTTTCGGTCCTCTCGTATTGGAAAAAACTCTTCTCAATGCTTTAACGTTCACATTGGATATAGATCAAATTGTCTCATGATGTTCTAAATCCAACTCGCATACCGCTTTAATGAGCGAACAACCGAACTCCTGGAACATACTACAGACCTCTGGTGCGGCGTTGTTTATTGCAATGGTCATACCACTGTCATGATATTTCTTCTTTCCTTCGTAGGTTTGGACCATTTTACCTACTTGCATGGGCCTTTTCAGTAACAAATGTCAACTCTTTGTCATGCTATTTGATTCATTTTTCTTTCCAAGTATGACATATCATCGATTCTCCTCTTAACGAACTTCAGAAAGACTTCATTAATGGAGGGCATAGGATTCCTCCTTATAATTCTTCCTCAGACTTCATCGTATTTAACATTAACCTGCAAGGAATTTAAAGACTTGATTTGTATCGATAATTGTTCGGTACCGAATAGCATCATCAAGGTACTTCCACTTGTGATCATTAAAAAGGTCCATATCCTGCCAAACACACTTTAAAGAATTGAAATAGTTTGTGATAGATAGATTCATTACCTTGACAAATATCACTAAGCTTCAAAGTGGGTTTATACACTTGGGATTGATTGCCCAAATCAGAGTACATTTTAGGTAACATTATCCCAAAGTTCTTTGGCAGTAGTGTAGCACATGTTATTAGAAGCAATATCTTCCTCCATAGAATTCATAGTCTATATCATAACCGTAGAATTTTATGCATCCTAGGTTGCTTGTGATGGATCTGTCATGGCTAGCTTCTGAATAGCACATATAAGGTAACTAATTTTTCCTCTTCCTCTAATATACATCTGGACTGACTGTGACCAACGTATAAAATTGTTACCATTCAGATAAATGGTGCTAATTTGGACTGTTGAGTTCAGAGAAAACTTAAGAATTATCGGATGATGAACATTAGGTAGAGATATATTGATGTTATGATTGCTATAGGAACAGTTGTTCAGGGTTTGGTAAAAAATAATTTTGCTCTGATACCATGTAGATTGAGAATAAAATGAGGAGAAATATTCTAATTTTAATTTTTTTCGTATATTATAAAATCTCTTATTTATAACATAAGGGCATCTTATATAAAATGAAAATACACTAAGGATCTTACAAATCTTTCTAGTCAAATTTTACTTTTTAATTACAAATTTTTCTAGTCAATTATTGCCTATTAATTACATAGATATCATTAAATACTAATTTAGAAATAAATATTAAGAATCTACAAAATATTTCAACAGTATTTTTCTCTTAGATTGATTTAAATGAAAATCTTTTTTTTTTTACATAACAGGAAGAAAACAATATGTTGAAGATTCAGAATGAAGGCCTCAGTGTTAAGTTGAGGCGAGCAGAGCTTATCCTTTCACGTGTCAAGGATGAGCTTGCTCGTTACCGTGCTGCTATTGGAAAAGCTCCAGATATTAATTTTGATGAGGAGCAACGACTGAAAAGCAAATTGAAGGTTGGTAGGCAGATAGAGAGAAGAATTTAGGCTAAAAGAAGAATTTATGTCAAATATGTGTGGTTAAAGAAAAACCATTATAAGATAAGCAAAACAAATGGGATTAGTTTGTTTTCTCCATATACATCTCTGATACATGGGGTGACAGCATCCTGGATCTGTTACAGGAGTTTGAGGATGACAAGGTCCAACTTGCCGGAAAGCTCGTAGGCCTTTGTACCAGTATCTTAAAGGTATGTGAATGGCGATTAGCCACTTGGACATGTCCAGTTCGAGTTCACCTCTAACTTAAATCTGAAATATCAGGTAGCTGGAATAAAAAAACCTGTTCCTGAGATAAACCCTGATGCTGCTGAAGAGGCATTGGAGTACCTTAAGAACAAAGTGACTTCACTGGAAGGAGAACTGGAAAATCTGCGTTTGAAGGTAAGTGTTCTACATCTCTTCAACTCTTAAAGTAGCTTGTTCTAGTCTAATATTCCATCCAACTGAATTCCAAACGGCATTCTAGTACGTGATGACTCACTAAATTTACATAACCCTGCAAAAAAATTCTCCACAGAATAGAGTTTATAGCGAAAGAAACCGGCTATCTGAACTGATGCCCCAGTCTTCGCCGTTAAGCTCAAGGACCGATGAGAACTGTCAAACTCCGAGGAGGGTAGCTCAAGCTCCATTTTTTTCTGCTTTAGATAGATAACTTTATTCACAGACTTCATAAGTTATATACACTTCTCTGCTATCCATGAATACAGTTGGGAATTTGTGATTATTTAGTGCTCACCCCATCTGATATCAGCCTACTTGGAGTTGTATGTATATCTATCCTCTTCAAGACCCTTTATTTTGAAGTTCCAGTGTAAATTATCTTTCTTTTTTTGACTAATCAAAGGCAAGTGTACATACAATTCAATGCCAATCAGTATTCAATAATTCTTTCTGTTTTGTAGTGTTGTATGTACATATAGTGCAATTATTGGTTATATACATTGAACTGTATCTATCTTGAGAATTTTCTTCATATGGGTTTTAAGGCCTCATTAGGGATTCCTAAAACTTTCACTTCCAAGATTTTCAATGATTATTATTACTACAATTATTATTTAACATCAAATTAAAGAATTACTCTACATTTTTCTAAGCTTATTAACTCATTATGTAGGTTTTAATTATTTAGTGTTTAAAAGTTAATCAAAGTTACATAATTAATTTATAATTAAACTAATTTTAATTTCATATTGTTGGATTTAAATTTTCACTTGTTAAATAAAAAAATTATAAAAATAAAAATTGAATTAAATATTAAAAAATATAAGTATAGGTAAAAAGAAATATATTTGTAATTTTAGTATGTGAATAATATTTTAAATTTACTAATTTAATATTTTAAAATAAAAATATAATTAATTTATTATTGCTAAGTTTATATTTATTATAAATTATTTAAAAATTTTATTTTAAAATTTAATTCATAATAATTGATAATTAATATTATATAAAATAAAATAAATATTCTTAAATAATTTAAATTATCACAACAATTTTTATTAAAAGAGTTTTTTTTTTCTTTCCCCCTAAATTTACTAATAACCCTAGTTCTACAGCCTGCGCCACGTTAGTCCTCTACCAAACACGCCTTTACGGACAAAACCCCTGTTTACAGAGGTTTATGCCATTGATGCACTCTTCTTAAAAAGGACCGAGCTTCGCTTTATTCTTTTTCAAATCGACCGTCATTCCGCACCCTGAAGCATCTCATTCTCGAGGTAAACGACTGCATTGAACTTCCGCAGCTTTTCTATATTTCCAAGGCTGATTGCTGTTCTTTGTAATATTTTTATCTGCAGGGTTTGATTACAGAAATGAGCATAGCAACTTGTAGTTCAATTTCTTTTAACCGAGGGTTTTTGTGGAAGGTTTCGTATTTCTTTGATTCTATGTTTGTCTCTTACAAACGGCAAAAAAAAGAAATAGACTATTTCTCTTGATTCACGGCACTGGCACCTGGAATTTTGGGATTATTCTGCTCGATTTTTTTTAACAATTAAAGTTAAATTTTCGAACTTGTATGTTTACTTTTTGTTTGGGCTACGAGAGTTCGTATTCTATTTCAGGGAGAGGCGAAGGTTTTCAATGTAAGGCAGCGAAGTGTGAGGCAATTTTTTGGTGGAAATGTAGCTATTTCATCAAGATGCATGAAGGTTTCTGGTAGCAATGAGTCTCAAAAGGATGTTCGGATTGGTCTTCTTGGTGCCAGTGGATACACTGGTGCGGAGGTTTGTGAAATTTCAGGAATTCTTCTCTTTGAAGTTGCATCCATTTATACACACACACACACACAGATATGTATCTGCACCAATCTTTTAGTGCTTGGCTTCCATATATATGCATTGGGTTAAAACTGATTAAGAACCGGTTAACATGAAGAAGAGAAGGGCTTTATGTTCTCATACGTGCACCAAAGATCCATAATGTCCTCGGTAGAAAGAAAATAATGAAAGAAAAGTCAATATTCAGTAGTTGAATTTCATTGAAAAAGCTGAAGGTTGTGTTTTGATCAATTCGCACTCAATTCTTAATCACTTTATATACATAATTCCTATATTAGCCTTACTATACATAAATAGAACATAATGAACTGCTTCTAAGATACCACAGCTCCAACTTGAATTCTTTGATTGTAGAATTTCAATTTCTACTTTCAGTATAAGAGTTGTTTTCCACTACCAAAGACGTTAAGATGGTGATAAATCAATACAACCAATTATCTGCTAAGAGTTCATACTAAAACTAATATACAAATTGAAAATAGGAATATACTAGGAATCAGTGGAATTGAATCCAAAACTGGGCAACAACTCTGTAGCTTAGTGAAGGCATTCATGTCTCTTTTTCAAAGGAGTTTCCCAAATAGTTAGTAAAGATCTACATCTAGGGGTATTAAACTTCTTTTTTTTTTCTTTTTTTTTTTTTAATATGCCGGATGTTTCTATATATTGGATGCCACAGATCTTTTCTCGTTCTGGCAGATTGTTCGACTCCTTGCAAACCATCCATACTTTGGCATTACTCTGATGACTGCTGATAGAAAAGCTGGCCAGTCAATGGAATCAGTGTTTCCTCATTTGATAACACAAGTATGACTTGTAGGTTCGTCATGATAACGATGGTCATGTTAGTTGACTCTAGATTTTCATTCATATGCCGATGGTCAACTGTAATCATGTTGCTCCACCACTGATGATGCTTTTGTCACTGTTTTTTCAGGATCTGCCAAAAATGATCTCTATTAAAGATGCTGACTTTTCTAGTGTGGATGCTGTATTTTGTTGTTTGCCTCATGGAACCACCCAGGTTCTAACAGATTCGTATTTAACTGATTTAATCTGTTCTTCAAGACATAAAACATCATTTTTAAACTTGAGAAGGCATTCCTCGGTCTCTTAATGAACTATATACTTGGTTATTTTTTGCAGGACATCATCAAAGGCCTCCCAAGGGAATTAAAGATTGTTGATCTTTCGGCAGTATGTTATTTCAAAAAAAAAATTTAAATAATTTTATTTCAAAAAAAATCTTTCGGCAGTATGTTTTGAGGAATGCTATATCTCAAGATTCTTTTATGTTTCTTACATGCTTACAATAATACTCTCAAAATTTTGATAGATGCTTATGTCAAGTCATTTTCAGGACTTTCGGTTGCGAGATATTGCAGAGTATGAAGAATGGTATGGCCAGCCACACAGTGCACCAGATTTGCAGGTTGTTTCCCTTCTACCCCCAACCTTTTGTCTATTTTTTAACCTCCAACCATTTAAGATGTTTTTTCTACTCAGCAAAAATCTGAATCAAAATCATATTTCCACTTCATATTGTAATCAAATGCAACTAGCTTCTTGACTAAATGTCTAGAACTGTTCTCCAAAGATACTGCTAACTATATGCTGCTTTTGAGGACTTCTCTAGCTTATATCCAATTATGATTTTCTGAAGAGAGTGTCATTTTAAAGTCTAAAAATCAGTGAGTGAAATAGGGGAAATATACATCAAGTCTCACTCTCTATGTGGTTAGAAGCCCTAGTCCCTAGAATCAAACATGGTTAGCTTCCATGTACAATTTCATTTTGCAATTGGATGCATCCAACACTTCCACATAAAACTTTGGGACTATAATTCAGGCACTTCAAAAAAGGTAGACAGATGATAGCTTAGATTCTCAGGTACTTAGCTGAACTTCCCTGTTTTGTGGTGATTGTATTGCTACTACAAATTTTATATGCTGCTGGCATGTAGTTTCAAGAAATCTATTTAACAAAAGAACACTATCTCTTTTATGTTGAGAAACTGAGAGTTACACTTACAATGTGCTGATTACATTTACCAAGCATGGTAATTTGCATGCTGTTAGAAAGTAGAAACTCTCCTTTCTTTCTGTTTGACCAGGCCACATATCACTGTACATGTCTTTTCTCTGTCAGGAACTGTTATTGTTATTGTTGTTCACACATTGATTCTTTTTGTTAACAAGCCTCTTTACCTGAGTTCAGAAAGAAGCTGTGTATGGGTTGACAGAGATTTTGAGGAACGAAATAAGAAAGGCACGATTAGTTGCTAATCCTGGTTGCTATCCAACTTCCATTCAACTTCCTCTTGTTCCTTTAATGAAGGTATATGGCTACCATGTTATGTTAATTCATCTATGATGGCCTTGGTGAGATGTTTAGTTTTCAACCAAAATATTAGTTGCAGCCTCTTACTATAGTTTAATTCATTTTGAATTTTGGGCATTGAATGTCAAAGTATGATAAATGAAGATATTTTTAGTTTTCATTTCTCATATACGTGTTGTAGAATTATTTTTCTGTATTTTTCTTTTTTCTGTCTTTTACAATCTGACAATATAATAAAATGGTTATTGCCAGGTTGTGCTGTTTTTTTTTTCCTTCCACTAGGGAAGTTTGTTAGCTTTTGTCTTTTTCTTCCTTTATCTATAAAATGTTGCTAATTATCGATGAATAAAAAGTATAGTGAGAAGAAAAGAGAAGTTTTTCTTATTCTCAAGTTCTTCATGGTATCAGAGCAAGCCTGATCCAAATTCTTCAACATCCCTCTTGCATTCAATAGGCAATGGATGAACCGACCCCTTCTTCGCCCGAAGTTCTTTTGGGCTCTCACCTTTCAGTGCCTGACTGCCATGCTCTGGCTGATCAGGTTCCATCTTTTGTTACTGGCCATCAACTAAATGGCAGTAACTAACTTCAGTAGTCGTCCTTGGTGTTGATGTTTATCCAAGGGAAAGGCCGAGATGAATATTTCACTGGAGAGCTCTCACCTCCTTCCACGAACGATCCAAATGCTCGTATATGGAAAGTTGAGAACAATCTTATTATGTCTTAGTTGGTGAACTCAATGACCCACTGAGATTGGCGAAAATTTTCTCATTTATGAGACTGCGCACGATATTTGGGCTGCAGCTCATGAGTTCTACTCCACTCGCGACAACACTTCCGCCATCTTCGAAATCGAAGCAAACTTTCACGACCTGCGCCAAGAAGAAAAAACAGTAACTCAATATTACAATTTTCTTACTCGAAAATGGCAGCAACTTGATGTTTTTGAGGAACATGCTTGGAGCTGCCCAAAGGATGTCAGGAGATTCTGAAGCATCGTGGAACAGAGATGAATCTTCAAGTTTCTTTTCGGACTGAACAAAAACCTCGACGAGGTAAGAGAACGCATCCTTGGAACCAAACCTCTTCCGAACATCAGAGAGGTGTTCTCGGAGGTGCGATGCGAAGAAAGCAGGAAGAAAGTGATGATGGGTGACTCGCAACTCAACCCTAACCCTGCTGAAAGCATATCTCTTTTACCCGAGACTGGTACTGTTCTCACAAGTTGGGTGACTGAGCGAAAGGACGACCATGGTGTGAGTACTGTAAAAAGTCGGGACACGTTCGTGGAAGATGCTGGAAACTTCACGGGAAACCAGCTGAGAAGGAATCGGTTGAGAAGAAGAAAACACGAAAGCAGGAAATGGAGAAAATTCATCGGGGCAATTTTATCTCAACAGAGGAGGGATCCACTGCAGGCGTTTCTACCGAAAGCTCCTGATTTAGTCCTGAACAAATCAGCCTCCTCCAAAAATTGTTTTCACCTAATATGGTTCTTAGTAATGCTTTTATAGCTCACAAAGGTAATTTTTTTTATTTTTCAACTTATTCCACAAAAAAAGGAATATGGATTATTGACTCAGATGCTTCCGATCATATGACTGGGGATATCTCATTATTCAAGGAATATAGTAAGTGCATAAATAAATTCTCAGTTAAAATTGCTGATGGCTCTAGCTCTCAGGTCGAAGGAACATGAATAATTGTACTGACACCCAAGTTAATTTTGTACTCTGTGCTATATGTTCCAAATTTGGATTACAATCTCCTGTCAGTAAGTAAATTAGCATAGAACTTGAATTGTGTGGCTACATTTAACTCTAAACTATGTGAATTTCAAGACTTGGACTCGGGGAAGACGATTGGCAATGCTAGTATGGATTCGGGTTTTTATATACTGCAAGTTGACAACTCTTCTCTTAATAGACAAACTCATCATGCAGTATGTACTAATCCTGAATCTGTAAACAATTTAAATATGGAATGCCTATCATGTTATGGCATTACCGTTTAGGACATCCTAACTTCGTGTACTTGAAAAAACTATTTTCTACTTTGTTTCGAAATGAAAATCCAACTTCCTTTCAATGTGAAGTATGTCAGCTGTCCAAACATTTTTAGAAATTCATTTCCCAGTTCTGTTTACAAACCCATAAAACTTTTTTCATTAATTCATAGTGATGTATGGGGTCCCTCCCGGGTCACTAATATTATCGGAACAAAATGGTTTGTATCTTTTGTTGATGATCACACTAGAATTACTTGCATTTTTCTCATGAAAAAAAATTTGAAGTTGGCTAAATTTTTAAAAAATTTTACATTATGATCCAAAATCAATTTCACATTATGATTCAAAATCAATTTCACACCAACATCCAAGTAGTGAGGTCAGACAAAGGGTTTGAATACTTTGAAATCATTTTGAGCCAATATTTTTCTGACCATGGCATTATCCATCAAAGTTCCTGTGTCAATACTTCATAACAAAATGACATAGCTAAACGGAAAAATAGACACATTCTTGAAGTAGCCGGATCAATCATGTTCACTACCCACATTCGAAAATTTCTTTGGGGAGAGTACTGTTCTCACCGTTGCATACTTGATAAACCGTATGCCCTCCTGAACTCTCTCATTTCGAACACCCTATGATATCCTCTTCAGGGCATTTCCGCAATCTCATATTCTTCATACCCTTCCCTATAAAGTTTTTGGTTGTTACGCCTATATTCATGTTCATACTCACCTCAGGGGTAAACTTGACCCACGAGCCATTAAATATGTTTTTGTTAGATACTCACCAAGTCAAAAAGGATACAAATGTGTTTGTCCCAAGACCCGTTGTTTCTACAACACTATGGATGTCACTTTCGTTGAAAATCAGTTCTTGTATCCCACTACTGAGATTCAGAGGGAGAATCCTAATCAAGAATATCAAGTATGGAATATAAATACACCACCTCTCACTTTTTCTCCCATCACTATTCTCGAGTCCTCATCAAATTTTCTTGAAACCAGTATCAAAGAGTCTGAAACTGAATCTATTCCTACTATCAACAAAGAGTTACGTGTCTATACTAGGAGACACAAAACTCCCGTTAATAAAGATTCGGAACCAACTACACATTGCCATGAGTCTATTCTAGTTCCAAGCAGTAAGAACACATCAGGTAATGAGTTTTCAGGCACAATTTCTGATACAGGTACCACTACTGATTATGATACTGAGTTACCTATTGCTTTGCGAAAAGGAACTCGATCTTGTACTAAACACTCTATACAGGATTACATTTCATTCAGCAATTTGTCCTCAAAGTATCATGCATATATAAGCAAACTTGATGGTAGCCCCACTGAACCTAAAACCATTCATGAAGCTATTGCATTGCCAATGTGGAGAGGTGCTATTCAAGAAGAGATTAGGGCTCTTGAAAAGAATAAGACTTGGGAACTGACAGAACTTCCACCAGGAAAACATAAAGTTTGGTGCAAATGGGTATTTACTATAAAACACAATCCTGATGGAAGTGTGAATCGATACAAAGCTCGTCTAGTAGCTAAAGGCTTCACTCAGTCCTACGTGATAGATTATCATGAGACATTCGCCCCAGTGGCTAAACACAACACTATCCGGATATTACTCTCTCTTGCCTCTAATCTTGATTGGCCTCTCTGTCAACTTGATGTAAAGAATGCATTTCTCAATGAAGATTTAGAAGAAGAGGTATATATGGAAGTTTCTCTTGGCCTTGAGACCACATATAAAACTCACAAGGTATGCAAACTCAAAAAGGCACTCTATGGTCTAAAACAATCTCCGAGAGCTTGGTTTGAAAGATTTACCAAAGTAGTTAAACATATGGGCTGTGAGCAATGTCAGTCTAATCATACTTTGTTTGTCAAGAACAGTGCCTCTGGTAAGAAAGCTATCCTAATTGTTTATGTTGATGATATTATTTTAACAGGTGATAACATAGAGGAAATTCAAAAACTCAAAAGTTTTCTTACCACGGAGTTTGAGATAAAAGATTTTGGAGCACTCAAGTATTTTCTGGGAATGGAATTTGCTTGTTCTAAAAAGCGGATATCTGTGTCACAAAGGAAATATATTCTTGATCTGTTAAAAGAAGCAGGGATGCTCGGGTGTAAACCATAGAAACAACTACAAAAGTCGGATTTAAAAAAGTCAAGCCGGTTGATAAATAAAGATATCAGAGACTTGTGGGCAAACTTATATATCTTACTCATACTAGACCTGACATCAGTTTTGCTGTAAGTACTGCAAGTTAATTCATGAACCAACCTACTGATATTTATATGAATATGGTGTATCAAATTTTAAGATACCTTAAGAAAACTTCAGGACAATGCTTATTTTTCCAAAAAACAATGAATAGGAGTATTGAAATCTACACAAATGCTGGTTGGGCGGGTTCTATAATTGACAGAAGATCTACGTCTGGGTACTATACTTATATTTAGGGAAATTTAGTCACTTGGCGGAGAAGGAAACAATCTGGTGTGTCACGAAGTAGCGCAGAAGCTGAATTTCAGTCACTTGCTCATGGAATATGTGAGGGAATTTGGTTAAAAAGAGTTCTAATGGAAATGAAATTCGTGGTTACTATTCCAATGAAAGTATGGTGCGACAATAAAGCAACAATCAACATAGATAAAAATTCGGTATATCATGATCGAACTAAACATGTGGAAATAGATAGGCACTTCATCAGGGAGAAGATTGAAGATCAGACTATTATAATACTCCACGTTCCTATTAAACAGCAAAATATTTTAATAAAGGCACTTTCCAAAGGATTCTTCAACGAATTAATATCCAATTTAGGCTTACTAAATATTTATGTAACCTAGATCAAGGGGAAGTGTAGAATTATTTTTCTGTATTTTTTTTTTCTGTCTTTTACAACCTGTCAATATAACAAAATGGTTACTGTTAGGTTGTACTGTTTTTTTTTACCCTTCCACTAGGGAAGTTTTTTAGCTTTTGTCTTTTTCTTCCTTCCTTTATCTATAAAATGTTGTTGATTATCAATGAATAAAAAGTAGAGTGAGAAGAAAAGAGAAATTTTTCTTATTCTCAAGTTCTTCACGTGTGCATATGCGTGTCTGAGTTCTGTGTTTTTGTGTTTGGTTCTTAAAAGGATTTAGTACTCTGTTTTCATTTTTCTTTCTATTGAAAATGGTAGAAACAACATATGGTATTCGGAAATGACACTGTTTCTAAAACGTGAATACATGGTTTTGAAAATGCTGTTTTCTACAAACTGTCTTTAAGTAACATATAAGAATACATGTGCATAGAGTTCTATTTAAATGTATATAGGTAGGATAAATATTTACATATACATACAAACATATTATCCATATATGTGTGTATACACATTTATGTACAAGCATATATATACATGCATATTCATTAAATGCAATTATGCATATAACTCCCATACATAAAAAGTTATAATATATACGCGCACACATTTGCATGGGAAATGAAAACTAAAAAATGTTTTCATCAGCCAAATGCAGCTTTGTTTAAATTTTTCTTTTATATATGAGCCATGCATTGACGGGCAAGAAAACAGGGAAAAGAGAAGGAATTAGGTAAATATAAATGAGATTTTGTGATAATCAGATATGTTGGAAAACAATTAATACACATTCTCTAGAGATGCATTCCTCTAAAGCTGAGTAAACTAAACCAGCCTGCCACTAGGACTGAACTTGATCAGAAACTTGATTTATTGCAATCTTCCTCTATTTCTCTTTCTTCTTTCTTTTCTTTGGTTAGGAGGGTGATATGTCCTTTTTTCCTGTCTCTAAGAATTTTTCTTTTCTCATCGTAAAAAAAATTGCTATCTTCCTGCTTCTAATCAATTAGGAGGCTTTCATAAGTTAGTGACCTCATTATTTCAATTATTTAACATAATTATTCTTGTAATATGTTCATCTTGGTCTTTTAAATCCAGAGGCTTAGGCTGATGTGGAGGAGGCAAATGCACTAGTTGCATGACTGTTATCTTGTTTTTTTCTTTGTCCTTAATTATTTTAAAGATACGGTGATTGCTAACTGATCTTTGGCTTCCAGGCATTTCTCATTGAGCACACAAATATCATCATTGACTCCAAATCTGGGGTGAGCGGAGCAGGTTAGGATTGTAAAAAACCTTTTAGACCTTAATGAACATTATGAATAAGATTAGCAATATACTTTATTTTACTTTCAACCCTTCTTTAGCCACTTCTGGCTTCTATATATTCTGTAGGACGTGGTGCGAAGGAGGCAAATTTATACTCTGAAATAGCAGAAGGCATATATGCTTATGGTGTCACAAGGCATCGACATGGTGAGTTTTGGTTGTGGAAGTTGGGATTGTAGGCATCTCAATTCTGGAGTTTATATAATAAATGTTGAGTTTGGTTCAAGTTCTAATTCCATGGGATAGGAATGAGAATACAATTGAAATATGATAGCAATTCAAAAGGAAACAACATTCTAAATCAAGTAAATTCCATGTCTAAAAGTATTTTTGTTATTGTTTTCTTGACAGGTGGGAACACAAAATCTATATTTATGGAATTGAAGATGGGAGTGAAACTAATATTTCATTGCATCAATTGTACAAATTATGATTATCTTATACAAATTAAACAACTAGATCTAGAAATTTAACAAGACTAGAATTGGCGTAAACCAAATACAATGTAACTGTAAACGGAAAGATGTGTCTACAAACTTTATTCCACAAGTATGTAGTTCTGTCTTTCTAATTCTCATAGTAAACCAATTACTCAAGGAAGTAGAAAGTTGAATTTCGTAAACTTCTTATCATACTGTATGGTACATGTTTGATTAAATATATGTCAGTTCTTTCGTTTGTCAACTTAGGATGTGATGTGCTTTTTGTTCCCTAATTGCAGTTCCAGAAATTGAGCAAGGACTATCTGATGTTGCACAATCAAAAGTTACAGTTAGTTTCACCCCGCACCTCATGCCAATGGTAACGGTTGCATTCAGATATGAATCACATGTGCCGATATGATTTATTTGCTTGTAAAAGGTGTAAGTATATCTCTCTTTCTGTTTTTTTTTCAGAGCCGCGGAATGCAATCAACTATGTATGTAGAAATATCTCCAGGAGTTACAGTTGATGACTTGTATGAACACTTAAGGGACTGTTATAAGGTAAAATCTTATATAGTATTAAGTGATTTTAGTACTTATTTTCTGAGGGCATGGCTCATTGCAGTCTGTGCTGTTTAATCCATGTTTAGCTTTTTGGTTTGATCTATGGACCATCTTCTTGGGTATGGGCTGACCATATCTGGGTTTGTAGGTTTAATGGTCAAAGGACAAAATCATTGGTCACTTACAAGGTCCCTTTTTTCATTTGTTTCTGCCCAAAAAATTTCCTTACGAATTGCCCTATTTTTTGAATATGTTATTACCATATCATTGACGAACACTGTATATGCTTAAGTACTCATGCACACCCTTTCTTATAGAGTCAAGTTGAATAATTACTACTTCTTTGTTTTCGTTTTTAAATGAGGTCTGCCAGTCATATATATATTCCTTCCAAATAATTTAAAATGAGTAATGCACAATCAACTGAAGTTCCCTCATTTTTAACTTTTAGAACAGACTGTAAAACTTACGGTTGGGGTGCAAGTTGTTGTAGGATGTGCTTTTAATTGTTCGTATAGTGCATATCACTTTATGTCCCACTTCTTTGCTATCTCTGTTGATATTGTGGATCTCTAGTTATTTATATCCTTTCTGTTATTGCAGGATGAAGAATTTGTAAAGGTGTTGGACAAAGGAGTTGTTCCTCGCACTCAGAATGTCAGAGGTTCTAATTATTGTTTAATGAATGTCTTTCCCGATAGAATTCCTGGAAGAGCAATAATTATATCAGTTGTATGTATTGAGATATCATTCATTTTGATTGACTTGCTTCTTGTTTGTATTGTCAATATGATCTTGTTCTGTGGTCCTTATCCAAGGTCTTGAAATCCTGCTGCAGATTGATAATCTTGTGAAAGGAGCTTCAGGTCAAGCACTCCAAAATCTTAACATAATGCTTGGATATCCAGAAAACACAGGGCTCCTATACCAGTCTCTGTTTCCTTGATGCTGCTATCCTTTTATGCTGATCTTCCTAAATGAGTAAGCATGCTTCTCAACTCCAACAACAAAAGCCACTCTTCGGCTGTATATACTTAGTACCTTTTTGGTTATTGGATTTGTGCTTATATCTTATTTTAAGTCATGGGCTTTACTTCGACAAGCCTCTGTCCTCTTTGGTTTAATCTTGGCCTTTTTAGTCCTTCTGGAACCATTTTATTCCCTGGAACACTATCACTTACCAAACAATTGCCAGTTTTTATCCTTTCCAAAGTTTCAGCCTGCAGCGCCTAGACTACAGAACCACCTATGGTTTATGATACCAGTTACTTGGGCAGAATGTGTAACAAGCAACTTACTGTAAAAATAGTGAAATGATGCTCAAACAAATTTTTATCCACCGTCATGTGCTTAAGATAATAGTAACTTTGTACACTTGTCCAATATCTGCAAGAGTTCCAAATGCAACAGCTAGGTGTAGGGAAAATCTACCGTACCTCTGAGACATGATATCTCCAACCAGGGGTTATATTCTTTTATCCTTTTTGTCAAGGATAGACGTTTACAATTTTTTGCATATATCATCCAATAACTATCACTTTGTCTCTGGTTCAAGTCTATTTTATTCTCATGTAATTTCTAAACCTTATCTAGTTGATATTTAAAAAATTAATCATAATTTATTTATTTGATAAACTAGCCTCATTCCTATTTCTAATTTCACAACAATGTATTCCCGCTTTCCAAGAACACGAAAGTAACTTGGAACTTAATATATTTCACTCAAATTTCCTTATCAGTTTATATTGTATTTTTTTTTTTAGTTCTGTTGAACTGAAATTTGAATGAAATTCAACCTTAATGTTGGAGATATGCTTGCTCAGAAGCGCTATAGTCTCACCCCTACATGTCCCATTCTATTGGACCTATTGTCAAAGTGCAACTCTGTACTTTTTCTACCAAGCAAAAAGCTGATAAGGAAGATTTTACTAGGTTTTGCAGGAGAAATTCAACAGCAGCCCCCTGCTGTTCTTTGAAGTAGCAAGAATGAAGTTTGATGTGTATCTCTCCGGCAGGTAATGAACCCAATTTTTGATAATTGACAGAGTGAAGAGGTTTCTGCTGTTGTACCAAAAAATTTCCATTTACCATGATGAAGTTCTGCCATTTTTTTTCTTTTTTCTGATCTGTGTTTCATTAAGAATGTAAAACTTCAAGAACTTGCCATGTCTTCCTTCCCATCTCTCCGTTTCACTTCCGAGGAGCTGAGAAATGGACGTCGTACCAAATAAAGGTTAGTCCTGGATTCATGTTCTTTTGTGAAGACAAATAAGGTGATTTACATTTTTTTCTTCTTCTTCAATCATTTTTAGGTACAAAACTAACTGCAAATATCAAATTATATAGAATTGAAATTTTGACCTATCTATTATAAAGTTCAGAAATAAGCATAAGACAGTTCTCTCTTTTATTATTGTTAATATCATCATCATCATTGTCATCATAGGACCATTACAACACTAAAGCTTCAAGTGATATAGGAATACGAAATGTAAAAGATGAATGGAATTAGTCATGAACAAAATGTTAACATCCAAAATAATAGAAAATCAAGATAAGGAAAGGGAAAAACTATAACATACTCTCGAAATTTCCTTATCAAAATCATGGTGTGACGTAGATTCCTTGTTCCGATAATGGAATGATTTTCTTTTCGAGTATGAAATCTTACGGGAACCGTCCGTGTTAAAGCAAAGAAAAAAACTTTTTCAAAGCTGAATCCCGAACCTGGTCCATCATTTTCTCACAGTAAAATAAAAATATCTAATAAAGTGTTCTTATCCACAATGTTCTTTTTCCCCATTCTTGAGATGGGTTTTAGTGCTCTTTAGCTAGTGATTATGAACATTAGAAGGACAAATTCAACCCTCACATCATTTTTTAAAGGTTTGAAGCCTTGTTTTCTTTCCCTTTTATTATTTTGCTTTTTGGAGTTTGCACTCTTGGAATTGACATTATGTTAATAAATTAGCCAACACATTTATTTGGGTGACTTCCAAATATAGACATGGATGGCGATGTATGAAGTTGATAAACTCAAACTAGTTTTGTTTAGTAAGGAATTTTGACGAAATGATTTTATAATCACCAACACAAAAAGCTCTAAGCGTGTTATGGGAGACAAGTGGTCGGCGGATCGAGAGTTTAATTCATCAGTGTATTGGTAGGATTATAACGATCAGACTAGATTTAGTTTTGAAAAGGAAGAACGATTGACTACTAGTCTGGTGCGATGCAAGTGAATGATCAAACCTAATATCATTAAGAACGCTAGTTCCAAGTTTGTTCAGTGTCGAATTCGGATTTACTCGGGTTCTGTTGTCGTTTTTATAAAATATTCGATCTAATTTTTTATTCTTTAAAAGAAAAATAAAATGATTTCGTAGTTGTCAAACTCTTAAAAGAATAGACTGCCATCTCTCTTTTAGTTAGAGACATTAAATAATTGATTGGAATAATTTAAATGTTTAAGGAAATCAATTTTGATTAATTATTTTATCGTGTGAGTGGCCACACCCAATGATACCCATAACCAATCGTTTTCATGGGGGCAAAAGAAGAGCGGGTCCTCGTGACTTGTGAAACCTTATCCACGGAAGGCCATTTTCGTCATTTCACCTCCCAAAATTTTAAGATTAAAATGTCAAATTCGCAGAACGTTATGTGTCATTGGGTCAAAAGGTGAGGGGTATTTATGTCATTTCGGTCGAACTTCACTGAATTCATGGACAGAGTAAAAAAAATAAAATAATAAAAATATCTCTGTCCCTGTCTCTCTCTCTCTCTCTCTCTCTCTTCGTCTTTGCTTCGGCTTTGGATAAAACAGACGGAGAAAAAGCCATTTTTTTCTCCAGATAGACGAAGTGCATGCACATTGTGTATGTACAGGTTGTTAGAGAGAGAATCTGTGGAGTTTTTAGTGAGAGAAAGTGAGGTAAGAGAAGGTGAAGGGAAAAAAAAAAAGAAAAGAAAAGAAAAGAAAAGAAAAGAAGAGAAAAGAAAAGGAAAAAGCTCAGCTCAGCTCACGAGCTCTTCTCTCTCTGTTCACCGCCTGGCCAAGCTCTCGATTTGCCAACAAAAAAGAAGAAACAAAGGAAACCCACTAGGGTGGGTAAAGATTTTCACGGGCAAAACCCCATCTCCGGTCTCTTTCCTCACCCACCCACCACCAATCTTTTCCCTCTTCTCAAACTCGAAGGCCCTGCTTCTGCCACGTTGCCTCCACCATCATCGCCCGTCCATCTTTCTAGCTCGATCTCGATCTTGGCTTCCTTTTGGATGCTCACACTGTTCTGGGTACTGCTCGCCTTTTTTTTTGGGGGGGGGGATCAATCAAGTGATGATAATGTGACGAGTGATGTTGGGTTCTTAATAGTTTTTGAAGAGGTTTTTCCTGTGTTGTCTATTGAGTAAAAGAGAGAGATACGTACGGAAATGGATCGGCAACCGGTCAGTGTTGGGCCGGGCATGGATATGCCGATTATGCACGATAGCGATCGGTATGAGTTGGTTCGGGATATTGGTTCCGGGAATTTTGGGATTGCGAGGTTGATGAGGGATAAGCAGACTGACGAACTTGTTGCTGTCAAATATATCGAGAGAGGTGAGAAG
This sequence comes from Carica papaya, assembly GCF_054855325.1. Lineage (NCBI taxonomy): Eukaryota > Viridiplantae > Streptophyta > Magnoliopsida > Brassicales > Caricaceae > Carica > Carica papaya. The sequence continues at coordinate 678,629 of NC_142314.1, forward strand.
GTCAGTGTTCTAATTTTCTACTCCGTTGCTTCTTTTTGAGGTTTTTCTTTCTTGGGTTTATGGGTTTTCAACTTTATGTCTTCTTCATTTATTTCCTTAATTTTCTACTCCGTTGTCTGTGTTTGAATTTGAGTGGTTTGTAGAGGTTTAACTGGGTTTCTCCCTCTGAGCTCTGGGTTTTCAGGTTTGAGTTGTGGTATCTGGAAATCGAGTGGCTAGTTCAATTGTGGTCACTTGAATGCTCGAATTTGTTATGGTAACTTGAATGCTCGAATTTGTTATGGTAACTTGATTGATTATAAGTTTGGTTTCCAATATGTTTTGGTGTTTATTGGAGTTAAAGTTATTGTTGATGGATTAATTTGTTTGTGGAGTTCACATAGTAAGAACTTTTTAAGGTAATCATGTGAATTTGGATTATGGAATTGAGATTTCTGTTGTTCTTCTGGACTGTTTTTTGGGGATTGTTTAGTTTTCACTTCTTTGTCTATGGTAGTGATGCGTAATGCTATGGCTTCTTGGGAAATGCATTTGAGACTTGAAAGTTTGTAATGCCCGCTTTTGTTATTGTTCTAGTTTTATTTGGAATTGCTTAGTAGTGATAATGTTATGTCTGATTGCTGGCAGTTTTTGACAAGAATCTGAATGGACAATATTGATCAACAATCTGCTTAAGAACCTCGAAAACGATGAGACAATTGAATTTTGATTGTGGTTGTTGATATAGAAGAATTCGGGCAAATGTCCACTGTTTAGTTTCTTTTGGTTCCAGACAGTTCAAATAATCTTTCAAGATAACCGGAAGAGCCCCAATTAGATTGTTTTCTTCATTTGGTTTAGTTCCAAACTACTAATTTGGAGTAAAATTCCTTATATATTGGTGTATGAGAAGAGATGCTGAAATTTTGAATTTCAAGATATCTAAAACTAGCTGTGATTTCCATATGCTAGAGAAAGAAGTTTAATAAACCTCATCATTAAACATCCACTTGTGCTTTTGAGTTCAAGCTATATTAACTGATTCAAAAGCATTCTGGGTTGGTTATGGATGAGCCTCTTTTGTGGGGCTTGATGTTGTATTTGTCAAAAGGTCTCATGATAGCATAAGTAAATTCCGTAGCAGGTTATTTGATGGATTAATATGGCCGGATGAATCTTCTAAAGTTTTTCCTGCTTTCAATGAGTTTTGTAATGTGATGCTATGAGTTTTAAAATGGTGACTGAATCCTTTGAAATCGTTTTGATTGATGATGCTCATGATTAGAGCTACAATGAGATAGTACGTTTTTCTCATTTTTGAAGTTACTGATGAATCAAAAATCTTCTAAAGAGCAACGAATAAACCAATGCCAAATGTTTTCCTTTCTACTGTAATTGCTTGTATGTGACTTTAGTTGCTTTAGCTCTCCCCAAGCTTCCTTGCTGTAGATCATGAAACTTGATTGGTCATACCATTCAGGTTTGGTATTTGCTGTTTTGTGATGGCAAGGTGGCGCTTCTATAAGTTTCTCAATCTCATATCATTCCCACTTATTGCACCTTCTGTAACAGATTGATGAAAATGTACAAAGGGAAATTATAAATCATAGGTCACTGAGGCATCCGAACATCGTTAGATTCAAAGAGGTTTGTCTATCTCCTGCAGTTTGCCATGTCTCCTTCTCCCTAGTAGATGTCTTTGATTTAATAGATTTAAGATGAAACTGCAGGTCATATTAACACCAACCCACCTGGCTATAGTTATGGAATATGCATCTGGAGGAGAGCTCTTTGAGCGGATATGCAATGCAGGGCGGTTCAGTGAGGATGAGGTTCTCATCTTACCCCTTTTCTGCATGCTGTTTGTCCTTCAAAAATTGCATCTAATGTTTGCCAATTTCTGCCACAGGCACGCTTTTTCTTCCAACAACTTATATCAGGCGTAAGCTACTGTCATGCGATGGTAAGAAGATTAGTTTTCTGCATTTGACTTCATTCTTCCCAATCTAGGCAACTCAATTAGATTCTTTTTGTTGCTTTCCTATAAAAGCAAGTATGCCACCGTGACTTGAAATTGGAGAACACCTTATTAGATGGAAGTCCGGCCCCTCGTTTGAAAATCTGCGATTTTGGGTACTCCAAGGTATGGGATACATTAACCTTTTTTTTTTTTTTTTTCAAAGAAACAGTTAGTGTGTGTGTGTCGATTTTTTGTTTCTTATGTGTAGCAATGCATTTCAAAACTTGTTCTTTTTTTTCCTTTTAATTATGGTAATGCCTTGTTTGTTTGGGCCTGAGAGTGAAAATTTACTAATTAGGTGCACCATTTGGTTCTAGACATTTGTAAATTTCTTTTTCTGCATTTATCTTGGAAAAATTCTTTATGTACACCTTATTCGTGATCATCTTAGAAATTCTTTTAATGTCATTTGCCATTTCTTTGTGTTTTAGGTTTTCAATTCTTCATTTAACCTTTTTATTTGGTCTGCTGCTTATAGTCATCAGTGCTACATTCACAACCAAAATCGACTGTTGGAACTCCTGCTTACATAGCTCCTGAAGTGTTACTTAAGAAAGAATATGATGGCAAGGTACTATTTTTCTTTCAGTTCATGGTCTTTGTGGATGTGAATCCATAGTTTCTTGTTTTCAGTAAGATATACTCAAATTTGATTTTGTTTTCATGTGAATGATATTTAGTATAAATCTATGAGAACATTAATAAGCATACTGCTTTTATGTAAGTACACAGATGAGTCCCTTGAAATAGAGTTTTCTATTAAAAGGAATTTTCTTTTTAATTTCCAACAAATACTCTGTAAGTAAAATGGAATTTGTGCTGTTTGGGAAAAAAAATTCAAAAGTATTTCCAAGCCTAGATATTATATTGTCTTCCATAAATATGGGTTCATCCACCATGGACTATCTTGTTCATCTGTGTAGTGTTTGCAATGACCCCTCTCTAGTTCGGAGTAAGGCATATACTAATGGAAAGTAATCTATATAACAGTTTTTTGCATAAAAAGAAGACATATTAAAGAAGCTAGTTTTAAAGTCATTAGACAAACAGGCGCCTGAAAATAGCTCCAGTTGTGATAATGAACTAACTTTGTCTCATGGTTCTTCAATTAAATCTGCCATACAGATTGCAGATGTGTGGTCTTGTGGGGTAACCTTATACGTTATGTTGGTCGGAGCTTATCCATTTGAAGACCCTGAAGAGCCTAAGAACTTCCGCAAGACAATCCATGTAATCTATTACTCCTTTGTTACAACTTAAATTTGACAGCTCCTATAAGATAGTGGACTAATATGATTTTTTTGGTGCAGCGAATACTGAATGTCCAGTATTCAATTCCTGACTACATTTACATATCTCCTGAGTGTCGTCATTTGATCTCGAGAATATTTGTGGCTGACCCTGCAAAGGTTAGTGTAACCTTTCAGACAGGCATCTTTCTCTTCAATCCGATTTTTAAAAAAAAAAGTAAAGGGGTAAAGGGGCTGGTTAATTATGTACATGAGTAACTGCTCATTAATTTGCGTATTTGTGGATGCAACTATTAATCTTATAGATCAATTATAAGATGTCGGTATCAAATTTATGGATGAATTGAGTAATTTTTGGTTGTAACAGAGAATAACCATTCCCGAGATTAGGAATCACGAATGGTTTCTGAAGAACTTCCCAGCAGATTTGATGGATGAGAACACAATGAACCAGTTTGACGAACCTGATCAACCCATGCAAAGTACTGAGGAGATCATGCGGATAATAGCTGAGGCCACCATTCCTGCAGCAGGCACACATAGTCTGAACCAATATTTGACTGGTAGCCTGGACATTGACGATGACATGGAGGAGGATATAGAAACTGATCCCGATCTCGATATCGATAGCAGTGGAGAGATCGTTTATGCAATGTGATTCCAACAGGCTTTTTGGAGGGAAAGTTTTTAAATGATCCGGCTTATTGAGTGTGTAAGAACAGAGGAAGAAGAAGCTTTGGGTCTTTGTTTGCAAAGGAAGTTCTATAGTTAAGGATTTCTATGTCTTGAGTGAGAGAATCAGGCTTTATTTGTCACCTGTCTCAGTTAAGCCTCCCCTCTTCTGTCTGATCTTTATTTGGCTCAACCTCTTTCAAGTTGCATATATGTACTGATGTGTACCCTTCCTGACACAGTAATGTTTCATGTTATCTTTAGTCTGCGTGGATGTTCCATCATTTTCGGAATCTCCTTATATATGCTTTAAGGATATACTGGTTATTTTGTCATGTGCAAAGTGAAATTAACCTAGGGTGGATATACATTGATCAGGAATTTGACATCGTAAACCAGGGTAGAGATTAATCGGAAAAAGAATCAAACTCACAACTAAGAGCAGCATAGGACTCGCAAAGTAAAAAATTGCATTCTGAACAAGACAACGTTAAATGCTGATTACATATAAAGAAACTATAAAAAAAGATTTCTCCACAAGTTCCTCTTCTTGTTCTAAAAGCAGTGAGGAGACCCGGTTGTCTACATGTATTACCAAGGTGCTCCAACCGGAAAAGTCATTTAGCCTCTGCTTAAGCCCCTTTTAGGTGATTCTTCAAAAAAGTCTTGACCTACCCACTCATCTTAACCTTTTTCAGTCGAAGATGCAAGTACGTGAAGCCTATGATGATCTGTTTTTGAAGCAACATTCAGATAAATAAGTGTGTTTTCCCTAGACAGCTTGAAGGTGGATTAAAAGAAAAAGTTTCTCATTTCTAAGATATTGACAGTCATAAAATCTATGAGGATCTTGACAATCATATTTTTCAAAAAAAAAGGATCTTGACAGTCATAAAATTTTCAGAAAACGAGTTAGTGAAAGTAAGAAGGTTTCTATATCAATATAAAGTAAATAAAATTCAGAAGAGCTCCCAAATGTTTTTCACATTCTTGTTCTGATAGGCAACACGAAATACTAGGTCCAAACTATTTTACCTGATGAAGTTTTGCATTTGGTTCTGAATGGCTGTATTTACTGATTTATGGCTGCAACGCCTCTTTTAGGCTTTCTATACCATAAAACTGCAAACCATAGACACCTCAGTAATGCTCCATTCGCAAAGAGTGGTATGAATATACGTCCCCAGTATGGGTAATAAGGGCCAGGCAACTTGAGTAATGTGAAGAATACCGCAATGGCAATCAAATGCCACGGAACTTCTGCATCCTGTTAAGTCAACAACATTAGAAGATTGATTTTTTGTTTAGACAAAAAAAAGAGCATCAACAAGAATTCCTTATCACCATCCATATAGAAAAGGCACAACTCAATAAAAGTACTCGGCATAATTAGAGCAGTGCATTATCCTAAGGGCTCCCCCCCATGCTAGGCTCTACTCATGCAACAATTTTATTCATCTTGTGAAAAACCTCACTAGTACAAAGAATCAAATTTGTGATATTAATGCAAAGAACAAAAAACAAAGACGAGAATTTGTTGCAGGAACCATATTTATCCACTTTCCATAAAAATTTTCTTGGGAGATTCTTCATGAGGAGCAGAATTCCGCATTTGGACTTCTTCATTCATTTCTTAATATAGCTAAGATGCACCATGAAAGCTTTTCTGCTATCTTGAAGCATCAATGTTCCTCATAGTCCACTCAACATGTTAATTAATTCATGTTTCTCATAGTCTACACAAAGTTCCACCTAGTCCACTCACTATATCTAGAATGCATCATGAAAGGTTTTCACTATACGGCGCAAGATTATCCTAAGATTTAGTAGTTAACTATTTCATGCCTGAAAAATATCTCAACCTTGAGAAGTGGAGAGAGCTCCAAGGCAGCTTCTTTTAAGACACCAGCAACAGCCATGCCAATGATTAGTGGAAAGGGGATGAAAAATAGCTTCCTCTCATGTGCACAATAAGACATCTCACTAATAGAGGAAACTGCCAGTAAAGGGACAGATATGTACTTAATAACTGACAAGACAAGATCAAGAATGAGTTGGATGAAGTTCTCCAATGCTCTGTTCCAGGGGAAGCTCTTGACTGGCTGGGGAGAACTGTCCCACAAGTTTCTCGCTTTGTCCATTAGATGGTCTAAATCAATTTTCTTGGGATCACCAGAGTGCCCTGCTCCCATGTTTATTGCACAAGAAATATGACACCTTGAACGAGAAGCTCCATTCGGTGTTAACATGCAACTACTTTCTCTAAGATGCTGAGAAGGCCCCTGCAACAACAAAGGAAGGTCACTGGTACAAGATCTACCAAAAAACATGCAAAAAATAAATTCAAATCAAAGAGGCAATGTAAAAGGCTTCAATATGTTCAATCTGCATTGGCCCAATTACTCCATGGAAAAACTGTTTTCCAAATAATCAGAAGTCAGTTATTAGAACTACAAATATCTACTACAATCGTCATTATTTGTTTAAAGGAAAAATCACACCATCATTGTTACTTATAATTCATACTACAAACATAAATTGCCAGCAGATGAATGGCCATGATATCCATTTTCCGGGAGGAGTACGAAGGTTTTTGCTGTCTAGCCCAGCTGTGACTCTTCTTGCCTTGGTTACAGGGTTATGAGAACAACTAATATTTGCAACACAGCAGCCTCATATTTGTTTTGTCTTCAAAAGAATAAGCATCAAATGTTTTCATCTTATTGCCAAGATATATATAACGTTTGACCCTCTTATATTTTACTTCATTTTCTACACAGCTATACTCATTCCTAGTTTTTACGTAATGATTTTTGAGGAGATATGCTAAATACAAAAACAATATCCCAAAAAATGAGATTTCTAGCAAGGGTGATTCTTCCAGTTTTCTTAATAAAAAAATCAGGCAACACTAAAGTTATACTATGCATTTAAAACTTGAAAGGCATTTGTAGCAACAACCCAACTAAAAAAATAATCAACTGGATTCTCTCCCAAACACAAGGCCTGCTATTCTTAGCTTGAAATCCTCCTCAAACATCCACCATTGTCAATAGAAAGGTTAAGTCTTGCATACACTACATCCTAGTAGTTTGGGAACACTGAATTTCCAGTAGAACAATTCCACCAAATATGAAAATAAACCCTCAATATACCCACCCATAACATAAAAGTAATTGAACAATGTCTAATTAACGGATGGAAATCCATTTCTATTTCTAGCAAACATAAATTTCATCTCCAGATCTTTAAAAGACCCATTTACAAAATCTAATCGCACAAAAACCCAAATAACGAAAAATCATATATCCGTAACACAACATAATCATAAGAACTGGCTGGAAAACATAGCAGCCCCTGAACTTACCCTGGGCCCTCGTAGAAAAAGAGAATTGAACCCGAACGCCATCTTGGAGGAGCTTTGAGGATCAGTAAAAACAGATAAGAAGCGAGAGGGATACAGAGTCGCCATTTTTTAAAACTGTGGTGAGTTATGAAAAAAAAAAAAAAAAAAAACTTGGTTAGGAAACACGATGGCGTTAGCCTACCAGAACTCCACGGTCCGAGCCGAGCAAGGATAATAAGATTGAAAGTCGAACGACGGAATCTCCCAATTTAGAAGGAGAAACGTTTCGGTCGGAGGGTTTAAGAAACGGTCGGCGGAGGAGGTAGGATCAGGTACTATCTCCGTAAGATAACCACTCGTGCAACCCTCTCCGTAGGGCCGAGAATATAAACTCCATTAAAATATTTTTATATTTGTAAATATAATATATTCTATTATTAAAAATTTATAATTGATATAACATTTAAAATAATTAATATGTAATAATAATTTTTAAAATAATAAAAATATAGATATAAAATATCAATTTTTTTAATAAAAAATAAATAATGTGATTGGTTCGAATTATAATTTATAATTTATTATTTATTATTTATGTTCGTTTCAAATATATTTTAATATAAAAATTAAAAATTTTTTGTGACTGAATCATTATTTTTTTAACGTATGATAAAAAAAATTTTAAATTCAAAAATAAATTCGATCAATTTTTTTATTTAAATAAATATATTGTTACTATAATTTTATAGTAAACTATATTATATAAAAATTTATTATTATTTAGATTAAGGATAATAAATTTTTATATTATGTTAAATAATTTATTATTAATTAAGAATTTAAAGAAATATATTTTATATTTATGTATGTATATGTTGATAAATAATAAAAATAATAATAGTAAGAAAAAATGAAAATTGAAATATTAATAAATTGAAGCGCAGCCATAAAAATTAATGGAAACTAGGAAGGTAGGCGGTGGAAGAACTCAGCGATGATCTTGAGCAGAGCTCAGGAGCTCTCTCCATCTTTCGCCATAACTCTCTGCTCTTCCTTCTCCTTAAACCCTAGCTTAAACCCCAACTTCAGTTTCCCTAATATGCGCTCTTCGACTCTCTTCCTTCTCCGCTCATTATCTCTTACCCTTCGGCACCACAACCACCGCAACAGCTGCCGGCTTTTCCTTTCTCTCTCCACCCTTCCCCTTCCGTGCGTAGTAGCCGCCGCAGCCCGAGATTACCCTTTCCGGCCACGTATTCGGTCCCCACTCGCCAGAACCGGTGCTGCTTTCGTCGAGCACTTGGCGCACGGAGCGGGAGTTTCGGCGGGAGAGGAGGAGGCGGTGGTGGAGGAGGAGAAGTGGGATTTCTCTAATTACAGTGGCGAGAGTGGGGCTTTTGTGTTCGAAGAAGAAAGCGGGGCGCGGGTTGCTCGCAACGAAACTAAGCACTTGGAGTCTCCGGAGTTGGAGGTGAAGGAATTGGAGGATTTGCCGGAGCAATGGCGGAGGGCAAAGTTAGCCTGGCTGTGCAAGGAGCTGCCGGCGCACAAGGCGGGAACGCTTCTGAGGATCCTCAACGCGCAGAGGAAGTGGATGCGCCAGGAGGATGCCACGTATGTCGCCGTTCACTTCATGCGGATTCGCGAAAACGAGGCTGGTTTCAGGGTTGGTTCTCGAAATTTTGATTTCATATAAAGATTGGCCATTCATAGGGGGAAAGAACTGGATTATGCTTTTTCAGATGTTCTTTCTTTTTCTTGGTTGTTATTGAAGCTTGATTGTGTAGACCACTGAACCAGAGATACATCAAACGATTTTAGTTTATGCAGATGAATTGTGATATTGTTGCTTAACGGGTTAGGTGACTTACTTGGATAAGCTCCATAGGTTACATAAGCAAAAGACTTTAGCTTGGCTTCTATCCCTTTATACATGAGACTTCTGCATTGCGAGTTTCTTGCTCATATGAATGATTTGTAAGTCAGAAAGCGATAATAACAAGTAGAAATTTTTGAATTTTATTTATAATTTACTCACTGGATACATTATTAAATCAGTTGGATTTATATTTTCAATTATGCTACGGAAACAAGTAACTTGAATTATACATGTATTGACTCAAAAATTTTGCTAGAGTTTCTACGGTGCCTGTGTTATATTAATGTTCTTATTCCATATAATTGGAATTTGAACTACACTCAATGCCAAATAACCTAGGCATGCTGTTTGTAAGGGTTAAGAGTTTGGAACGGGTTGATAAGTTATATACGCTGCCTTTTGGTTTCGCTAAATGTTTGTATTTCAGACTGCAGATAGGATTCTAATGGTGTGCTAGGGCATGTTGTCGTGAGTTTGTGCTGAAAGTTTTTGTCTTTTTTTCCCAGGTCTACAAATGGATGATGCAGCAGAGTTGGTATCGATTTGATTTTGCTCTTGCTACCAAGTTGGCGGATTACATGGGTAAGGAGGGGAAGTTTGCAAAATGCCGACAGATATTTGACGACATAATCGATCAAGGACGAATTCCTAGTGAATCTACGTTTCACATTTTAATTGTTGCGTACCTTAGCACACAAGTTAAAGGTTGTTTGGAGGAAGCCTGCAGCATTTATAATCGAATGATTCAGTTGGCAGGTTACCAACCCCGCCTTAGTCTGCATAACTCTCTTTTCCGAGCACTGGTGAGCAAACCAGCTGCTGCTTCAAAACAGTGTCTAAAACAAGCTGAGTTCATCTTTCATAATTTGGTGACATCAGATCTTGAGATACATAGGGATTTTTATGGCGGTCTAATATGGTTACATAGCTACCAAGAAACCATAGATAAAGAAAGGATAGCAAACCTTAGTGAAGAGATGAGACTTGCGGGTATTCAGGAGAGCAAAGAAGTCCTTGTGTCCATATTGAGAGCTTGCTCAAAGGAGGGGGATGTAGCAGAAGCGGAAAGAACTTGGCTGAAACTACTCCGATGTGATGGTGGTATCCCTTCTCAGGCTTTTGTATATAAAATGGAAGTTTATGCAAAGATTGGCGAGTTCATGAGATCTTTGGAAGCATTTAAAGAAATGAAGGAGCAACTTGGTTCTCCCAGTGTTGCAGCATACCACAAGATCATAGAGATCTTCTGCAAAGCTCAACAAATCGAGCTTGCAGAATCCTTGATGAAAGAGTTTGTAGAAAGTGGTAAGAAGCCACTTATGCCATCTTATATTGATCTAGTTGATATGTACCTCAGTTTGGGTTTACACAATAAGCTGGAGTTAACTTTCGTTGAATGCATGGAGAAATGTAGACCGAACAGAACTATTTACAATATATACTTGGATTCTTTGGTTAGAGTCGGTAATCTTGGCAAAGCAGAGGAGATTTTCAATGAAATGCAAAGTAATGGGACAGTTGGTGTTAGTACACGCTCGTGCAATACTATTTTGCGCGGATACCTTGCTTCTGGAGACTACGTAAAGGCAGAAAAGATATACGATATCATGTGCCAGAATAAATATGACATTGAATCTCCCTTGATGGAACAGCTTGATCGTGTCCTAAGCTTGGTCAGGAAAGATGTTAAGAAACCGGTAAGCCTGAAGTTAAGCAAAGAACAACGAGAGATTCTTGTAGGTTTGCTATTAGGCGGTTTGCAAATTGTCTCAGACGAAGAGAGGAAGAACCACATGATTCGATTCGACTTCAGAGAGAATTATGGTGTCCATTCTATTTTAAGACAATACATAAACAACCAGTACCATGAGTGGTTACATCCATCTAGCAAGCCATCAAACGATAGCGATGAGACACCCTTCAAATTTTCTACCATTTCACATTCTTACTTTGGTTTCTACGCAGACCAGTTTTTTCCTAGGGGTGTTCCAGTGATTCCAAAACTAATTCATCGGTGGTTGTCACCACGAGTTCTAGCATACTGGTACATGTACGGGGGACACAGAACGTCATCCGGAGACATTCTCTTAAGGCTGAGGGGAAGTCTAGAAGGTGTTGAGAAGGTAGTGAAAACATTAAAAGCAAAATCTCTAGATTGCAGGGTGAAGAAGAAAGGGAAAGTGTTTTGGATAGGTCTCATGGGAAGCAATTCAACCTGGTTCTGGAAATTGACAGAACCTTACATCTTAGAAGACCTAAAAGATTTTCTAAAAGCTGGTGGAACCGGAGAGATTCAAGATATTAACTTTGATAGTGGATCTGATTTGGATTTGGACCAAAAGACTTCTGATTACAGTGAGGATGATGATACCTTGTAAAACCAGTCTAATTCATGGTGTTTCTTCTTGGCCATTTCAGATCAGGGTACACCTTAGAAAATGAGGGTTGCCAATTGCCAATTGCCAATTGCCAAATTGACTGGATCTAGAGGGCAGCCTCACCAAGCTTGTTAGCCAAATTATATTTCCATTTTCCATATATTTACCAAACCTCAATGTTGTACAATGTACATACAGTTCTAACTGGATATTTCATAAATTATTATTTATGAAATTGTAATATGTTAAAAAAAATTTCTGGGAATTTTAAGAATTTAAGGCTACAAATGGGATGAGTTTTTTTTTTTTTTTTATAATACCCATATTGTAATTGTATTTATTTTTAAAAAAAATTATCAAATTATATAATTTGAATAATATAACTTTTTATTGTATAAGATTCTTAAATTTTTATGGGTAATTCAATTTTATTAGTTGCAGACATAATAATAAATCAATATCCATTAAATGGATATATTGATATATATAAATATATATATATATATGTATTCTCTGAGACTAAAAGGGAGACCATTTGGAAACAAGCAGAAAAAGAGTTGTGGATACTGTACGCCGTCGTTTTAGGGGCCCCATCCCCTGCCTGGTTCAACCTGATATTGTTCCTATAATTCCACTTGTACCCTCGAATCCATCTTCTCTTCTCCTCTTTCTCCAACACCTGCATGAGAGAACACGCCATCCTGGAAGAACAGCCGGTTTCTCTCTGTATCTTCCAACCAAAACATCTCCTTTCGCCACGAATATACTTTTTCATCAATTGAATATACCGACGAAATATCGCAGTACGGGAAAATGGTATCCGACGCTGACCTCGTGACCCGGCTCCGAGAAATCCTCCGGAGCTCGGACCTTGACACGGCGACTCCGGGCAGTGTACGGAGGCAACTGGAGAAAGATTTCATGGTTGACTTATCGGACCGTAAAGCTTTTATTAGTGAGCAAATCGACATTTTCCTCCAAACACAACAGCAAGAAACACAGAGTGAAGGAGAAGATGATAGAGAGGTGGAAGGAGAAGGGAATGTGAAAAGAGAATCAGAGGAAGAAAACGACGCCGTAGGGGAAGAGCAAGAAGAAGAAGAGGAAGAGAGTGAGGACAATGATGATGAACAAACGGGAGGGTAAATTTTTCTTCTCTTCTCTTCTCTTCTCATTCAGTTCTCTTTTAAATGATGTGCAAAAATTGTACTTTAAAGCGTGGTTCTTTTGGATTCCTACTTCGAAATTAATAAATGGAAATGTATGTGCATCTTAATTTCGGTGGTTCATTTTGACTACTTTCATTGACATTGTTCAATGATTTATGCATTTGAGACTTGACTGTTGGATTTGATTGGTTCAAAAACTAGCTTATGGGCTTACTGTATTGATAAGTTATGCATTTCATGTAAAGTTCCTTTGAATCATGACTTAGTGGGTGGTGTTTGGAATCATTCCTAGGGCTCCTGGGGAAAGAACATTCTTGTTGATGATTAGGTTGAAGAGGGTTCTTCTTAAAGGTGGTTATATATTAGTTGCAAAATGGGCATAATATTCTTGTAGCTTACCATTCTGGTTAGATTAATCTAACATGTATTTGAAGTTGTCCTTTTGCTTCATTGAAAATTGATTTGATCGCTATATCAAGATTGCATAATTGCTTTCACTGTCAAATTTGGGTGTGGAAATCATGGTTTCATGATACAGTTCAGGTTTTATGTGCTTGTTGGTTAACTGGGGACTCTTTGTCATTAATTTTGTCTGCTTATCAGCATTTCTGCTACTTGTTTATATCAGTCCTCAGAATATATTTATGATTCATGATGCTGAAGATTCCTATAAATAAGCATGCATATGAGATTTTTATGCTTCTATCTTTATGGCCTTTCTTCTGTATGTTGCCATTTAATGTAATTCAAAGGAGGAGGAGGAAGGGGGGGAGAGGAGGAGAGGAGGAATTCCACTGATAATTAGTTCTTTAGGTAAATTAAATGGAGGGCCTTGGACTTTCGGAATAGCTATAGGTAGTTATTTATTAAAAATAACATGTTATTTGCATAACAAATAAATTTATCAATTTTAATCCGGGTTTTTAGTAGGCTTTAAATGGTGGTAAGAAACATGTGCCATATGTCAAAGTATGTCATTATGTAAGTAACAAAAAATAGCAATATATAAACATATCGTGTAAATAAATAATTCAAATAAAAGATATTTTGGTTTATAGAATAGATTAGGTTATAATTTTTTAAAAAATAGTGGACTTAGTTGTAATTATACCTAGACCTCAAGGAGTCTTCAGTAATTTATCCTAATATTTTGGCAGGTCTCTGTTATGAGACTAAATACTAAGGGTGTGTCTGTTTTCTTAACTCCATTATCTTAAACTTTTTAGTGTTTTTACTGTTTGTTTGCAGTTGTTTTACAAATATTGAGTGCTTGGTATAGCATTTGTTAGATATGATTCTCTTAATTACAAGGTGATTATTTATCATGAAATGAAGTAGATGTTTATAAGGATCACAATGATCATATTATAAAGTAGCTAGGAGCATACCTGTTCATTATAGGAACAAGACTCATGACATTTCTGAAAAACGTATTTTTTTATCTAACAGGGCAAAAAAAGTGAAGAAAGAAGTCAAGAGAAGAGGTGGATTTAACAAACTATGTAGTCTCTCACCACAGCTTCAAAAATTCGTCGGAACGCCTCAATTGCCTAGAACAGAGGTGAAGTTGTATTTTATCTGAAAATTTTACAGAATCTCTTCATGTTTTGTTGCCAGTTCTTGCAATTTGAGTTCATCTCCCATTTTTCAGGTTGTGAAGAAGGTTTGGGCCTACATCAGGGAGAACAATTTGCAGGATCCAAAGAATAAACGAAATATAATATGTGATGAATCTCTGCATGCCCTTTTTCGTGTAAAGTCCATTAATATGTTTCAGATGAACAAGGCCCTGTCAAAGCATATTTGGCCATTAAGCGAGGGAGATGGTATTTATTCTTCAGAAATTTATTTTTTTCACAGGTTTCTGTTATTGGGAAATTTTTTAAGTTCTCTGTCTTGAGTGGTCAAATAATTACCCTTAGCTTCGTACTTTGCATGTTCAATTATGTTTGGTAATTATGTTTGTTAGTCATAGAATTCTGACCTTTGCAAGTCTGATTATGGATGCGTAACTTGCTTATCCTTGGGCAAGGTGACTCCCACTAATATATTTAAGTGTAAAAATGAAATTTAGACTAAATAAACTTCCTTTGAAAAGGATACTTTCCAGCACCATATTTTTCCTATTGGATGTTATGTTTAATTTGCTAAGGACAGTAATGGAAAATAAGACTTAATGAATGGCTTCTCTGTATTAGTTGCTTGAGTTATTGAATTGTCGTGAGAAACATTTCTTGTTAGAGATAATAGTATTGTGATTTAGTTTGATTCATACACCTTTAATTCCCCAATATGTGAGAAAGAATTCATGTAAAGAAGCAGACTATTCAAACCCTATTTATATTGCCATTTGCTTGAGGAAACATTGGACTACAAAGAAAATAAAAAAGGTCTGGTAAAAAAAATCAATAACTAATAGTAAGAAATTAATTGTTGGGAATGAAGGATTAACCTTTAATCTCATGAGCATTTTGTATTGGCAATCTTTTTATTCACTTGAAATTTTTTCTTCTTCTTCTTGGAGTATTATTAAAATTTTAAATGGTTTTGTTGTAATACTAATTTTTCTACATAAACTTATGTTTTCCCAGCATGTGGAATACTTTAGGATGTTTATATTTTTCTGCAATTTCAACTTCAACTCCACAAACAGGCTTTCCATATGAACTTCAGCTTTATTTCTCTAACGGTACATCATATTGTTCCTAATTAAATCTTGTTCCTAAAGTTGCATAACGTTGGTACACGCTGAACCAACTGTACTGGGTAGAGGATAAAGGTTGAGTATATCTGTAATTTTTTGCCAGGGCCCTCAGAGGAGACTGACAATGCAAATGAAGAAGAGGAAGAAAGAGAAGAGGATAAGGAAGGGAGTGAAGAAACAGAGGAAGAGGAAGCGAGCAGTGTACAAGGAAGAAAGAAAGAAGGGTTAGTCTTTGTGATCCTTTCTTTTTTGTAACAGAAAGTTGTTATTCTTGTTGCATCATTTTTTGGGGTTTGGCCCCTATTTTTATGCTGTGGAAGCTAATTCAATGTTTAAGAAGGTCAATTTGCGGTTTGAAACTATAACACTGTTCCTTGTCCAATTGACATGTTGATAACATAATTCGTTGATGACATGTATAAATTATATTATGTTTTAAGGCTAGTTTCTTTTGGCCTTATATTACAAGCCTGCTTCTGGTAGCTACAAGCATTTGGTTTGATACAAGAGCGTCACTGTTGGTTTGGTACAGGTCTTTCTGTTGACAAGATATTGGTATTGTAAACAAGGAAAGTAGGAGGTGTCATCCATGTACAAAAGATAGAAGAAGATAGCTATCTATGCAAAATTTTAGGGATAATCACAGGTTTTTATTTTCAAACAGTATATATACAAAGAAAGTTCCACTTGTTGTAGGACTCTTAACAGAAAAGAATGAGAAAGATACAAGTAAATTATATATCTAATAATCCACTCTTAAGATGAGTGCATAATGTATTTGTATTTTGTGTTAAGTTCCACTTGTTGTAGGACTCTTTACAGAAAAGAATGAGAAAGATACAAGTAAATTATATATCTAATAATCCCCTCTTAAGATGAGTGTATAATGTATTTGTATTTTTCTTAACACAATACAAATACACTGAAGTTATATAAACATTTAATACACACAAACAGGTTGATTTGTTATTCAAGGCTGATATAAGTATCTCATGCAAGAGTCCTTGATTTATTATATTGTGTTAATTTTGTGCACTTGTCAGTGTTGATGTTTTAAAATTAAATCTTGCTATTGACTAGGCCAGGAAAGGCTGATAAAGATGTCAAGAAAAGAGGAGGTGGTTTTACTAAATTATGCAGCCTTTCTCCACAACTTCAAAATTTTCTTGGAGTGCCAGAATTGGCAAGAACAGAGGTATCATATATATGTTTGAGTAATTTTCATTTTTTTCAGTTTGGATACAGTTTGTGTTGTTGAGTACGAACTTTCATGAACCCTAATTATTCTTTCTGTTTTCATGGCTCCAGGTTGTCAAGAGGCTTTGGAGCTATATTCGGGAGAAGAATTTGCAAGATCCAAAGAACAAACGGAAGATCATATGTGATGAATCACTGCAAGCGCTCTTTCATGTTAATTCTATTGATATGTTTCAAATGAATAAAGCCCTCTCCAAGCACATATGGCCCCTAGATGAGAAAGATGGTATTCTGTCAAATATTTTCTTTCAGTTTTCAGTTTCTGATACATTGAAATGGATTATGATGCCTAATTGTCTTTGTACAGTAATTATAATTTATTACTTTCCATTTTACATGTTGGACCCCTGTTAATTGCTCACCCGTGAATGTACATGCCAACAAGTATAACTGGTAAATCCAGTGGACCAAATAGGGTCCTTTTTTTTTTTGCTGCTATCAAAGTTAGCTATACATAACTGCCGTTTTATATTAGAAACAGAGAAAATATGGTAAAGTCCTAATGCATGCTGGGAAAAATAAGAAACTAGAAAAATGTTGTGACCAGAATAATGGTTCTGAGGTTAGAAAAGTTTTACTTTTCATTGAGAAATTTTCAGTTTCAGATTCTCATACTTCATTTCAGAAAGGTGGAAGGAATTTTCAATCTTTTGTTATCAAAATCAAGGATATCAAACTTCAGAAAGAGCAATTTAATTGCAGTCACAAACAATGCTTCCCTCAGGAGAAGAACACAGTTCATGTTGTCTGATTAATGATAACCTTTTAGGTTTCTGAGTGATGAGAAAGGAAAATGTGGCTTCCATTAGGAAAAACGTCTATTAGACGGAAACAATAAACATTGATTTGGGAAGACAGGAATGTCAAAAAATATTGATGTTTGAACACTTTATTTGTATGAAATAAGGGGAGTTTGCTTTTATTGTGTTGTCTGCACATCATTTGACAGCTGTGTAATTGAGATTCATTTTCTTTATTTTGATTCTTTTGACAATTTTGATCATTGGAATACCTGGCTAGCCTTGTATGATTTAACATTAGCACCTCAAGTTTCAACCTGTTTGTTTGTATTAATTAAATCTTGTGCTTTTTTCTGGTATTCCATCAAATGATACAAATTTCTGGATTGAATATTATGCAGTTTGATAGGCATATCATCTGAAGGATGCTGTCTAATGTCTGGCTTTCTTGCAAAAGTTTTCATTTATCTTTCTACAATATCTTTTTTGTTTCTATTATTAACTTGAATAAGCTACTTCATTTCTAATCTAGGAGGCCCAGATGACTCAGCAGAAAGGAGGAAAAAACAGCCTAAACAGCAGAGGGAAGAAGGTGAGACAAGTAATTCAAGTCTATGGATACAACATACTAGGTCATCAAAGCTGTTTTATACCTACACCGGATTGTATTTTCAATACCAGCAAAGTCTGTATATACTAGGCTAGCAGAAATATTCTTCAGTCTTTTCATGTTTTTTTCCGCCATTCAGATGCTGATGAGCCAAAGCAAAAATTAAAAAAACAGAAGAAAGCAGAAGAAAGGGGAAAAGAACAGAAGAAAGGAGCTACTGGTCTTCTTGCTCCCCTTCCACTTTCGGATGCTCTAGTGAAGTTCATTGGTACTGGTGAAAATGCATTATCTCGAGGTGATGTTATAAAGAGAATGTGGGACTACATTAAACAGAATGATCTACAGGTCTGCCACTATTTTCCATTTTGTAACTGGCACTACTATTTCTTTACTACATTAAACATAACAAGTGATTGAATTTCTATCAAAGCAAGAAAGCATGAGCTTTCACTTAATGCAATGCTTTATTCGTCATTGATCAGCCTGGACAAGCCAGCTTAAGTTACCTTTTGAGTACTTGATAGCCCACTCGTTAACTAGAACATTTGGCGACTAGGCTTTTTAGTTCACATTAAAATGAGACTGGAGAATCTAATGGACGACTGCTTAGGTAAGTAAACATGCCAAATACAGCACCCTGCTTGGTCTGGCTAAATCCAGTTGCATTCTTGGATCAAGCTTGAGAAAAGGATGGAGCTCTGTCCCAAATTCTATGAAATGAAGCTTGAATTCCTTAAAGGTCCTCTTGTGTTTGCCTATCCTTGTGTTAAGATTAAATCCTGTATATATATGATAGGTTGGTCTTGACAGGGTTCCCATTTGCATTGTATTTAACCTGATATTTTAAAACCAGTATCACTGAATTAGTTTAGGCGAAAGTAGGTGGAGATTGATCTGCCTATTTTGCTCATCAAAGATATTTTTCCATCAGATCTTGGCTTTTTGTTTCTTATATTTGATTGAGGCCCCTGTATAGTTTGCCTGTCCATGGTAACAAGTCATGGATGTGAAACACAAGTTTTTCTATATTTTTAGTTTTCTTCACTTGACGAGATAATCAATATCATAGTATCGATGCACTCAATGATGTTCAGTTATATTTCATTTCCTATATTTAAATGACTTCATAAGATTCTAATAACTGAATGTTTGTCTCACACATGCTGTTTTGTTTCAAAAGGATCCATCAGATAAGAGGAGAATCATATGTGATGATAAGCTGAAAGAACTCTTTGAGGTTGATTCCTTCCATGGCTTCTCAGTGTCAAAGCTTCTGACTGCCCATTTCATCAAGAATGAACAGTGAGTTTCTTTCATGTATATAAATTAGGTATAATGCAGTGGATCCATTTAAAGTGGGCAATTTTGCTTCAATTAGTCTCTCGTCATATAGGGCTCTTTTTATGTTTTTAATCTGCCCAAGAAATGGAACAAAATACTTCTAAAAAATTCATTTCTTCCTGCAACTATGATCTTGGTTTACAATTTTCTTGCTTGCTTTGGGTTGTTTTTGGCCTTTTTTCCTTGGAGGGGGAGGGATGGGGCGAGGGATGTTTACATCTTTTTTCCCCCCAACTCAGCCTCTACTTCTCTCTTTTTCCTGCACTCCTTTACTTTTCTATTTTCCTCGTGGGGGAGTAGTTTTAATCATAAATGATCTATACAGAGATCCACTTGGAATATCACTAGGTCCATGCCATTAGATAGTGGAAAGAAACGATGTGGCCATTTTGGTCTTTCTGGGACCATGAAGTCAGAGAAGCTTTCATAGGCTGTTTGATCTTTCTTAGTGTTTTCCCTTCTCTTTTTCCCCACAAAAACACATACGTTGAATCCATGCTATCTGACAGGTTGGCTTGTGCTCTATTTTCAAATAACTGATAATAATATCATTATGGCATAGGATGGTTTTCATCATCTGGAGTTTCCATACCATAGGCGTGATGAAACATTTACACTGATAAGTTTCATAATCCGTTCATTGCTATTCCCAAATAAAAGAAAAGGAACAACGAAAGAAACTTATTCACTAGTTGATTAATGACAAGCATTAAACTACATTGTTTTTTGCAAAGGAGATCTCTACATTATTTATAGTTTTAGGATGAGATTGCTATACAAGCTTATCTGACTTTGAATTAGCTCATCCTGCGATATCATATGAAGTTCTGAACTCAGCTCCCGCGTGAAAAATTATTTTGTATAACAGGTAAGTATTGATGTGATTAGTAACAGCCCCCACATGAGAAGACAAAACTTTTGAATTGATTAGTAAAATCCACAGCGCGAGCGCTCTATAAACTATCAACGAAAGCAGGGTATCATACTCATGTATGCCTATTATACAACAAAATTTATCCTCACATTTAAGAGGCAAAAATACGTTGTTTCTTGGGTTAGTTGTTGGTGAAATTATTGACATTATTGTACTTGACTCTGATCATAATCATCTTGGTTGGAAAAGAGGGGGTGGACCCTTTTTAACATTTTATGTTGTCGTATGTGAAAGACTTTTCGAGATAGTTTCAGGAAAGCTTGTGGGCAAATGGTTGAACACTGGCTTCTTTTTGCAATGTCTTGTATGGTTTTCATGTCATCCCACCCCCACCCCCACCCCCCTCCTCTAGGTGTCACCATACCAAAGCTTTTATCATGGACCCTGGATTCTTTTGTTATTCCCTCAATTATTTGATAACCAGCTTTTGGCTCAAATGAGACTCTAAGCAAGAATGAGAGATCATTTTGAGCCAACAAGACTTGAAGCAAGGAGGAAGTGGGGAGTGGGGGAGTAAAAAATTGGGATGTCAACCTCTGATCATAGCAAGTTAATACATATTAGTGAATTGATGGTTGAGTATCTTGTAGTTAGTACTTCGAGCAGGAGATTTCGAGCTCGACGATTGATTGATTAATGCATAAAATTTTTAGTTTGTCTTAGATGAGATCATGTTTAAGAGATTGATTACTTCCCAACTTTTCAAAAATCCAGTGTAGGGTATTGTAACATCAAGGTCTATTAAGAATCATCACATTTGTAGTGGATGAACTATTTGTTGGAGACCACAGAATCTCAGTTTGACTCTGTAGACCAGAAAGGTGAATGGCAAAATTTCTTTCAAGGAACACAAAATAGGAATATAGATATATATATATACACACACACACACACATAAAGAGGATAAATGCCTTGTGTGTGTGTGTGTGTGTGTGTGTGTATATATATATTCTCATTTCATCTCATGCAAATTCATGTACCACAATCTCTTATACATACATCAAATATACAGTATGATTGAATTGGATTGGAACCCAGAAAAAAAAAAGGATGAAATGAAATTTAGTGGATGGAGGAGAGGAAATGATGTTGATAGGGAAAGAAAAAGATATGTGAGAAACATATATATATATATATGTATATGTATGTGTATGTGTCAAAAATAAAATAGAAAAGGAGGGAATCTTTTGAGATGGGGGCCAATTAATATTCGTGATGCTAAAAGCACCGCCGTCCGTTCATATGCGGCGAGCCGATTCCTCCATCTCCCATCACGTGCCACGTTATCCCGTGGGCCCCACACACATTTAACCCTCCAGAAATTTACCAGAGTAATTAATCAGCTACTGTTATTATATCATAGAAATTTACAATGCATACCTACTCGAAAATATATATATATATATATATGTTATTTTTAAATAAATTCTAAAAATAATATTTTTTTTTTTTACTATTAAATTCTACGTCTAATAGTATCAAAGAGTAAAGAAAATACACCCATGGTAATTTTAATATTTATTCAAGTCATCATGTAACGATCTTATTATAAATATTTATAAAATCATAACATCGATTTTCAATATCATTTTTCTTAGAAAATATTAAGATTCTTCGAATGGGTCCTTCTTACGAGAAGTAAATAAAAATTATATTCGTTGTAATTTTAACATTATACGAGCCATTATGGTACGATCTTATTATAAAATATTTATGAATCATAACATCGATCTCGAAGGTCAAATTCTCTTGAAAATTCCAACATTCTTCCGATGGGTCTTTCCCTCTCTTCCTCTCTTCTTCTTTTGTAGTAGTTTGATATAATTCGAGTCATCTTATCATATAATATATGTATATAAATCATTATATTCATTTTCAAAGTTTGAACACTCTTCAAATGGGTCTTTCCTTTTTATGATTTCAAAACTTTTTATGATTTTTTTTGGGTGTAAATTATTATGTTTTTTTTTTTTTTTTGCAATTGTTATTTTTGTTGATTGTTGTTGGATTAGCGCATGCACTTTGCTCTAATTACTTCTCGAGTTAAAATATACATACATATATATATATATATATATATGTGTGTGTGTGTATATATACACTTGTTGTTTTTATTGTGGTAAATTTCTACTACATTCCAAATGAATTTCCACAAATAGCAAATGCAATTATTACTATAATGCCATTCTTATCCATGCACTATGACATAATCCACATTCTTTAATCAATGAAAATTATTGAAAGGTGTAAAAAATAAATAAATAAATTTGTGGTCCACATTGAGAATTGGAGCTCTGTAATTACACCATGTGGTAGGTGTAAAAGAATAGAAATGGTAAACATATAGATACATATATTGAACAATATACACACATATAGACATACCCATATACGGGATATTATGTTTTAAGCAAAAATATGAGATTATAGATGTTCTTAATACGATTAATTTTGTAATTTACAATAGTACATACTATATATATTTCTTTTGTGACTATACATTACACTACTCTCATACATGATAATCACAAAATTACAATGTACATATATATATATATATATATATATAATATATATGTATACCCAATTTATTGATGTTGGAGCTTGGATAATTGATTATTAAGTTGTGATTGTTGGTGGGTTTTTATTAATTTTATTTTAAATTGAATTAGAAAAACAAAATATTCAAATATATATATATATATAAAAAATAGATCTAACCATGATGAGAAAAAGTCATGGTTTAAACTTTTTCTCACTCTAAACAATTAAATTTTGGTAAAAAAATTTGTAAGTATTAATTTACCAAAGAGTTTAAAAATGGAATAGTGGGAAGTGAAAAAAGAAAAAAAAAATTATGATGTTAGGAAGGGGGCCATGGTGAGTGGAATTCTTGTAAGGACAAAGGATACAAACAATAATACCACTCAAGTTCAACAACTCCTAAAAGTAGACAAAGACACCCAAAAACCCTAAATGAAAAGAACAAACTCACAAAAAATTTATATATATATGTGTATATATATGTTTTTAATATTGTTTTCATGGTATAAAAGGATTCCATGCAAGGAAACAGTAAATTATGTATACCCCATAAAATATATATATATATATATATAGATATATAGATATAGATGCCATGAAAAGAAGGGCTCATATAAAAGCCATGAACAATATGAGCTTGTCATCACGTGAAAGATGCTTTTTTGAAGAACGTTTGATTAGGATTGTGCTATGTGTCTTCTTGTTCTAAAGAAGTCTCCCCTAAAAAAAATAAGGAAAACCCTTTAATTTTCTATGAATCAATGGATCTTCTTAGTAATAAAACGATATATACACATATATATATACATACACACACACACTACACGAATGTGGTTATAGTTTTATATGTATAATTGTTGAAGTATTCGTTTTAATTGTGATTATTTTCAATACTTTAGTAATCACTATTTTCTTTTTAACTTAATGATTATATGATATATTTTTAGATCAGCTATCGAGTACTGAAATTAAATTTTTTTTTTTTAACAATTCTTAAAATATCACTTCATAATAATTGCATTTTAAATTAGACTAGTCGGAATTTACTTAATAATAAATAAACTTTTAAAATTATAATTATTTTTTCGGGACAAACTTATTATCAGGGTAAAATTTAATTCAATGAATTGTAATTTTTTTTGAAAGTGAGGAGGAAAATTTTGTGGGGAGAAAAAGTTTTCTTTATTGAACTCTTTTGTAGTGGGAGTGCCAAAGATTTCATGGTTTTGCTTCCATGGTGGTATCTTGGAGATGATCAATGTGGGCTCATTTTTACCAAAAAAACAAAATATACATCATGCAATATTTTGGTGGTATGTTCATTTGTAATATTACATACATACATGCATACATATATATATATATATATATGTATATATATGTAAAACAACCAAATATATTGATTCTTTGAGGAAGCACATTCCCCATAATTGCCAATTAGGGTTTGGCTAATATAAGCAAACAATGAGTGGAGAGAGGTTTTCTTTCTTTTTTATTATGGCTTTTTTTTAATAGTCTAATTTTTTTCTTATGTTATTTCTAAAAAAAAATAAATAAGCAAATATATATATATATATATGTATATGTGTATATATATAATTATGTTCTTTCATTTATGAAAGAAATGTGAAAAACATTCTTGATTTTTAGTTTGGGAGATAAGAATGAAACTTTTTGCATATTTGCACATAACTCTTCTTGGATTCCTTGAGTATCCACCAAAACTTAGAATATACATACATACATACATACATACATATATATATATATGTATCATATCATATGATGGTTTGCTTTACCATAAATTTATTTTTTTTTTAACTTAAAAAATTTTATTTTTTTCACCAATAAATTTCAATCTTGCAATCATTTCCTTTTTTTTTTTTTAGTTTAACATAAAAATTTTAATTTTGAATACTGATTAAAGTAAATTTAATGTTCGATTGATATTAAAGTTATCGTTTTTAGTAAAGGTAGAATTCGATATTAATTTACGCTAAAAATAAAAGAAAACTTTTACTAATTTTTAATTCATTGAATTGAACAAAGGGTATATATATATATATATTTTTTTTTTTTTTTGTTTTCCCCTCTTAAAAGAATAATCTTTTGACATATAATATATGCATATATATATATATATATATATTTACACACACACACACACGTAGAAAGCCCACTTTCCAATCTCATGACTTGGCTGGCTTCAATTCCATGCCATCATCGTTAGAAGCAGGATTAAGAGAATCGTATTCCTTTTTTGACTCATAATAATAATTAAAAAGAAGAAGAACGAAGAAGAACGAAGAAGAAGAAGATGAAGAAGAAGAATATTATCGTACTACATCGACACACAAAACAGGAAACTATGTTTCCATGTGATATGACTAATATGCCCTCCACACATTTTCTTATTTTCCAAACTATCCCTTACTTTTTCCTACACATTTTTTCATCGAATTTGAAGGGAGTAAAAACACAAAAGTGAAAAAAAAATATATATATATATATATATTTTGTTGTCTTCCTTCAAATGAAAGCCAAAAATTACTCCTTTGAAGCAAAAATTTGATGGGAAATTTTTGTGGGTCATTTACTTTTTCTTTACCCATTAATCTCTCTCTCTCTCTCTCTCTCTCTATACATATACATATACATATATATGATGTAAGCAATTGTAGTTTATCTTTTTCTTTTTTGGGTTTGACCAACCACACCATTTGTTATGATCCCAATACAAATTCAAAAGTACACACACACACACACACACATATATATATATATATACATGCATAAAACTAGTAAACCCCTCAAAAGTTCGAAAAGAGGAGAACAATTTGGAAGAGAAATAGGAAACGACTACTTCATTAGGAAAATTTGGTCTCCCCATAAATTTACTAGTTAATTACATATTAAAATTTTAATTATGACATTAACGGTTAAATTAATCCAAAAAAAAAATGCATCAAGTGATAAACTAAAATTAATTTAAATAGTGTAATAAAATATGAATAATTTCAAATAAATCTTAAACTTTTAAATTAAAATAATTAATCATTAATTTAAAAGGAAGGGCAAAATTGGAAATTAATGAAATAGACAAATAGATTCTTTGATTACAAGCATCCGACAAAACCGGACTGGATCCAATCTAAAACTCACCGTTTTGTATTCTGAGGGAAAAAAAATATATTAAAATAATTTTAAAAAGGTATAAAATATTTAATTATTTATTATAAATTAAATATTTTTAAGAGATTCTTAATTCTACGGAAGAGAATTGGAATCTAACGGCTGTAAAAGTTTTTGTCTTTTTTTATTTAAAAAAAAAAAAAAGAAGCATCTTGTAAATTAAATTAATAAATAAATAAAAGAGAATTGAAATCTCGGGCAATATCTAAAACTGGGCCCCACGCATCTCTAGATTCCTTATCTCTAAGATTAAAACCATTTTGTTCGGTGTCAATAATTTCCTGTTTTGTTTTTTTTTGTTTCACACGTCTGCTCACTTTCGAGGAGCGTACCGTACACCGTCCAATGGCGTCCTTTTTCCTGGCGCGTAATCGCACTTGCCGAGATTCTTCTGTCAATTATGAAGGATTTTTTATTTTTTTTAAAAAATATTAAAATTTGTAAAGTTTGCATTTTAAGATACTTAAAATTAAATAATATTTTATTGGAATTAAAAAAATTATAATTTTTTATAAAAATTAATTATATATATTTAGTTCAATTAAGAGGATTACGGTGTGTGTGTGTGTATGTATATATATATATACATACACACATATTATGTATACATGTATGTATATGTGCGGTTTAATTTCCACTTCACCTGGGATTCCCATTGATTCCAACAACTGGCTTCTGCAAATACCCAAAAGATGCCACCAAAATTAAACCATGAATTTTGGGAATTGAAATCTTAAACGACAAAGTACCCACCAATCGTTATATATATATATATATACATACATACATGTGTAAGTACCTACCCATTAATTAATTAATTAATTTATTTATTTATTATCCACTAAAATAGGCCATGAGGTGTGAAAAAGTAAGCGATTCCCTTTGAAATTTGAGGAGAAAATCATTTTTTATATATAAAAATAATAATAATAATCTTACCCATTGTAAATTAATAAACATAAATTATTAAATTATATATGTTATAGTGTAAAGTTTTTTTAAAAATAATATACGAATATTCAAAATCTTAACAAAAAAAAAATTAAAATAACAAAAATTTATATTTCTTACATAATAATTTAAAATATTTAATTTTCTAAGTAGATAATAATTTAATATTTTATTTTATTTAATTAAATAAAGTATTTTTTTTAACTTAAATATTAAAATATTATAATGAAAATTATTATTAACTTTTTAGAGTAAGAAAATTAAAATAATAAAAAGTTTGGTTAAAATAAATAATAATGTTGCCCAAATTTGACTATTAAAATATTACTTTTACATGGCATTGTCGGTAAAAGTCTCTTTGACCAATTCTACATTCACGGCTACTAACCCAAATCCATATATACATATATATATATATATTATATAATAATGTAATTTACATTTAAATTTATTAAATTCTTTATCTTAAAATTTGTTTACACTAAATAAGAATATAAATAATATATTTTTAATTAAATTGTTAAAAAATTTAATGTTGGTATAAAAAATGTGTTATATTTGATTTCGGTTCGAAACTATAAATTTACGTAATTAAAATTAATTACTTAAATTTATGAAAAAATCTAAAAATCCATCACGGATTCATACCCATAATATTAAATTAATTAATTAAAATTTAGTAAATATATATATATTTAAATAAGCAAAAGACAAAATTAAAAATTTAAAAGAAAAAAAAAAAGTGTTGTACCCTTGTTGTACGATAAAATAAAGAGATTCCAATTCCAATTCCAATTAATTTCTAACTCTCTTTTTTCCAATTAACCAAACACGGCCTTTTCTCCTTTTTAGTAAAACTCAATATATACATATATATGTATATGTATATATATATTTTTTTACCCGAGTAAAAGTTAAATTTTTTATTTTTATTTTTATTTTTTTGAGTAAAAAATTATTAGTTTGGTTCAAAAATTATTTTTATAAATTAATTATTATTTATTTCGACAGTTTAATATTTTTATAAAATTATTAATTTAATTCACATGTAATATTTTAAAAATTAATATGAAAAACAAACATAATATTTAATTCGTTTATTATTTTAAATATCAATTTTCATCACTTTATATATATATATATATATATATATATACATAGACATATTTTTATTTAAATTTCTTACATTCCCATTTCTATACATATATATATATATATTATTTTACAAAAATAGTGCTATTTTTTTACTTTCTATTTATTTCTAATTAGTCATTAGTAGTTACCATAAACCATCAAAATCTTGGTGATGTAATATGTGTTATTGAATAGTTGATATTGACACTAGTGGATGAATAGTAGATATAATTACTACTTATATATATATATATATATATATTATTTTTTACCATGTAAAATAATGTGATTCATGGGAATCTTAGGTAAAAATAATGTGAAAAATTATAATTATTAGTTTTTTCAATTTAATTTATAATATTATTTATTTAAAAAAAAAGTACTTACAAATGGTACTAAATTTATTAAAAAAATATTAAAGATTTTTTATAAGATATTTAAGTGGAAAATATTTAATATTTATTGAAAAAGAATATTTAAAAGTGTATTTACCAAAAAAAAAAAAGAATTAATTAGTCATTAAAAAAATTAATATGAATTAAGAAATTAATTTAGTAAAAAACTTGGAACTTTTTTGAAAACGGTAGGTGGGTCCGAGTTGGAACGAGTCGACTCGCGAGTAGACTCGGACTGAGTGGTGGATAAGATATGCGACGACGCGAAAGTGACTTTATAACCCGAAAGCCACAACAGAATCTTCGCGTTCTAATTTTCCTTTCCGGTCCTCTTCCGGAAACTACTCTTTCTTTTTTTTCTCTTTTCTTTTCTCTCCTTCCAAACACTTCTCCTTCACATTTCTCTCACACTCCAACGTAATATTCCCTCATATACATATATATATATATATATTTATATCTACACACGTCTAGATATCTACATCCCTCTTACCCTACATCGGTTTATATATATATATATATATTTGCACAGATCTCACCATCTGTCTTCCTCTCTGTGTCTCGTTTCCTCACCGACTCAATTTTAAGCTAATTAAGAATCACGAGAGAAAATCAGAGGGAGAAGAAAAACCGGATTGAAGATCCAAATAAATGGGTTCGATTCCACCTGAACTGAGTTTGGATTTTAGGCCGTCGTCGTTTGTACCTAAAACGATCAGTGATTTCCTCAAGGAGGTTTCCAGGATCGGGAGCGTCTCTGAGAAAGTGTCGAAGCTTGATGGTTTTGTCAAGGGACTTGAGGAGGAGATGCGGAAGATCGACGCCTTCAAACGCGAGCTTCCCCTATGCATGCTTCTCTTGAAGGATGGTGCGTTTTAATCAATTTTTCTGTTATTCCTCTTCGTTGATTGTGATGAATATTATTGAAAAGTCGTATGAGTTTTTTCTGTTTTATACTATTTTGATTTTAGGGTTTGCAAATGTAGCTTTCTTATCGTTGGTTTGTTCTGTGGAGAAATTGATGATAATTTGTATTGACTATGTGGATTTTTTGGTTGTTGTTGAAGCGATTATAGCTTTGAAGGAGGAATCAATGCGTTACGCGGCGAAAAATGCTCTACCAGTTTTGGAAGAGTTCATTCCATTAAAGAAGCGAGACCGCGATGAAGAAGACGAAGAAGATAGAGCAGCTGCGAGAAAGAAGGAGGACTGTAGAGATAAGAAAAACTGGATGAGCTCTGTTCAGTTATGGAACAGTGAGGATCTCCCCTCTAGTACTGTTAACCACCGAAGCTTTGATCCAAAACAAAATCACAAACTAGAAACCAAGGTAGTAAAAAATGAAGAACAATCAGAAAAGAAAACACTAATTATTTTGAACCCTACAAGGAAACTAATTAGTTTCAATTTGTTTTTTCTCTTGCTTGATAACAGAAAAAGGATGGACAGAACCAGTGTGCAAATGTGGATCTATTATTCCAGACTGCTAGAAACAGGGCTAGTGCCAGGACGATTATGCCATTTAAAGGATTCTCTGGTTTTCCGGGGAGGAAGGAGGATAAGGAGGAATTACCTGTACAAGGATTATCTCTCTCAACTCCTGGGATTAAGAGTTTGAGGGATGAACTCAATTCGGGATCGAGGACTAGTTGTAGCCAGGCAGTTTCTTCCTCCGCCACAATTTCTCAGTCTAATTTCCGGTCAGGACCCCAGCCACCACATCAACAGACTTCTAGGAAGCAGAGAAGGTGCTGGTCTCCAGAGTTGCATCGCAGATTTGTCAATGCTTTGCAACAACTTGGAGGTTCTCAAGGTGAGAAAGGAATTGAAACTCGTAGTTGAATACTTTTGATATTTAGAAACAATGTTGAGGGGTTAGATTTTCTGATCCAAGATATGTAGTTTGTGTTTTTTGATTGGGTTCTTGATTTCTTTTCTGCCTGGTTAATTACCATCCGTAGTTATAACAAGAAAATGGTAATTAGTGGAAACAGAAATTGGTTCTTTATGTTTTTCTTACACTAGCTTCAAGCTGTGAAAGATGAAAGGATATTGAAAGGTTTGATTTTTTGATATTTATCTTATGCATACGGTGTCAATTCTACGGAACAGGCTGGCCTTATAGCATTAATTAGAGCCTGGAACTATAATTAATTGATCTTTTCTCTTATGAATTGTACAATTTGATTGTTGTCTGGACTCGGAACACCTAATGCGACTCCATCAATTTTTTTTTTTTTTTTTTTTGCAGTGGCGACCCCAAAGCAGATTAGAGAACTTATGCAAGTGGATGGCTTGACAAACGACGAAGTGAAGAGTCATTTGCAAGTGAGTTTTCAACTTCCCATATTCTCTTTTCTTGCAGTTTGATTCATGTGAAAGAATGAGTAAGGAGAAAGCGAAACACCTGAAATGCTTGTAAAACAAGCCAATGAATTGAAGGGTATTAGTCTTGTCTCATCATATCCAAGAAAGAAATATGATTAAATTATTATATTTATTATACAACACGAGGCACTACGATGATGAATACTGATACCGGATTCTTCTGTATCTGCAGAAATACCGGCTGCATACACGAAGAGTTCCACCAACCAATGCCACCTCCACTACGAATTCATCAGCCATGATGTTGGGAGGTTTGTGGGTGTCTCAAGATCAGTACGTTGACTCCTCGAAGCCCAGCAATTCCCAGTCTGGCTCTCCTCAAGGGCCTCTCCAGCTGACATACACTGGAGGGACCTCAACTACTGGAGGCGATAGCATGGAAGACGACGGAGATGCAAAATCCGAGAGCTATAGCTGGAAAGGCCACATTCATAAACCAGGAAAAGATGATGTATAAAAGTGTATCCACCATGAAATTTTTGCAGATACAAGTATACATGGGATGAGTTTGTTAGACTACTGATTACAAATAATGTATAAATACATATAACTGAGAAGGATTTTTCAGATTTTGAGAGCACGGGAGACAGGGACCGAAGAGACAGAGACTTGAGACAGAGGATGTGAAATTTTGCAGAGATTAGTTTTCCTTCTGTATGGACATGCAAGAGTTTTGTTTTCCCTCCGGAAATGATATAAGAAATCTAAGCAGAACCCATGTTTCCATGGACAAAACACGAGCTTTCTCTGGTATAATCACAAACTAGTTTCCCTGTCAACTTCCTTACTTCTCAAAAGCTTTATTTTCCTGCAAATTTCTTCGACAAAAGCTGATCCAGACCTGAATCAAGCACATGCTCATCACACAGAAACATAAATTTTTCAATAGAAAACAATAGGTCTGAGAAAACTTGGATTGATTGAAAACTTACTTGTTCCTACTTTCTATATATGTATCTACATACATACATACATACTAAGGATAAAGTTTAAATTGGTCACCCTAAATCTACTAATATTTGAAAAAATGTATACTATCTGATTGATAAATTTCTAGACTAAGTGTATATTAATTATGTTCTTAATATCTTCAAAAGAAAACATAATTCTTGAGCTATGGCCTTTCAACCCATCAGCATATTATGCAGAATTTTTACCAGCCGACCCAATTATGAGGTTTCCAATTCTTATGTTTAGTTAAAATACTCTCGGAGTATTCGTTCTTCTATAATAGATCGTAAGTTTGAATTTAATTATCTAATTAAGTAGTTAGAGTTCATAAATAAATAAATTTATATACTAATTAAAGTATGAACTCGTGATTTTTAAATAAAATTAATAATTTAAGTTAAATTTTCACAAATCTATTTCGTTTTTAGACGAAAGAAATATTTTTTAACGGGTAATTTTCTCGGTTAAATTACCATAAGGGTTAAAAAATTCAATTTAACATCTTAATTGTATAAAGATTTTGAAAAAAAAAAAATATGAATGCATGACAAAACCATCAATCATCACAAGCAAAATAATAGAGGAGAATCTTATAGACAATGTACATATATATATATATATATAATTGATGGAGCCCACATTTGATGGGGTCCACTTTTAATTATAGTATAAATTTTTTGGTAAAACAAGTCTGTGAAAATTATGGGACCCTCTCTCTATAAATTCCATTTATAATCACTTTTTATTTAATTTTAACTTTCTATTTCTAATCAAGTTTAATCTCAAACAGTAAAAATTTTGAAATTACTTTTTAATCACCCTTTTTAGTATATTTTAAATTTTAAATTTACCAATGAAATTAACTATTCTCCATAACTATATAATACAATTTTTTTATATGTCAATTCATGTAATGAAGCTTAATTATTATTATTATTTTAATTTAGTCAAAAGTAAATGCAAAAAAAAAAAAAAAAAAAAATTCATGATAGAATTAAGAAATTCACAAGAAAAATTATTATAAATTTAATTTTGAATTATATATATATATATATATAAATACACACACTTGCCTTTACACCCAAAAGATTATTACAATTTTACTTTCTTTCTTTTTTCACTATTTTTAATTATCAACCATTACAATTTATCTTTGGCACTATAACAATTAACATTGTATGAAACATAAGCTAAATGATGAACAAATATAATTTCACCGTACTTTTACCGAGAATCGATTAATCATTAGTTCAACAACTGTTCAATCCCGATTGATTTGTGCGGGTTTAAATTATTATACGCAATTCAACAGTTACATATATTTTTAAAATGACATTAAAGTAATACGATCTCTGTCACTCGAATCCTCGATATTCATAATGTAATAACTATAATCGTAAATCACAATCTAAATAAATAAATATAGTGTTTAAAAATTTTATTAGTTTATAATTACGACGTAATATATTTTAATATCTTTATAACACTCTAACAGTGTATGATTTGAACGCGTATCTATTAGTAAGTCTGTTCTTTTGGCACGAGACGAGATGTTACTGTGATTATAAACAGTAGTTAAAAGTAAATAAAATAAATAAACAAATCGATTAGTACTTTAATGATGGTATTAAATATTTAAATGGGTATTCCTAAAATGGTACTTTCAATTTTCTTCTAAAAGAGGACAAAAGATATTAGAAGATTGAATGCAATTAAGTAGCAAAATGTCATATTCACATAGCAATTTAAGGTATAATTGATTGGGACCCAACAAAATAGAACAATTCATCTTATCAAAGATTCCAATCAAGATAGATCATGATTCCTTACATGGGTATAATGTAAGTAATTAAAAATAATATCATATTAATTAACAAGTTTTACTTCAATAATTATATATATATATATATTTTTTCAATCACAAGTTCAATACATCTTTAGTATAAGAAATAATATACATATATATATATATATATCATGGTGTACTTAAGAAGAAATGATATTAAATGAAGATGCTAGTTAATCTAGACAACTATTTTGGTGTATATATATATATATATATATATTTATGTATGTATATATATGTGACAATTATATACACTCTAAAATCTTGATCTTGTTCATGAACCTAAATCAATTTTAGACATACTTAATCACTAAGCTTTACCATAGATTAATCATTAGTTAGTTTTGATGTTGATGATTAATAAAATAATAGTTTACGTACGTTTTTCTAAAGATAATGTATAAATTTAAACACGCAATCTCATATTTAATCAATGAAAAAAAAAAGATAAATGGAAGCGTACTTAGATTCATCGCAGAAGATTCGGTTACGTTCTGTAGTAGGTACTTGCGAATTGACACGGTACCACAAAAACTGATTTTTTTTTTTTTTTACCGATAGAATTTGAAGATTTTTATATCGACAAGGATCCTAAAAGTTAGTTTAATTTTTTTCAAGTAGTACTTCAAAATTTTAATTTAGAATGGACATGGGTCCTAAAAATTGGAGGCTATACTTAATAAATATGGTTTTCAGAAAATTCACCAAATTAATTAATATGGTTTTTCAGAAAAATATTTGGAAAATTCAAAGAATATATTTAATTTTGATATGGATGTATCATCAAGAAAGTACATACTATGTTTTGTATATTGTGTTACATTAATCTTTGAACTTTAATTAAATTAAATTTCTATTTGTATCTTAAATTTGTACTAAATTCATGTTTTAAATACAAAAATATGTAAATTTTCACATATATATTTTTAAAAAATTATAGATTAAAATTTTTACGTTGTACGAGAAAGTTATTACGCAATTAAACTTGAACGAAAAACATGTTAAATTGATTTGTACCAATATATACGGAAACTTATTAGTTTCATAATTATTTATTATTATTTAAGGTTCTGATACGATCGCATGATAAACTACAGAGAGAAGCCAAATATATGACTAATAGCATCAGAATGATTTCGTTTTAGATAATGGGTATTATAATTGGTGTTCTTACAATTCGTTTAATATATATTTTCTTTTACAGTTCAAAGTTGGGTTCGTTTTTCTGATAATCGGACGAATTGAATTTTAGACATGAAAACGTAAAAACTTAAAACGGAGCATAACTTTTTATTTTCGTCTTTGATTCGAGGGGAAGAATTTGTTGAATTCTTAATAATTATAAAAGTTTGTTCACATAAATCAATATATAAGGGAAGAGGCTTATACTTGTTCCTACCTTGCTTGTTTATATAAATCAATTCAAGTTCCCATATAGTTAGAATATGGAGCTGAATCTATATATATATATATATATATATTTTTCTAATGCAATATAAAATATGAATATATGTGATGTTGCCTTCAATGTAAGCTACCCTAGTGTTCTTTTTCTATACCCACTATATATAAATATACATATATATATATATATGTATATTACAAGGGACTAAAAAGTAAATTAACAAGCAACATTAACAGGAGTTGCTTCAATTTCTGAATTTACTGGGAGATCACCAAACCTACTCCAGTTTCTGCAAAAAGTAATCAACAACAAGCTGGTGGCTTGCAATACCAGACCACATATTAATCCAATCCACAAACCCTAAACCAAAAAATTCAAACACAAAAATCAATACCAACAAATTCCATATATATATATACATATATATTGCAATGTTCGGGATCTAATTACCGTTATCTACAACCTTTTAGAATTATTAATAGTATATAGTTTGAATTATTATATAAAACTCAACAATTATATACATGTAGTTTTTAATGCGATACCCGATTCGGGTAATATATATACTTAGATTGAATTTTATGTTAATACTGACCTTAACATATAACTTGAACTTAAACCCAAGAACCCCTGCAATTGGAAGTCCAACAAAGAAGAACATCACCAAGTTTATACACACTGCCAAGTGCTGCCACCCACATCCTCTTGTCACTCCTACAATGTCCAAACCACCCTTTGCATCATAACTTCATACCCACATATACATATACGTACAGTTATGCATATATAAACCCATGTATGTGTGTATATATTTGATGTTACTGACCTGATAAGACACCTTGGATGGTGTCAAGTGCTATGGAGATGGCAAGGAGAGGTGTAAGTGAAGCAAACCCAGTAATAATTGAAGGATTGTCAGTAAAGAAAGCAGCCCAAATGCGATGGCCAAAGCCCAGAATAACAGTCAACAAAACGCACAGCATAACTGAGAACTTGAGAGTCACAATCATGGCATTCTTTGCTTGGCCTGGATTTCCTGCTCCCAGCTCATTGGACACCCTTGTGCTGTTTCATTTCCATAGATATATATATATACATACACATGTTTATACATATATATATATACACAGAGAGAGAGAGAGAGAGAGAGAGAGAGAGGGGTTGACTAAGATTTATGTGATAACTTCGTACTGACCTTGCAGCTGCACTTAGGCCATAGGTGAGCATGTATGTAATGGCATGTGTGTTCACACTATATATATACACACACACACACACACATGTAAAGAATCAAATTTCAGAATTATATACGAACAAAACTTAGCTGAGTTTAAAGCATTACCACATTGCAGTTAATGAAGTGGTTATTTCTGAGTCGGGCATGAGTCCTGCTAAGAGTACCAAAATCTCGAATGTCCAATACTCTAAACTGAAAGTATAAGAGGAAATTACAATATATATATATATATATATATAACGTAAAACTGTAACTTACTTTTAATTTTAGTATCAGAATATATCTTACCAAACCATTACTGCAGAAGATAAAGCGAGTTTGAAGTAAGGAACAATAAGCCATAATGATTCCCAAGAGAATCCTTCCCATGTATGCGCCAATCTTTTGGCCAACTTCACATAGGCAGCCAACATTATTATTGCTATCCACAACGAAATCGAGACTGCCAAGGCAGCTCCCTCGAAACCAAGGCTTGTCGAACGAACCAAACTGTATACAATTCCGATATGAATTCCTAATGGAATCATCGAAAACAAAATCAGCGGCATGACAATTGATTGTGTCTGAAGAAATCTCATAATATTTTGTAGAAAACCGTAGGCAAATAAGCCTGGGATAAGGTACTTCATGTAGAGAGCAGCTGATTTCGAAATCTTAGCATCTTGGTGGAGTAACAACAGTAATGGTTTCGTGAAGAACCATATGATCGATATAAATATTGAGAAGACGAACGATATGATGCAAGATGTTTGTAGATAAACTCCCAACATTGTATACAAATTTGCTCCGTACCCTTGTCCACAAAGAGTCTCTAGTGCTCCGCTTAATCCAGTCTACAATGAAAAAAAATTTAGTACGTTGTTTGACATTCAAGTACATGGAAAGCAGAGCGGGAGAGGTAAAGTAGTACCAGGAAAGCAAAACCAGATACAACAGCCCACGAATTAGCGAGAGTGGCTCCGGCGAGCTGAAGCTGACCGAGGTGGCCGGCGAACATGATGGAGACCAAACTGATGGAGGAGTAGGATACGTTTGTAAGGATAAGAGGAAGTGAGAGCAAAGCTTGTTTCTTGGCCTCTTCAACATCCACTGCTTTCTTCCAAAACGAAATCATTCTTGAGTTATACTTTCATAATCTGCATATACCTATATAAACTAAAGTTTATATAAGTGAATATGCACGTCTGTTATACATATATAAGGTAAGGATTGTTTAGGTTTAAAACTGTGGCAGCGCTATGATGAGCACGAAAGTGAAAAGCCTTCAGAACTCACAGATCTAGAGATGGTTTGTACTTGTTGGAATACGGAAAGAAACAGTTGGAGGGTCTTTCTTCCTTAAAGAACTTATATACATACATATATATATATATATATAAACTAATCTATTCATATAAGTAATTCTTTTTTTAGAAGAATTCATAATACATACTTCTTATAATTTACTATTTATGAAAATATTAGAAGAAATAGATGATCCACTCATACCTACAAATCAAGGAAGTATTCTCATGCTTCAAGAATCGATTGTCGTCAACTTCTTGCTATTTCTAATTTAATGATCAATTTTCTGTGTTCATCCAAAAAATTTCACCGTTTCAAATTAGATCAGATGATATATTCTTCTACAAGATACAAGATCATATACATATACATACACACACACATATATATATGTATATATAGTTTTTATGGCTTTTTGGTACCCCAAGTATTTTAAATTAGTTTCTAAATTATTATTTACTTATAATAATTGATAATATAAAGAAACAGTAAAGAATAATGAAGATAATAATAAAATTCTAGTAGTTGGTGACAGCAGATGGCGATGACACTTGTGCAGGTCGCCATTGTTGAACATGCAGAGGTTTAATACTTCAAAAATGGCATATTATGGGAAGAAGACAAGATGAAGATGAAGCTTTCGTCATTCGAAAATCTTCAAGATTAGCATCAAGACCGTTTTAATTGTTCGAGGCGGAGACATCTTTTACGTTTTTAAAGTGTTCTTTAATCGAATCTCAAATTACTATACTTAATTTAATAGTGGATACGTTATTTTTTTATTTTTTTTTATATAAAAAATTATATGTTTGAAGCATATTATATATTTATATATATTTTTATTTAAAAATTATTTATATATATATATATAAATTAACTTAATAGATAAAATAAAAGTTTATAAACGTAATTTTTAAAATTTTAATATTTAAAATTATTGGGTATATAATTTTGTAGGTAATTAATAATTAAATTTTATTATTCATTTAAAAATGTAAATATAAAATTATTTAAAAAGTTATACGTCATGATATATAATTTAATATTATTTTTGTATACGATATATTTAATAATATATGTCATATATATTTAATAATAATATCCCTTGTTTCGTAATTATCTTATAAAAACAGCTTTCACCAAGACTATCTCTAAAATTCTTGTGAGATATATATATATATATATATATATATATATATATATATAGACACACATGAGGCCTGGGTATTCCTAAAGCTATATATTTAGAATAAATAATAAATTAATAGCATAAAAAATAGTTATTATTGGGGTTAATTAATTTAAAAATAAATAATTAGTTAGTTATAATTTTAAGTTTATAGTTTTAAAAGTTAAAATTAGTCTAAAAATATGTGTTGGCTAATTTAAAAATAAATAAGAAAAATAAAATTATGATGCGAAAATATTTTTAAAAAGTTAAAAAATGGCCCATGCAGGTCTCGAACCTGCGACCTTCGCGTTATTAGC
Source organism: Carica papaya (assembly GCF_054855325.1). Classification (NCBI taxonomy): domain Eukaryota; kingdom Viridiplantae; phylum Streptophyta; class Magnoliopsida; order Brassicales; family Caricaceae; genus Carica; species Carica papaya. The sequence goes on from NC_142314.1 coordinate 717,723, forward strand.
ACGACGCTCTAACCAACTGAGCTAATAGGCCGGTTGGTAGTACTGTTTGATGATATAAATAATTATTAAAATTAAACATTCCTCTCTCTTAAAGTCTTACAAAAGAAAAGCAAAAATCTAAACTCCGCAAGCAAAAGAAATTTCTTAACTCAATTACATGTTGGTTTACGAAGTGAAATATATATATATATATATAATATATAGTAAGTACGTATATATATATATATATGTATATATATGTAACTTATGCACTTGTTGTTTGTTTGCTGTCAACAAAAAGACATACTTTTTGTAGGGAGCCAAATATTATTTTATTGTAATTTTTTGGTAAATGACAAAGAAAATAATTTTTCAATTTAAGTAATGAGTTAATATGCACGTCAAATTTTTATAGATAATATTGATTCGTCGTGATTAAAATTATATTAAATATGTTGGATTTTGAATAAAAATATAATTAATTATATAAATTAAAATAATATTAACATAAATTAATAATAATAATCTCTAATTATAAATTAATATACAATAAAAAAAATAATAAGTAAATAATAATTATAAAATTAAATAAATATAAAATTTTACGTGAAAAATTTTTTAATATAAAAAAAAATTACGGATCAAATTTTAAATTAAATCTATTATTAATAAAAATAAGTATAAAATAATTAATCGAAAATTAAATTTGGAAGAAAAGAAAACAAATTTTCTTTGTGCCGAACTTTGGGAAGAAAAGTAAACAATTATCAAATGAAACTTTCACAAGAAAAGACAAAATAACTTACGTCACCGATTGATGATGTCACCAAAGAGAATGACAACCTTTTTCTTCTCTCTTTTCTCTTTTCTTCTCTGTCTCTTTCTTCCCGCACAACCACTCTTTTTCTGAATTTTTTTCTTCTCAGTTTTTCTAACTCTACTCCTCTTATTATATAAGCAAGAGTAGTAGTTTAAACTAATTTCTCTACTCGAAAAGATTTATGAAAATCTAAAATTTTATCTCTTCTTTATTTCTGTATTTTTTTTTCTTTTTTAATAGACTGGATCTTAACAATCTTTTTACAGTCCATAGGAGGTATCTACTCAATTTTTACTTAATCCCTCTATTTTGGTGCAAGATTGATGTTTGTCACGATTTTTAGTCACTATTTTAAACAGATGAGTCTGAATCTTCTTCAAAGAACTCGTATTCTACTTCATTGCATTTATCCACTGCACTTCTTGAAAGTTATCTGTCTTTCCCTTTTTCAATAACTGTAATATACTCAAAACTGAGATATTTTGTAGATAAATGATGAGTTTTGTTTATCATTCTAACATGAGGTTCTTCAACAATCTAATGTGGAAGGGGCTGTTCCCCTTTCTCAACATCATCATTTATATATACTGGTGCTGACACAGAATCACTTTTATCTCCTTTATTATTGAGATTTCTTATTGTAAAAGGAATTAATGCAAGTAGTTGTAGTATTATCAGATATCTCAAAAGCTAGTAGAGTCTTATAATTTATCAAATATTACATCTCTCGATTTGATGATTTTCTTCTTCACTGGATCCCACAATCTGTACTCAAATTTTGTATCTCCACAACCTAGAAGAATGCATGTAATAGTCTTGTCATCTAGTTTTTGTCTTTGCTTATTATGCACATGCACAAATGTCTTGCACGTGAATACCTTCAAGTGAGAGTAACTAACATCATTCTCAGAGTATACTCTATCAAGAATATCAAAATTCAAAGCAACTAATGGAGAGAGATTCATTATACAACTGGTAGTGTAAAATACTTCACCCTAAAATGAGTTGGGTAGGTTAGTCATTTTTAGCAAGCATCTGACCTTATTTATGATGGTTCTGTTTGTTCTTTCAATAACACCATTATGATGATGAATGCTTATAACAGTCTTTTTATGTCTGATTCTGTGCTGTAAACAGTAATTCTAAAAAAAAATTGAAATATATTCGTCACCATTATCATTGCTAAGACACTTTAAAAGTGTTCCTTTTCGTGTTTTTCTACCATAGTATGGAACTGCTTGAAACACTGTAAAATCTTATCTTTTTTTTTTCAAAACAAACACCCAAACTTTTTGTGAAGCATTATCAATAAATATAACAAAATGTCTACTACCGTCTAATAATTCCACATTAATGGGGCCACATACATCATAATATATTAACTCAAGTACATTTATTTTTTTCTTTCAGAAGAATTGTTAAAAGAAATTCTATGTTTCTTACCATATAAATAATCATCACAAGAATTTAAACTCATACATTTGAGAAAGGAAATGAGAGACTTCTTTACCAAAATCTGCAATTCTTTCTCACTCATATGAGCCAACCTCATATGCCACAAATCTGGCAAAATATTTTTTTCTGTTGCATTCAAAGTATCTCTAATTGTCTTTACTTAAGTCTTGTATAGTGTGTGACACAATCTACTCATTGCAACCACAATTGAACCTTTGATGAATTTTTATTTTCTACTACCAAATAAGTTGTAATAACTATCAAAATTCAGAACATGTGTAAAAATCAGATTTAGGCGTAAATCAAGTATGTGTCACATATTTTTTAAAGTTGATGTGCAACCATCTGTCTCCACACAAATGTCACCAATATCCACAATATCTGCATAACTAGTATTATCCATCTTTATTCTGCCAAAATTCTCTACTTTATACATAATAAAGACATCCCTCATGTGTGTCGCATGGTAGGATACTGCTGAATCAACAATTCATTTAGTATCAAGATCAATAACATGATCATATTCCTCAATAAAAGAAAGTACAACTAGTTTTTCATCATTAGTTACAACTATTGTGGTATTCTTATTATCTGCTTTCTTCTAATTATTTTGTTCCATTTTTCAAGTTATGTAGTTTTATTTCATATGTCAAACCTTACCACAATGATAACAACGGAATTTTTTTTTTTATTGCGTCTTTTAGGATCTCTGCTTTTACTTATACTCATACTCTAGGTGACAAAGGTAAGTGAAATATCAATGCTCATATCATTCATTCTAATTTGCTCATTACAAAAAGTGTTCTTTACCATGAAAATAAAACACCGTATGAAGCAGAGTTACCAAGAGATACCATCAATGTTTCCCAACTATCTGGCAACAAACTCAAAAGTAATAATATATGTATTTCATCACCTAGTGTTAACTTTATAATATTCAATATGATTTATCAAATTTTGAAACTTTATCAAGTGTTCTACTATTGACTGTCCATCTTGCAACTTTAGATTCACAAACTTTCTGATAACAAAATCTTTATTTTGAGCATTTTTTTCTCTTGTACATATTCTCCAATTCTTTCCACAAATCATTCATTGACTTCTTTGCTTATATAGTGATGGCTACTGATATCCACCCACTATCGAATAGTTCTAATGACTTTTCTGTACATTTTCTCTCAATCATCTTCTGATTTTCTAACTGGCTTTGCAGTCCTTAATTTAATAGGATCATACAAATCTCTACAATAAAAAAGATCCTCCATCTTTGTCTTCCAAATTTATTAATTTGAAACCGTTAATTTAATCATAATACCTGCGTATTCGTACATCCTAGTTTACAAAATTAATTCGGAACTACTGATAAATCAGACTCTGAAACCACTTATCGAGTCCCAAATAGAGATATAATTAATTGTGTAAATTAAGTTAATATCAAATTAATTCACATGAACTAATAATAATAATCTAAAACCAAATTGATGCACAATCGAGTAAAAATAATAAGCAGATAATAACCACAAAATTAAAAAGACAAAATAGCCGATGTCACTCATGATGTCACCAAGAAGAGAGAATGACATATGTATATATACACACACCTCTACCTCCTTTCTCTTTTTCTTTTTTCTCTTTCTTTTTTTCCACTCTACTCCTCTCATTTTATAAGCTAAAGAGTATTAGTTTAAACTAACTTCTCCTCTAGTAAAATTTTTTTCTAAAATCTGAAATTTTATCTCTTCTTTATTTCTGTATTTTTTTTTTCTTTAGAAATGTTTTTTTTAAGTTTAATGTTCGTATTTATATTATACAAACTTTTTTTTTGTACACAAACATCTATAATTTGAAGTCTCATCAGACTTTTTTAACACTGTCTATATAAATAACATGAGATACATATTCCTAATTGCGTATATTTCCTCTATTTGTTGTCTCAATTTTTGCTATAAAAAAATAATAATAATAAGACTAAAATAATAACATCAAATGCCCGAGTGTCCTACTATAACCAGAGTAAAAAAAAAAAAAAAAAAAAAATTTGTCACACTCGTGATGTTCATCTAACTAGCAATTAGAATCTACTGGAGTGGCTGCTACTTCTCTGTCTACCCTAAGATTTAATTTCCTCCAGTTTCTGCAGAAGGTGATCAGCAAGAGGGTGGTGGTTTGACACCCCAACCCGCATATTAAACCAATCCATAAACCCTGTACAGGGAAAAAAAAAAGATTAGGGTTAAAAAAAGAGAATTATCTGAGGATGCGCGGGTACGCGCATTTGCCAAACTCATGAATGATTTGATCCACCTTAATGTGTAGGCTCGTCTTAAAAGCAAGGAGGGCTGCGATTGGTAGGCCGAGGAAAAAGAACATTGCCAAGTTAACATATACGGCTAAGTGCTGCCACCCACATCCTCTCGCTACCCCTGGTGTCGAAATCGATGTATTAGTGTACGTAAAATCTTATGAGTTGAAGTAGCATGTGCTAATGGAGGTGTGCCGCGAAGTGAGCAAAAAACGAACTGTTATTTAGACTTGTGTGCGTGAAGGGAGTCAAATACTAACCTGCTAAAACACCCTGAATGGAGTCAAATACTATGGCGGCTGATAGGTAGGGTGTCATCATAGCAAATCCCTCTATGATCATAGGGCTTTTACTGAAAAAGCCAGCCCAAGTTTTATGACCAGCATCTAGTAAGATAATTACTATACAGGCAAGGAATATTGAGAATTTGAGAGTTAGACTCATGGCCCTTTTTGCTTTATCAGGATTTCCAGCTCCCAACTCATTGGCGACCCTTGTGCTGTGATACAAATATGTATAGATTGTGTTCAGTAAATACACCCAAATCAGATATTAATTAGCATCGATTAGCAACATATTTACCTTGCAGCAGCACTTAGACCATAGGTGAGCATGTAAGAAATAGTTTCTGTGTTTACGCTAAATTCGCAAAAAAAAAAAAAAAAAAAAAAAAAAAAAAGATATTGTTGTTAGGATTATGATGAAGAAGATTAGACGTTTAAGCTTGCAAATCGATGAGGCTTACCACATTGCGATCACAGAAGTAGTCATTTCTGGATTTTCCATTAATCCTGCTAAGAACACTAGAATCTCAAAAGTCCAGTATTCCAAACTGGCAAAACAAAACCAAATAATTACAGGTGAATACATCTAATAATTAGAAGAAGATTTATAGCGTCGTAATTATGTAAAAAGAGGTTTACGAGTGTAAACAGATATAATTTTCGTGTCGTATATAAATGCTTCTTTCAATTTAATCTTTAAAACAAATTCAACGAGAAAGATGAAGTTGCATTTTCTTTGCCAATATATGGAGAAGCAGATTGAAACATTTTTAACCGGAAAAATCTATTCAACTTTGTTACTCAATTTAAGTACTCAAATTGAGGATGGCAAGCTTACCAAACCATAGCTGCAGAATACAATGCCAGCTTCAAGTAGGAGAAGACGTGGAAGAATGATTCCATGGAAAATCCTTGCCACGTCTGCTTTAATTTCTTGGCCCAAGACACGTAGCCAGCCAGCAAGAAGATGGATATCCACATCGAGATTGAAACAGCCAAGGGAGCTCCCCTGTAGCCAAGCTGTGTCTTATGAACCAAAGCGTAAACCACCCCGAAATGAATGCCGACCGGGAGCATCGAGCACACCATCAATGGCAGAACAAGGGATTGTGTCTGCAGAAATCTCAAAACGTTCTGGATAAATCCATATGCGAACAAACTCGGGATTAGATACTTCATGTACACAGCGGCTTGTTTCGAGATGCTAGGAGCTTGGTGAAGCAAGATGAGTATTGGCTCAGTGAACCACCACAAGATTGATACGAGAACTGAGAATGTGAATGACACGATGCATGCAGCTTGAAGATCGATCCCCATCTTTCCGTATAATTGTGCACCGAATCCTTGTCCGCATAGAGTCTCAAGTGCTCCACTTAACCCTGTCTAAAATCACATCAAATCAGTTTACCAAGAAACCAGAAATGGCTGACATCTAAAACCATAAAGATGGAACTTGGAAGATAATAGAATTAGTAATAAACAGGGACAAACAAGAAAAGAATCGGAAAGAGACATATTTGTACCATGAAGGCAAAGCCGGTGACAGTCGCCCAAGAATTGCCAAGAGTTGCGCCAGCGAGCTCAAGATCACCAAGTTGGCCAGCAAACATGACTGAGATCATGGTGATACCAGTGTAGGAGACAGTAGTTAAGATGAGAGGAAAAGAAAGGTAAACCTGTTTCTTGACCTCTTTCACATCCAATGCTTTCTTCCAACACGACTTCCGCGGCCGAGCCGAGTTATTACTGCCATCTGGAGAAGGAGGGTTGACCGGAAACGACACAGTGTCATTGTTGTCAGCTGAAGCAGAGGTAGCAGGCAACGAGAACTGCGGCAGTGTCGTGTTTTTGCCATCTGAAGAATACGGGGTAGCCGGCGACGAGACTTGCTGAAGTTTGATGTTTTTACCATCTGAAAGAGACGAGGTGACCGGCAACGGCACCTGCGGCGGTGCGGTGTCCGTGCCATCTGAAGCAGACAAGGTGGCTGGCGACAACGACGTCGTGTTATTGCCATCTGAAACAGAGGGGGCGGCGTCCAGAGATCCTAGAGACGATGTCGTGTTGGTGCCATATGAAGCAGAGAAGATGGTGGGTAATGACAACCGCGGCGGTATGACGTTGGTGGCGTCTGAAACAGAGGTGGTGGCGGGTAACGACAGCCGCGGTGGTGTCATGTCGTTGCCATCTGCAGGGAAGGTGGTGAGAGGCAACGAGAACCATCGGGGAATTGACTTGTTGCTGTTGCCATCTAAAGCAGGGAGGGTGACGGCCATGGATTCAGAGGCAACCATGCAAAAAATTTACGTAAAGGATCTGGAGTAGACTGTTGGAAATAAACGATTTTTCAGAAGGCTTCTACGAGTGTATACTGGAAACAGTTCTTTAGGTTCTAAAGAGAAAATTACCTTTTTTTAAAGTAAAGGTTCAACTTGAATCAATCACAACATAATCTCAAAATAAAGTTTTATGAGATTAATATACAGATAATATACACGTATATACACATATATATTTGTATGTATGGGGCTGCTGAGACAGTCGCCATTGTTGAAAATTCATGTGTTCAAATTAGTATTGGCAACCTAAAATTGTGGTCTTGAGCTACTACAGATGGAATGGTTACAATTTATTCCAAGCAGATATGATCTATCAGATTTTACTCAAATTTCAAATTTATAAAAATAAAAATTTAAGGTACAGCATGTAAATTCATAATTTCTGATAACTCATTTACACTTTTTGAAATAGTTTATAGATAATAAAGTGTTGAAAATAGCTTTAAATTTTATTTTTTGGAAGTTTTAACGTATCAACTAATCAACAATAATTTAAAAAAAATAATTATTATTTATATTTACAAGAGTACGCAAAGTCATGTTTGAAATAAATTAAAAATTTGTATGGAATTAATTATTTTGTTTACACTTAAAAACAATAAATTAATATAAAATATATCTTAAATCACAAAAATTATACCCGTAAAGAATGTTATATTGAATTAAAATTACGTAGCAATGAATGTATTGATACTTTTTCATTTTCTCAGAATAAGTATAGAAACCATTCTGTGAATCCAGAACTTGACAAATGGAGGAGATAATGGAGGTATGTATTCGCACCAGAACAGAGGGATCGAATTGGATGCGCTGCAAAGCCAATCTGACGCCGTTTTATACGAATTTAACAAGCTTGCGAGGTTTATCTTGCGGCAGCTCCGTTCGTCTTCTCTATCCTCAATTGATCCGACTCTTTCGACTTTCTCCTTCAATTAGCAACACAAATAAACTGAATAATAATACGTCGAAATCAAATACCTGTCATTGTTTAATTTATATTATATTTAAATAAATATTATATGTATATTTTATAGAGACTCCATAGAAAAATCGTTGGAAGGTCTGTGTTTCTGTCGCAATTAATTGTACTTACTAAGCCGAATTGACTCTGGTTGCGGTGCCAAGTAGCCGCCAAGCGAGTCCAAAAACGTCGGCTTCGAACACAGAGAGTCCCGATACGTTGAATCTGGAAAACTGGAAAGTGAATGAGAGCAAGAGGGAGGAGTGTTGAAGAAGGATATTAATGGCGAATTAGAGGAACGGAGAGAAATTTCCTTCTTCAGCACTCCAAAATCTTTCGGTAACAAAAGCACTTGCAAGAATTTAGTTTTTCAAGATAAGGAGAACGAAATGGTAAAATAAGGAATCATTACACAACGAACTGTCATTATAAACCCGCTCATCATGTTCTTCCTCTGTAACAGAATGCGTGTATGGATGCCACGTGTCCTCCAGTTCATTACCAATTCGTTTACTTTGACTTCGAGCCAAAAAAAAGGGCAAAAAAAAAAAAAACACGATGGTTTGTTCTGATTCCGTTATTTTGGCGGTAAAACGGGATCTTCCAGAAGGGTCCACAGAAAAACCATTTTCTCGTGAATTTCTGTTCTTTTAATTATTTAATTATTTTTTTAAATTAATATTACAGCGTGATATTTTTTACGTTACATATTTCGCCACCTCTCTGTCTCTCTGGAAGTCAAAGAAGACGAATAGTCAACGCTCAAAACGTTGTCGTTTTGGAGTTTGATATTTTGCACTTAAATATTTGGATTTGGGTTAAAAAATAAAATATTTTAAATAAAATTTTTAAAAAATAGAAAACTGCGTTTAAAAATAATCAAATTCAGGAGCTTAAAAACCGGTCAAAGTCAAATCCCTCCTTCCAGTATCGAGCATCCACTGCTGGTGCGCGAAACCTGGATTCAAACCCACCAATTCCACCGTTACTAAACTTCAGGAGATCTCACAGTGAAAACAAATCCAAGGCCCCGGACGCGGATTCATGGCTGCCCCGATCAGTTTCCTCCACACAAAGTACTTGAAAGCAAAACCAATGGCCATCCCCGCCAAAGATTTCTAAACAAATTGAAAAAAGAACAAAAAAACTAGAGCGGAAATGGCGCAGGCACAACCCGAAGAGAAGCCTACAGAAGATTCCCGAGAGAAGGAAACAATGAAAGACACGATAACACAGGGTAGCGATGATAGCAGTAGTGGTGCCGGAGCCAATGGAGTATCGTTCAAATTCAATGCGCAGGCGCCGGAGTTTGTGCCGAGGTCGCATACTCAGATGCCGATGTCCGGCTATTTTTACCCTTATTTTCGTTATCTCGGCGGCTCTACTTCTGGGTCCGACTGGTTCTTTGTCGGGGATCAAGAACCCGCCGCGTTCTTCATCTCAAACCCCTCTGTTTCATTGCCTTATGCAAAATCATCCTCCTCCAAGAGTATTCTCTCCGATGATCTCCGCCAGAAGATCATCAAGCAGGTACATTCTCCTCTCCTTTCTTCCTTGATTTCTTTTTTGGGTTGTGTTTGGCATGATACTACGTATGAGACTGTTAGATTGCTAAGAGCTTATTTGATGCAAAATGGAAATCCATTGACATGTCTGGTTTGTCCATTTGGTATAGCATAAACTTTATTTATCTGATCATCTTGCCAGTACTATGTATAGGTCGGAATTTTTCAGTCTCATTTTTATATGTTCTAATCCTTAATCTCGAGTACCCTTTATTTCGAAACAAATCTCCAAAATGCACACAATCACACAAAGTGAAGAGTAAAAGTAAAAGAAACATAAGATTAAACGTGATTCGACAAACCTAACTACATCCACGAGGAAAAGTGAGAAGAAACTTTTCATTATGATTTTAAAAAAAAAAGAGATAATAGTACATTACTAATAGAATTGTAAATCTTTATATAAATAAAGTATTAGAATTTTTTCTCAAAATATGCACCGAATATTCTACATGATGTACGCAAAACTATCCCAAAATCAAGTCACGATAAACACCCTTATGTAATTTAGTTAAATACTTTGATATTAAGCACTTATTTAATCCAAGGATGGTTTGTAAAACAAGCAGGTGGAATACCAATTCAGTGACATGAGTCTTCTGGCAAATGAGTATCTGTCCAAACAGATAAGTAAAGATGTTGAAGGCTATGGTAAGGACTATTTGAGGAGTGTTCGGCTTGTTCTTTTCTAGTTGAAACTTGAAGAAAAGATTTTAATTACAAGTTTTTTTCTTTTCTCGGATTCAAACAGTGCCAATTTCCGTTGTTGCTTCAGCAAAGAAGATTAGATCACTCACTAGTAATCACCATTTGATTGCTCAAGCCCTTCGATCCTCGTCAAAACTCGTAAGTTATCTTTTGAATTATATAAAATCGTATTTTCATATTTTAAGAACAAAACTAATGCACAAAACAATAATTATTGTTCTCAAAATGTGTTTAAGATTGTGAATGAGGACGGTAAGAAGATCAAACGCAAATATCCTTTCATTGAGAAAGACAGAGAGGAATTACAGGTATGAATTAATTCAGCAGGCTTTCTTTCCGTGCTACTACATCTATTATCCAAAGGCTTAGTTGAGTCTAGTTTGTTAGTAAACTGCTTCAAAACTTTTTTTTTTTCTGCAGTCCCGCACTGTTGTGGCTGAGAATTTACCCGAAGATCACTCTTACCAGAACTTGGAGAAAATATTTGGTGTTGTTGGAAGGTAAAGTCTCAAGTTGATTGCTTAATCATATCCATTTCAGTATCTTACAAGGATGAGAAAATGTTTTGTGTGCATACTAATAATATTCACCATCCTTTACAGAATGAAAACAATTAGAATATGCCATCCTCAGGAATCCAACCCTTCTCGCCCCAAAGGTGATTTCCTAGTGAGTAACAAGGTTAGATATGACCACTTGAAACAAACTTGGTTTCTTTCAGATTAAGGGTCGGATTATTATTTTCTAAAGAAATTTGATTTCCCTTCTTTTTCCAAAGCTTCATGCACTTGTGGAATACGAGAGTGCAGATATTGCTGAGAAAGCGGTATGCTAAAAAATTTCTTTCTTTTCGACAACGTGATAGTATTTCAATGAAGCACTAAATTTGTAAGCTAACTTAATCAGGTTGAGAAGTTGAATGATGAAAGAAACTGGAGAAAAGGGCTTCGAGTGAGGTTGCTGCTTAGATGCTCAGTATGTTTTATTGCATTTTATCATGTTAATCCTATGCTGTTTCGATATGATCTTTTTGGTAGGCTTCTATCCCCATGGAAATCACGGTATTTGTTAAATTGAAAATGTTCAGCCAAAATCTGTTCTAAAGAACAGAAAGTCAGACTTTGATGGCCTTTTAGAAGATGAAGATGCTCCTGCTTCTGAATCAATTGAAGACTATCTGCAGTCGAACAATATAGAATCCGGTACCGAGAACAATGTAAGTGTCTTTCCCTGCATCTCATATGTGGTTATATCTTTTACATGTTGCAAAATAGTCCACAACAAGTTTCATTTCATTTCATCTTTTCTGGTAAAAAAGTCTCAAAGTAGCCTGGTTTCGTAGCCTCATTACACCTTTTACTTCAACAAGAATTTCTTCAAGAACAATAAGAAAATTAATGAAGTAACCACAAGTTTACCCTATCGATCCACCCTCTCGAACTAGAACACAGACCAACTTGACTCTTCCTTCATGCATTACTCTATAATACCAACACAAGATTCCTTTTAGGCTGAAGAAAATTCGGGGGGACTGAAGAGAGGATGGGCGAAAGGCCGTGGAAAGGGTCGCGGACGCGTTCAAAGCCACGGCGGACGTGGCCTGCTCGCTCCATCTCCTCAGTCCAGCACTGCAACGCAGTTTGAAGTTACCGGGAAACAGACTACCAGAGGTCCAAGAATGCCAGACGGAACAAGAGGATTCACAATGGGACGAGGCAAGCCACTGAACCTGACTGTGGAGTGATGGATTGATTCTCCTCCATTTTTGTTCTTGATCTACATATATATATAATTAATTACTTCTACACCTTGAAATAATCTATCTACATATATATATATACATACATACAGTAATAATTCAGGATGTATAGAGTAGGATGGATTGTCATTTCACAAGGCTTTTCTTTTTATTATATGATTTTACAGCCTACGCAAGGTTCATTTTTGGGAGAATGTCAAGTGGCTTATGCTAAATGGTTATTCTATTTGTGCCATATACAATTATACTAAATACACAAAGATTTATAAATCAATTTAAATTTACAATTTTTTATGTATAGATGATATTTCGCAACTGAATTCGGTTAATTCAATTTGCTCAAATTCGAATCGACATAATATATATATATATATGTAATTTTTTTTGTTATCACGAATATATTTATATTTATTTTGATAATTATAATTAACAATTTATATGTTTTTAATTTTTTATTAATTTAAATATAGTTATATTTATATGGATGTAATGATTTGTATTTGAATAATTCATAAATACAACGCAATTGGCCTATTAGCTCAGTTGGTTAGAGCGTCGTGCTAATAACGCGAAGGTCGCAGGTTCGAGACCTGCATGGGCCATCTTCTCCTTTTAATTATTTTTAATCAATGCAGAGAAGCTTTTTACAATCGAAGTTCCACAGCATTTTCTTCTTCTTATTTATTTATTTTTTTAAAAATCAATGCACAGAAGCGATTATGTAGAAAGTTAAAAAGGAAACTTCCTTTGCTGATGTCATCATAAAACGTGTCAAAACTTCTCATCTATATATATATATATACCCTACCTGCCCCATTAAGCCACCATTTCAAGACTCTACAACCCTCTTAAGTGCTTTCTCGAAGGCCCCCCCCCATTAATCCTGTGTAGACAATGAAAAGTCTTGTGGAAAAAATAATTTTCTAATTAACAATCTGTCTTCTGATACAATTATATATCAAATAAATATCTGGTAGATATATTAAACATATATATATATATGTATACAAAGTTGCTTTGCAGAAGCATGCATTGTAGAAAACCCATTTCTTATCATACTATTATAACACAGATGATCCTAATTAAGTGGATGCTGTCGTTGGAATCAGCTTATCTGTGCTATAATGGTACGATTATACAACCTTAAAATATCATAAAAACTATACTTTTAACACCAGTCGTGGATTGCCATTAGGTTCAAGCTACCTTAGTGGTCTAGCCACTTTTCGAAGCTCAACCAATGATCGAACTTCGATTACTCCTGGTTTCGGGTATAAATAATCACCGTACAATGCCAAACAGGTCATTGGCACTGTTAGCATTATCAAATTTGCTAACCCATTTCAAGCTATGGACTATAAAGTTTTCTTATACATCATTCTCATCCAAACCCTTCTGGTCCTGCATTTGTTTCCTCTTGCTTCTAATGCCTTCCCTTCTCGCGCATATAGATACCCTTTTGGATATGACGAGCTTAATTACAACTTTTACGATCAATCATGTCCTCGATTGCCAATGATGGTTAAATATGGTGTTTGGTCAGCTTTCCAGAACGACTCTAGGATAGCTGCATCCCTTCTTCGGCTGCACTTTCACGATTGTTTTGTTAATGTAAATTGTTTCTTCCGTTTAGTTTCTTTCATCTTTTTTGAATAATATTGAACCGTTTTTATCAGTTTAAACTTTATTTTTTAAAAAAAAAAAATAGTAGTTTGAATTATAACTCTTTGCTGTATCTATAATTTTCCTCATGGCGTAGGGCTGTGATGCTTCTCTTCTTCTGGACGACACAGACGATTTCAAAGGGGAGAAAAATGCATTTCCAAACCGGAATTCAGTACGTGGGTTCGAAGTCATCGATGCAATAAAAGAAGACGTTGAGAGATTTTGCCCGGAAACTGTTTCATGTGCTGATATTCTAGCTCTTGCTGCGAGAGATGCTGTTCTCACGGTTAGCTCTAGGCCGATTTTCTTGCAGAAATCGTCTAATGGTTCCATGTTTTCTTAATTTGGCTTGTCCAACTTCGTGTTGTCCAGGCAGGAGGACCCTTTTGGTATGTTCCACTAGGCAGAAGAGATGGAATCACAGCTAGTCAAAAAGCAGCTAATGAACAATTACCCTCACCATTTGAACCTTTGCAGAATCTCACAGACAAATTTTTATCTAAAGGACTCGACTTGAAAGATCTGGTTGTCCTCTCAGGTAAATTAATTGAAAACTCTCGATCAATTATTTATGTTCTTATACAACTTCTTTATGTATAAGCCCGCTTAGATTTAAATAATTGATTGAACCGATTGTTCTAAAAATTTTTAACTTAGAAAAAAATAGTCAATCAATTATTTAAATTCTAACAGGTTATATATCGGACAGGAGGGCATACGATAGGTTTCGCCCAATGCTTCACATTCAAGAGGAGACTTTTCGACTTCAAGGGTTCCGGCAAGCCTGACCCGACTCTCGATTCGTCGGCGTTGAGAAACCTAAGGAGCATGTGTCCAAACAAAGACATAGCTAACACCAATCTTGCTCCTCTTGATTATTCAAGTACTTCTAAGTTTGATAATTCCTACTATGCAAACCTAGTCAACAACACAGGCCTTCTCGAGTCTGATCAAGCACTGATGGCTAATCCAAACACAGCTGCAGTTGTTAATTCTTATAGTTCAAACCCTTTTCTCTTCTCCAGAGATTTTGCAACCTCCATGATCAAGCTTGGCAAGGTCGGAGTCTTGACTGGCACGGATGGCCAGATTAGGAAGACATGTAGATTTGTCAACTGATATATACATATATATATATATATGGAACTCTCGGAATATAGAAGAACTCTTATAAATAGTGCTGTTTTACTTATGTTTCTACATACGTGCACGTAACTCATGATCAATGTAATATTAGAAGAGATTTAAAACAAATAGAGTTTGGCTCAATTTTGGGTTTTAGTTTTTTACTTCAAAAACACTTCTATAATCAAAAGGAAAAAAGGCAAAATATATTTTTGACAGGCTTAAAATCAAACTTTATAATGTATAGTTTTTAAAAGATAACCTAGTTATCATAGTCAAGTTAAAATCCTAAAAACAGTGCTGATGAACCTGTTGAAATTATAAAAAGTAGGCAGAAACGAACCTCCCTCATGTATAAAGTGTCTATATGTATATGTGTATATATAGACACACACATATATATATATATATTCATGAAGTGCAAATTTATGTTTAAATGGATATTAAACTTCAAAAATCAGCCATAGTGGCAGCCACCATAAGTGGTATAATAGCCACTCTTCCACCAACCAAGTGGAGAACCAGTCTGCAGCAGACTCTGCAACCTTACACTTATCAGCAATCTTATATCTTTTTAATATTATAATCAAGTCCTCTTTTTTTTAAATTTTTTTTTTTTTTTTGACACTTAATTTTCCACTGCTTTGAATTCCTACCAAGAAAAAAAAAAAAAAAAACAGTTTTCTTGGTGAGAGTTAAAATGCATACGGATTCAAAAAAGAAACCGACAAAGAGTGCTTGGATTCAAAAAGGAAATAATACCAAGAAAAAGCTGGTAGATGCTTTTGTTATTTTGTACAAACCCATCGAGATCCATGTCCTCCTTTGTTGTCATTCTTCATAATTTCATAAAATTAAATACATTTTTTTTTTTTTTTTACTTTTCTACTTTGACCTAATTTGCTCCTGCTTTACATAGAGCACAACAGTTTGATTTTGCATGATTGGATCTGCCAGAATTATTAAGCATCATGAGCTATCATCATCATCGTCATCATCATATTCCCTCCTTTCAGATTCTCTAGACTGACTTCTTATAATTCACTCTTTGACTCCTGTGTTTATGGCTGTGTTTGGGTTCACACCATTTTCTACAGCTATAAAAACTCTCTTTTTCTCCAGGAACAAAAATAAAAAAAGGGAGAAAAACTCTTTTTTAAAAAGCTTAAGACTTTTGAGAACAATAACGAAGCTTTCTGCACACCCACAAACGTATATACATGTATACGTATGTAGATAGAATTATGTATACAAGTAGGCATGAATGAGAAGGTAGACTCCAGCTAACAATGGAGGATATAGATAGGGAAAGAAAAGCAAAAGGACAGAAGACAGATGACAGAAGACAGGAACCAATTAGCTTAAAGTTATATTACATTATTGCTAACTTTTTGGCTCCAATAAAAACTACATTTCATTTCACCAACCTTTTTGACCTTACATGAAAAAGTAAACTTCACCCAAATTATCTACACAAACAAAAGCTCCCCAATTTCATTCATTGGATTTAAATCCATTACCCAGAACTGAGAAACCCATTTTCTTTACAAAAAAATGTTAAATTTTTTTATTAATTTTGATGGGTTTTGTTTCTAATTTGAAACTTGGCAGAAAAATGGCGAAATCGTAAAAGGGTAGAGAAAAAAGTTTGAGATGATGATGACATCCTGCCTGCCAGGTGCTTGTTGAAATGCCTCAAAGAATAGCCGCCAGGTGCGCCTCTTGGGACTCGGTCAACTGCCGGCAGAGACACCTGTTTGCTGCCTTGGCAAAACAGGTTGAGCACCACGCAGCTACTCTTCCTTCCAGAAAATGATATATATATATATACACACACACACACATATATAATCATTTTACATTACCATCACATTTATTTTATCCATTTATTTTGGATTTATGCAGTTGAAAGCATTTATGGGTAAGATTTGTATGTATTATACTTTAGGGAAATTTATTTTTTAAGGGAATTTCTAAACTTGAAGAATTAAATATTTTTAGATTAAAAAAAGAAAAGAAAATAGTTTTTTTTTTTTTTTAATGATAAAACTTTTTTATGAAGAATAAAAGGTGGTTAAATAATTTACTTTATTTTTCTAAAGTGGGTAAATTATTTACTTTTTTTGTTGTCTAAATCACCTTTCTCTTTATTTTTACTTTTTAAACATAGGGTAAATTTTATTTTTTTTTAAAAAAAAATACTACTTTGTTAATTTTCTTGCTTTTATCTCTTTTTGTAAAAATATTTTTTTATTTTGTAAATAGTTTTAAAAATAAATATTAAAATCAAAAATGGGTTTTTGGGTTTTAAACCCCCTTCTCCTTCTCCTTCTCCTTCTCCTTCTCCTTCACTTCACAGTCTTCCCCCCCACTTCCAGACAGTCTCTCCACTTTTCACTTCCTCTTCTCAACAAAAGTTTTCAAAGTAAAAGTCTCAAGAAAATCCAAAAGCAAAATCGAATAAAAGATCCTTTAAAGGAAGAAGAAGAAAAAAAAAAAAAACCATTAATCCACTGGAAATCTCCAGCAGCTCCACTCCTGAAAATCAAAATTCTTTTCTTCCTCTCTGGTTATCTTTCCTCTTCTTTTCTCAACCCTTTTTGACACTGTAAATTTTCTTCCTAACTTTCTCGCTAACCAAACAAAACCCTGATTTTTTTATTCTTCTTTCTTTTCCTTCTCCCATTTTCCACAAACCCAAACAGAAATATCACCAACCCGCTTCTAAATTTACTTCCTCTAACCAAAACCCGTCTTTCTCCATTCTCATTCGAAGCCTAAAAACCAAAACTTTAAATCTTAAACCCTAACCGCAAGCCAGCTAAACCCTCTCGTTAAATCTTTCCACACCCCCCGCCTTTGCTTCTCGGGTCATGTCTACACCGCTAGACCAACAACAGCAACAGCAACCGCCGCCACTACCCGTGACCCAACAAGCCCGCACGGCTCATTCCGGTCACGGGTCGGTTGGACCCGTAATAGCCGTCCTCGCGGTGATCACAATCCTCGGTGTCATAGCCGGCATGATTGGTAGGCTCTGTTCGGGTCGTCGGATCTTGGGTCACGGCCAGTACGACGTTGAAGGATGGCTCGAGAGGAAATGTTCCTCGTGTATCGACGGTCGGATCGACCCACGCCCGGCCAGAACCAGCGGGTCGGCCGAGCTTCCGACTGTGGCGGTGCCAGCAGAGCAAGCCGCTGCTCCTGCTGGTGGAGCGGAGATAAAAGAAGAACCGGAGCAAGAACAAGCTCGAGATAAACCACGTGGTCGTGGACACGGAAGGGATTGAATCTTGATTCGGGTTTTCGGGTCGGTTCCGGGTTACACAACACATCTCAAAATTTGAAAATTGGGGGTATAATTAATTACTTCTTGCTTAATTTGTTAATTATCTTGCTAATATCATTGTTAATGCGGAGCTTTTTGGATTAATTAATTAAATGATGATTTATTGGGGGGCATAGGCTGTAAATCTTGAGCATGAGATTGAAGAAATTTTATTAATTTATATTTCTTTTGTCATTTATCAATCTTATATAATTCATTAACTCTTAATCATATTCAAATTTTTTTTACGAAATTATTTATAATAAAATGAGATAAGAGATTAGTGCCTTCAAGCTTTTTAAGTTCATATCTTCAATTGATATTCTAATAGTTTCGTATTTTACTAAATACGTGTAGAGTTTGTATCGTAGCTTATCAAATATGTTATGATCGATAGTTGAATATATTATGAATTGACAGTAAATTATTTATAGTATTTAATTTAATGTATTTGATAATTGAAAGTATTTAAATAATTATAATGTAGTTTAAAATTATGTTAAAAAAAATAATTATAGTATAAAAAAATTTATCTCTTAATTTTGGTTATAATCGATAATTTAATAATTTTGAAATTTATTAAAAATATAAAATTTATTATTTAATAAATATATTATAAATTGACAGTAAGTAAATAGATTTATCGGTATTTTATAACGGACAAATAGTGTTAATGAATCGAAAGTAATTGTAATGTTAAAAATTTCGTCTCAAAATTTTTATTCATTAAAAATAAGAGCTTTTTTAAGTTTGTGTTTACAATCATGTGTTCTAGTTAAGTTAACTTAAAAATTGTACTATCATTTTGAAATTATCATGTTATATAATTTTATAATATAATAGAAAAGTTAAAAGAAAATTTATATATGTCTTATAAAAATAGCACCATACTAGATCATATTTCTTGATTGTTACTATTTTAAGCATAAAATTGTTATGAAATATAAAAATTTATTTTTTATAATATTTTTTTTTTTTTATGAATATAATATATTTATCGATATTTAGTACTAATTTAATTACATAATTTTTTTAACATAAGAGTCGTGAGGTAGTATGTAAAAGTTCAGAATTTAAAAGAATATGAATTTGTATTTTAAATGCGAAAACAAACAATAATGTTATAGTTTACATTTTTTATGCATTAAATTAGAATGTCTAATAGAGTTATAGGAATGTCCATTCTACAATTGTTCGTAAAAATAAACGAATAAATGATTAAAATAAGTAAATAAATATTTTAGAGGTTAACATTTACTGGCACTTGATGGGGTCCGGAAGGTAATCTACTCACAACCCTCCTGCTGATCAGAATTTGGATCTTGATCTTTTTTATCTGAAATGGTTTAATAAAATAGTGAACTACATGAGCCCAGTTAAAACATCACGTTAATCACTAATACGAGAAACCGAATATTGGTAAAAATCATAAAACAACTAATTGAGTCATTAATTTGAGTAAATTCATTAACCATAAAGAAAACTGTTTATTCCGTACTTACCATTACAAGTTTTCCAAAACAATATATGAAGACAATAAATTCGAATATCATTCTTATGACATATTTATATGAACAATAACAGTGAACTCACCTCATTTCCTGTTTATCGGTATCTTTGTGAGTTCATAAGGATATTTTCCTACTCGTGAACCCAATATATAAATTTGTCAATTAACCTGGTCATCCTCATACTTCGTCTGGTAATGGAAGTTAAATACATCATTACCTCAATACCCTAACCAATATGAGAGTAAACCACATCTCTCAAACCTTTTCAGTATGGGACTTCTCAGCCTCATCCAACTTATTTAATATCCACATTATGATTCCTTATTTATCGGACCCATCCGCCCTTTCTCAGGGTACCCAATAAATCTTTCATATACAGATCCCCATAGATAAAACAATCACCAATCGCATACCAACATCTCATTTTATATTCACAGGTTAATTTAAATGGCATCTAAGCAAACAATACAGTTTAACAATCAAGACATATAATCAAATACTTTATTTCCAATTATTCGATCAAATCAAGGAAATCACAATTAGGCAACACAATCAATAAACAATATATAATTCAAAGTAATAATTTGAAGCATACGACAGATAATAAACAATTTAAGCAAAATAAAAAAAAATAAATAGGCAACACAGATAAATTAGAGCAATCGTACACCAACTAGTTTTCGGTTCCACTAGTAACTTGTAATTATTGTTAAGATTTTTTTTCTAATTTTTACAAAACACGAAATTATTAATTATTAGGTCTCAATTTACCATAACAGAGAATATAGTGAGGGATATTTACCCGTATTGGTGTCTCGAAATGCAGTATTATTTACTACGCCTCCTAACTGACCCCGGGTTTCCTGAATTTTCCATGCGAAAATCAAAATACTCGTCGCGTACTCAAAAATATCCCAAAAATCCAATATCGGTGTTGAAACCCTTTTCGGCCAATTTTAGGGTTCTGCCACTGCGCCGCCACTGTGTTCCGATGCCGATTCCATCGCCCACGGTGGTAGTTTGTCTTGGCCTAGTCAAATTTGGTCGATCTTGGTCGGTTTTACACCTATCTATGCAGAAAAAATACATTGAAAGTCTCGGTTGGCCAGAAAAATAAAAAAAACAAAACCTACTAGTGAAGGGGTCTTTCAGTGCAGCGACTCCGCAGGTTCTCCTTCGTAGTTGGGATTCTTCTTTAGCTAACCTGCACCAAAAAAAGACGATGAACACAGTGGTTAAAGAATCGTGTGAAATAAAAAATAGGAATGGGGTCATCGGAGAGGGTTTTGATAGCGATAGCTCCGCCGGACTTTGCCCGTAGTTTTTGTCTCACTCACCATTCCTTTTGCTTTGATATGGTCACAGGAAGACTCAAAATTGAATTCCAAATAGGAATGAAAAATTTTTACATTTTTTGGCAATCAGTTGTGGCTCCGGTGCAGCGGCGGCCAGAGATCTACCTTCTTCTCCGGCGTCTGGTTTTTCTTCTCCGACGAGGGCTGGGCGACTAGGGTTAGATTCTCCTGTGAAGAGGAGTTAAATACTCATCTCTTTTTCGATCCAGGCTGTCTGTTTGTGTCGACGTAAAGCGATGAGGACCGTTCGATGATTTTTCGTTTAGGCTGATGGCTGGACGAATCTGGACTGCCCATCGCGATCCATCTCGTCCGTCCAATCGTATCTAAAGAGATAATACATCTGGGTCATTTACGCGCACAGGATGAGGTCTAGACCGTCGGATTGCCGAGCACACGGATCGCTTGCATGGCTTCCCGCGTGGTGCTGATGTCAGCCTGTCTGCCACGTAGCATGCTCTGGTTCGCTTAGGTTGCTGACTGGGTTGTCCCATGTGCCCAAACTTTCTCTTTTTACGATTTAACCCTTTATTTTTAATTTTTTTTTTTCAAAAACATTCACCAAATTCAAAATTTCACTTATTTTTTTCAAAATTATTTTCAATTTCATTCCTAATCTATTTTTTCTCAAAAATTCACTAAAATTAAACTGAAATCAAATTTAAATTAATTATTTATATAATTTTTATAAATAAAAAAGATTATTCCAGACTGATTTTCGAACCCAGATATTACGTAATCAAAATCAAATTTAAATGTATTTATTTTTATGTAATTATTAAATTTTAATTATTTAGCATATAAAATTTAGTTATGATTTATTAGCTTAATTCATATAATTAATTACATAAAAATAATTTATATTCTTAACTTTAGTACATGAATGCCAAAAATATATATATTTTTATTTGAATTCAATTCAATTTTAACAAGAAATTCACATTACATACACGATAAGGATAAATAAATCATACATGTGAACTAACTAGATAGGGATGTATGCATCAACCCACATGTGATAATAAGACTTTTATCAATTGGTCACATGTTTGTCCAACTTTTCCCACAAAATCACAGACTTCCCAAGGTCAAATTATATAAAAGTTTGGAAACAACCATATCTTTAGAAGAAAAATGTTGAATCTAATTTTTTACCGTATAGAACATGCCCATTTGATTATAAATAATCATATCCAATATTTAATTATTTATAATATGCTTTTAAAATTTTGTATTTTACTCTTAAGACATAAAATTACATTTCAAATCATTTAGGATTTATATTCTTATTAAATCCAATTTTCAAATTCTTTTTTCAATTAGCTCATTGTAATTTAGTTCAAATTTATATTTTTATTTTATGGTACCCAATTCAAATGACATATCAATGTCAAATGATTCATGGGGTCATGCATATATACATACATACATACATACATATATACATATATATATATATATAAGTAGCATGTGATTGGGCAGCTTTTTATAGCAATTATGTAATAATCAACTCAAAAATTGTACTGTTTTTAGGTTCCTAGATTCTTTTGTCAGTCAAAACTTTGAGACCACAATTAGGTTATGTTTAGTTCACTTTAATTTAGTGATTATAATTAATTAATTACATAATATTTTTATATTTTCACTATAGGACATTGTAGTATAAAAAAAAATTATAATGAATATTGAATTTTACATTTAATAACCCTCGAAGATCCTAGCGAACTCTAGTACCGCCAATTTATATCATCCCACTAAGCAAACTTTATCGTTAAATTATCAAATTAGTTCTTAAAATCTAACATTCGATTATTTATTTGATATCCGAACATAATTTAACTTTTTATGTTAAAAAAAATTTAAAAGAAACCAAGCGTTCCAAAGTGTCGGATACCAAAATGTAAATAAAACGATATTACGGAGCAAATTATAAACTTTATAAGCTAATATGTTAGTTGCCTCTTGTTACATACATTAGGAATGGGCTTGGAGACATGACATGTGTTGCCTTAGAAAGACTTAAAACTTGTTCTAAAGCCCATTTAAGTCATTTCATAAGACTTAAAACTTATTCTAAGCCCATTTTAAGCCATTTCAAAATTTACCCATAACATAATTATTTGAGTTTCAAATAATTCAAAGTGATTTACACCATTTGACCTAATTTGAGGAAGAGGGTCCTTCTTTATTTATAATCATATATATATATATATATATATACACAATGGCAATTCATGATTTACTATACATTGGTGCCACACTTTGGTGATTAAAATAGCAAATTCATGATTCATCAAGTAAATTTTCATATGCATTTCATTAGAACACTATATTATAATTGATGATCCAATTGAATCTAGACCATTGTTTATTTACCTTTTCAATTAGTTCATAGTAAATGTTTCACTTTACTACTTCGATTCGAAACAAACATCTAATCATGAATACATTGATAAATTTTAAATTACTTTTAACAAAAATATAAAATAATAATAATAATAATAATTAATATAGCCAATTTTATAAATACATTATTTACTATAGTTTATGAATAAAATCAAAAACTTTAAAAAAATTAAAAATCACGAATTTAAATTTTATTAAATATAATAAGTGGTTAAATAAAAATAAATTATTAGACTGTAATAATTAAATTAAATTAAAATTTAATAAATTTAATTACATTTTATGAATAAAATAAATATTTCACATTGACTAATTGAATTAATCATAATTTATTAATAATTTATGTATCTAATATTACATTAATAAAAAACAAATACTACATTTGGTCTTATCTAAAAAGTCAAAGACAACATAAACTAAAAATACTTTGAACAAATACCATTTCATATACATTTTAAAATCATTGCTTTGAAGAATGGTTTATATACACACACACATATATATATATATATATATTAGTAATTATATGATAAAAATACTAACCCTTCTAAGTGGGTGTAAGTTGTGGGTTTGCACCTAACATCTCCATCAATTGATATTTATATATGTGGCCATTACCATGGTTGTTTGAGAAATGGGTTAGAACTTCCCATCACACAAAAAAAAAAAAAAAAAGTTCATAAAAAAAAGTTCATAAGAAGTTAAGTTATTTGGGGATGTTTTTTCTATTTGTTGGTGGGTGATGAATTGTTGATTTTTAGTGTCATCGCATTATTGTCTATCACTATATAACGGAATAATTTTCGTAATTATTTATAATAATATCATTTATAAATAAGTACGAGATATAAATAAAATAAATACGAGAGTATAAAATGAGTATATTAATTTTTATATTTATTTTATTAATAAATTTATAAATAAATATTTGCTCTATACTCGAAATGGGTAGAATTTTTTTTTTATCAATTATTAAGTTTACAAGTAAAAATTTTTAAATTGTTATTATTTTTTAAAAAATATTATTAAATATTTAATAATTTTAATTAAATAATGATTGATGATAAATAAAAATTAACATTGTAAATATAAATATAAAATATTAAAAAATTATTAATTAAAATTTAATGAATTTAAAAATAAAATTTATGATAACACAAAACTTTCATTAGTAGTAAATTATTATTTTCAGGTATTTTAAATAATAGATTATTAGATTTTAAATAGTAATAATATATATTACAAATTAATAAAAAAAATATTTATTCTCTTTAAATTTCAAATTAAATATTTATTTATTATTTACTGATTAATCATTTATAAAAAAATTATATAAACGGCTAAATGGTAATATATTACTTAAAAATTTAATTTATAAAATTAATTATTTATTTTATTTTATTATCTTTCACTGTTATATATTTTAAAAAATTAAATTAGATTTTTTAAAAAGATGAAAATAAACACTATAATTTTTCGAATCAATTTAAAAAAAGCGGGACTAGGGTTTTTCTCTGTTGCTCTGGAGGTCAGAGAAGAAGAGTCTAGAGACTTGAGGGAGTCCGTGCGCGCGTGTGCTTCCCTCCCTCCCTCTCTCTCTCTCTCTCTCTCTCTATATATATATATATATATATATATACGCTCAGAATACGTATAGAGAGAGAAAGGAAAAGAAGAGAGAGAAAGGGGGAGGTCAGAGAGAGAGAGAGAGAGAGAGGAGAAATGGGGAGGCCAAGGTGCTTCTTGGACATTAGCATAGGAGGAGAGCTGGAAGGGAGAATAGTAGTGGAGCTCTATAACGACGTCGTTCCGAAAACCGCCGAGAATTTTCGAGCTCTTTGCACTGGTGAGAAGGGCATTGGCCCAAACACCGGTGTGCCTCTCCATTACAAGGTCACATCTTTCTCCCTCTCTGTATATATATCTTTATATATGCATGTATATTTGTTTTCGTATATTTGTATATCTACTTGTGTATTTTTGTATGTGCACGCTGACTGTACTTAGTTTTGCTTTTGGTGAAAAAGAAAAGACTGCAGTGTCATTGGAGGTGCGCCGATAAAAAGATGACTTCTCTGTATTTTTTTTTTTGTTTCTGTTTGAATTTTTTCTTCATGTACGATTGCCGATCTTATTTTTTCCCGGTCTAATCATGTTCTGGCAAGCACTTTTTGAAGGTTTTGGGGATACTATTATGAATATCTACCTGTACTGTTCCTGTTCTTATCTGTTTCTGAAATGTTTATTCATCTTGGCCCCGTGTGAAATGATCTTGATGTTCTAGATAATTCAGCTGAAGTATCATTACAATCTTGTCTTTACGTATTGATTAGGAAGTTGAGAGACTTTAGTTTGTTCTGTAGTTTATTGCAAACAGATCGGTAGTTTTGATATATTCTACTCGAATGTATAGCAATTAAGGCTGGTTCTAATACAACTTTAGCTTAGTAACTTAGCTTGTCTTCGTATATTGATGTTCTGTTTCAGGGGATTCGTTTTCATCGTATTATTAAAGGTTTTATGGTACAAGGCGGAGATATCTCTGCACAAAATGGTACTGGTGGTGAATCTATTTACGGCTTGAAATTTGAAGATGAGAATTTCGAATTCAAACATGAAAGGAAAGGGATGATGTCCATGGCCAACTCTGGCCCCAACACAAACGGGTCTCAGTTCTTCATCACGACGACCCGAGCTTCCCATTTGGATGGGAAACATGTCGTGTTTGGGAAGGTTGTCAAGGGAATGGGAGTTGTTCGTTCTATTGAGCATGTTGTTACTGACGATGGAGATTGTCCCACTAGTGATGTTATTATAGTGGATTGTGGTGAAATTCCTGATGGAGCAGACGATGGAATATCTAATCTTTTCAACGACGGTGATACATATCCTGATTGGCCAGCTGACCTTAATGAGACTTCTAATGAGCTCTCTTGGTGGGTAGATGCTGTGGATAAAATCAAAGCACTCGGAAATGAACACTATAAGGTAATGTTTATTATGTCATGATTCAATTGAAATTTTGTGTTCTTCACTCGAACAATTTCTGATGGACCAAAAAAATCTCATGCCTATAAATCAATTATTTATTGCTTTGCTAGAAACAAGACTATAAGATGGCTCTTAGAAAGTATCGCAAAGCTCTACGGTATCTGGATATCTGCTGGGAGAAAGAAGGAATTGATGAAGGTGAAACATCTCTTTTCTATCTGGAAATATCTATGCTATATATTTTTATGTTATAAATCAGTTAACGGCTCGTGGATTATTTATTACTTGTCATGATGGTTCTGTAGAGAAGAGTACATCTTTGAGGAAGACAAAGTCACAGATATTCACAAACAGCTCTGTAAGTCGATCGTCTTATATTTCCTCGGTTTATCAGTCAAGTACTTTGTTTGGTAATGATTTTGTTTTATTCTTAGTTGATGGCTTATTCAACCAAGTGATTACTCATACCCAATGCAATCAAGTACTAGAGACTGCAAAATCAACATGATAGAA
This sequence comes from Carica papaya, assembly GCF_054855325.1. NCBI lineage: Eukaryota > Viridiplantae > Streptophyta > Magnoliopsida > Brassicales > Caricaceae > Carica > Carica papaya. The sequence continues at coordinate 744,789 of NC_142314.1, forward strand.
ATTTTTAATTTTCTTGATACGTAGATTGTAGCATGTCCTATTTTCTACCATAGGTAGGTTACATAATATCCTGATATTGGGTACATTAGATACATAAACTAGATTATTAACTCAAGGTTTTAAAGAAGCAATATGAGTACATGAGATATTGAGTACCAATACACATTCTTAGCCAATTGAGCTTTCACTTGGAGACCAAATGTTGCATTTCTATAATCTGTGTAGTCCCTCATTGTTGTTCTTTAATCTGTAATTAATAATTGTTTCAATCTTACCCTGTATAATTACATGGTACTCTATCTTGCTTAGGCCTGCAAACTGAAAATAGGAGATCTGAAAGGAGCATTGTTAGATACGGAATTTGCTCTGCGCGATGGAGATAACAATGTAAAAGCTTTGTTTCGCCAAGGTCAGGTTAGTATCTTCTGCTGGCCTGGACTTCACATGCAAGAAGGTGGTCCTAAGTTAAATGCTTGTAGTTTTATGTTTATAGTATTAGTAGTTTATTAGGGTAATGATGATGATCTTTGTCTATCAGGCATATATGGCTCTAAATGATGTTGACTCTGCTGCCGAGAGCTTCAAGAAAGCACTGCAATTGGAGCCAAATGATGGTTAGCGAAACTTAGTGAAGAAAACTTAATCCGTACTTCTTGTGTCGGGTACAAAAGGATTTTGTGAAAGGGCTAAGGATGTTTAGTTTGTGGTTAGATATTCTAGTTTCAATATTACTACTGGTACCAGATATACAGAGAGTCAACAATTCACCAACTTCTAAAATAATTTGTTGGGATTTTATATATTTTTTGAATAAAATAATATATTGGAATATGTGATTAAAATGATATTGGGTTATCGGGTGCTTTTCAGGTGGTATAAAAAAGGAATATGCTGTTGCAATGAAAAAGGTTTGCACACCAAACTAATCTGTAATTTTTATGGTTGTAACTACATGCAAGTTTCTGTTTTAAGCCAAATATATATATATGCAGATTTCTGATAGACGTGATGAGGAGAAAAAGCGATATCGCAAGATGTTCCAGTGATAGCACTTTCTTCTGGAGAAGGGTAAGTCAAGCAGCATCACTGTGAATCTTTATCTTCTTCTATCACTACTAGAGAATGGGTATCTGATTCGCTTTTAAAATGATGCAGGCTGCTGATAAAGCAATATCATTTAATCCTTCAATTGTCATGTGGCAGGTCATAGTTCCAAAGAGTAAACTGTTTTCTTGATTGCAAGCTCTAGTCTTCTAAAGACGAGAATACTAGGTATAGATTTAGCCCCCTCATTATAGGAGCTGGCCATTAGCATTATATCACATTTTATCCAAATGGGTACAATAAAACTAGATTCATCAAAATTGTGAGACCAAGAACAAGAATTAGGAACAGACCTGTAACGGCCAGCTTAATTGCTTTTTGAATTCAGGTTTTTATTATTGTGTGTTGGATCTGATCGTCCTCAAAATGTTCTATATTACAGGTTTGTCTAGAGAGCACAGAGAATTATTACAGTAAACTGTACAAATTCAGGCCTGTTCTTATTAGAGTTTTGATACATGACCATCACTTTTTAGGGATTTAGAATCTTTTGGATAGGATTGTCGAATTTCCTTCCATTGGAATCTCACTCTAAGCAAATCTTGCTTTGTTGTATGAGAATTGGATAACATAAATGTTTATTTGTTGGTACAATTTTGAATTTTCAGAGGCTTCTTCTTCCATTAGGACATGTTTTTCTGCTTTGCTAGTTTCTTCTATGCTGTGTGATTATTGTAATCTGCATACATTCTGTGCATAATAAGTCTAATCCAGTCCCTGAGTTGTCAGCTCAGCCAGTAGCAGTTTAGGCTCGGGTTGGCTTTCACGGTCTATCCAATGGGCTTGAACCAGCCCATAGGCCACATTTTTATTTATTATTATTAGTATTTACCTAGCCTGGCTCGTGACAAGCTGGGCTTAGTTTTGGTGGCCTAGCCAATCGGCCTCACCCATGTTGCAAGACATTTAAAACGCTACAAAAGAATTTCCTATTGACTAAAAAAACTGAGCTAAGCCACCTTCTAAAAGATTTAAAAATTTACCCAAATTTTTCTGGATATGCACAAGGTAGAAATCCTCAAATATTGATGTCAAATTCTTGACAGTAAGAAAAAAGGCCATATGCAAAAGAGACCATACATGTTTTTAAGAGCTTGGTGCAGTGTAAATCAGAATATATGCAAGAAGGTAGGTGAAGGTTCAGGAGCACAAAGATTAATTAAGGATATGATCAAACCAAAATTGACGTTTAGGAAGTCCAAATATCATGAGTTGTAGTTATCAAGCCCTAAATCCCTCAATGCATCAGTTGCTGCATCCTTGCAGCTTTCATGGCTTGCTTTCGCCTTTCTAATAAGCTTCTCAATACCATTATTCAGCAGAAGAGTCCTATATGTTGAGACAGATTAGGTAATGTTAATATAATGTGAGGAGAAAAAAACAAAGTACAAGAAAAACTCGCCTGTTCTCTGGGTTCCGAACAACCAGATTACGGATCATCAAACAACTACTCCTTTGCATTTGTTGTGCGGCAGGAAAGTTCTGCATGGCCTGAACTGCAAGTTCTCCAGCCCCAGCTTCAATTGCTCGGGCAGCATTGTCTGGAGATCTCAATGAGAGAACAGATATAATAGACATGACCTGGGAAAAAAAAAAGGAAACGATTCATCATGACAAGCAGGAACAAGCAGGAAGATTGAACCGACGTCAAGTAAACATTTTTAGGTCATTAGTAATTGACTGTTTACCTCTTGTAGGACAGAAGGGTCATCAAAAAATCTTGTTGAGAGTTTGATTAGCCTATCCATACCCTTCTTCTCAACTATGGCACTCTTATTTGAGTCGCTTCCTGCCAGCTAATAACATAAAACATATTAACAAAAGTGCTTCTGACATCCATTAGGTCTAAAGATGTTATTTACAGAGGTTATTAAATATTGCATTGAAATTATCATGGATTGATCAGCAAAAATTTATCGGCGCGGTAAAAACATTAGAGACAAATAATTCAATCAAACATTTAACCTCTCTGTGTGTGTGTTTTAACGTATCTATCATGGATTCGCTGTGATCATAATTTCATATATCAAGAAGGTAAGTGAAATTATAAAACCATTTAGTTGAAGCAATTGAAATGTGGAGTTTTGACATTTTTATACTTTCTTTTGAGAAAAACTGTTGAAATAATACTTTAAATCTCAGTAAAGAAGAAGAAAATTGAAATGGTAGTTTAAAATCCACACCTTGGATAACAGAGAACAGCATGTTCTAGCCGCAGTTTTGTTGCCTTGTTCACCACTATCATCAATACAAAGGAGAAGTGCATCTATACCACCACTTTCAGCAATAGATTTACAGATCTCATCCTGCAGTCACGAAAAACTTTAGCTGTAAACTAAAAACCAAACATAAGTGGCCGAATATATCATTATCGTCCTGTATGCAAAACACTAATGTAGAGATATTTAGATTACGTTTGGAACAAATCTAGAATTTACGCAAAATTCATTTGTAAATTTTATTAGAAGACAATAAAAACTGAGCTTATATAAATTCCACAAAAAAAAATTGAATTTTTAAATAGGCTTGACCTCAGTAATTAAAGTTAAATCCAACTTTATCAGATAAATAACAATTCATAATTTTTGTAAGAAATAACAACATTCTCTGAGCCCCCCAAATTTTGACATGAAGGTGGAAACTGTTCCTCCGAGAAAGAATTTGTTCATGTAAATCCATATTATCTTATAGATACTGGTATTTATAAAGATGATGTTCAAAAATGTTTTAGGTATTTTTGCCAAGGGCTTCAATACAAAGGATGAGAAGGATCATCCATCCATGCTGTATCTTCATTATCGAGCCCTCCCAATACATGTTCTAGTAGTCACATATCAAGATACATTCCAAGCCTTCTAAAAACATAATTTATGAAAAAAAAACTTATATAAGAACTAATAGAAGGTTTTCTAACTAAATATTATCAAGTGTGCCAAGTAAGATCGTTAACAGCCTTCATAATTAATTGAATTTCAATCACATCAAGTCCCAGAAAAGCTTACATTAACAGCAACTGCCTTCAGTGCGAAACTTGCTGAAACTAGACTAGGGGAGCTAAGCCCGGCGTGGAGTGAATCCGTAAGAGCTCCTGCAATTCCAATTTTTGCAAATCTTCGTGCATAACCATAAACCTGAGATTTTGCAAATTTCAAAATTACAGCAAGAAACGTGTACTTGAATTAGATTAATGATGAATAACTGAAAAACATGTAATGTCTGGTAAAAAGTTTTCACATATGGTCCTAACTCCAAATGCAGCAACATAAAAAGGTTAAATGAATTTTTTACTTGGGAAGCCACAACACGATTGTCGTCAGGTGTTAAGAGAATGCGAATAGCATCATATAAAGCTTGAATGCCATCTTTACTCTGTCCAGTCAGAACTTGCAAAATAAGCTCATCAATTTTTAACTCCATGAGTACTTCTTTGACAAGCTCATTACCAGTTGCAGCCGCTGTAACAACAGCAAACCCGCTATTCAAGATATCTAAATCTTGAATGCCATCATTGAGGATACGTACAACAAGATGGACTCCACCAGACGTCCTGAACATCTCTGTACTTTGAACATCTGTAAATGACAACGACATATAAATCATTCACAGACCCAACATAATAATTTCTTTGGCTCGTCACCGAGCCAATCCATTTCCTATTATTTTGACATGCTTCTACTCCATCATTTTCTAACTTACGAGTACTAACTTTATTTTTGGTTCATCTTCCATTTAATTCATAGGACAAGTTGTAGCTCTAATAAGCATATTAGTCCCATTACAGTAGAATTATAACATAATTGGTTGTTTGAATTACCAGAACTCCACTTTGAATTCTTTGATAGGAGAAATTCAGTTTCCACACTGAAAGGTTGGAATTGAAGTCCAATGTAGAGGTGGCAGTAACTCATAATAAAATAATTATATTCTAATTATGCAGATTGAAACCACTACGAGACTCAACTGAGAATTGGTGGGAAATTGAAGGGAAAAGACCTAAGTTACTGACAATTTTTCCTCTTCTTTTCTATTTTAAGTCCCATCAATTCGGCTAAATAAACTAATTTGTTAAACTTAACAGTTCCAAAGACTTGTAAAATATGAGTACTTGTTTCCCTAACAAACACAAACAAGTTCAATTTTCCCTCATAATTTTCTTTCTCCAATTTCTATTTATGAAAACTTTGACAAGCAAAACCAGCATTCTAGTACCAACAAATCACAACCTACATCCATTTGAATACTCTGTGGATCAACGATCAAACAAAGCCAGGAAAACAGATTAAGTTCGTACCGTGAATCAACACAGACATAGCTTTCAAACCCGAAACAAGGGCATCTTTGGTTCCCAATTGAATCTCAGAACAAATGGAGCAAACCAACTCCAGTCCACTATTTTTAGTCGCTTTGGCGGCATTTCCCGAACCTTCAATACTACAAAGCTCAGCAAGGTTATCAAACAAATCCAATATCTCGTCCAGATCCCCACCCTCGAAGCCATCCTTAGAACCAGAATCCAGCTGCTTCAATCTGTCCAAACACTTGATGACTGGATCGTCTCTTACGCTACTCTCTCCGGGCACGCAAGTCACGATCCCTACAGCATAGGAAAACGGAAACTCATTATACACTGGAAATACAACAATTTGGATAACGCTCGGTTGGCGGGAAAATTTTGCGGAAAAGCTAGTAAAGTTCTAAGAATCAGACATTTCAAACGAGAAACAGAGAGCGGAAGCAAAAATCTGTAGAAGTAAACAAAATATTCCTAGAGAGGAAAAAACTTCCATCGGAGGGGAGAAGGGGGGGGAAAAAGTGTGCACCGGAGAGATCCACGCCTTGAAGCGTGAGGGTTTGAATAGCATCTTCAAGGGCCTCGGCCGGGTCCATTCCGAGGTCGTCCATGTTTTCTCTGACGAGCTCGTCAAACGCATCCTGTGATATCGAAAGAACTGTCTTCGCCGGAGCCATTTCTATCCTCCGTCCCCGATTTCTCTGATCTGAACTGCCCTGGCGCAGAATGGAGACAATATGAGTAAAGAGTAGCGAGCGAGATTAGCTTTTTGCTTCCTAATTACTTGAACAGGATCTGTTATATAAGTTCGTATTTCTGTGTTTTTGAATTTAAACGAAACAGAATTTCAAGTCTGTTGGACGAAACATAACCGTGTGATCGGAGCGTAATTAATAACAAAGACAGTTCTTGAACAGTTGATGTTGTAAAAGATCGTTCTTCGTTAAATTTGAATTTGAATTTGACTGAAATGATCACCGATAATTTGATATATTAATAAAAATAAAAAAATTACAATTACTCAAATTTTAATTCCTTTTTTTTTTTTTTTTAATTTCTACATTCTACATGCTATTTTATTAGTTATTTAATATGTATAAATTAATAATAATTTATATATTTATTATATAATTAAATTAAATTTCATGTACATTTTCACAAGAAATAATTTTATACTAAAGTCAACATAAATATATATATATATAAAATTTCATGTAAACTTTTTAATTATTGTTTCAATACTACCCTCTAATTCAAGTTTCAAAAAGACAAAATCAGATTGGGGCACGGCAGTTTAGAGCCACTTCTTAATGTATATAAACCTCTAATTCTTATGTATATACCTCATTAATCAGGGAATCACATACCAAAAATAACAACATCCCAACATAAACAACCAGTGAATATAACTATCAACCTCTATGTATACAACCCACACTTAGGATAGTACAACAAACACTACCAACTTTTACCATGGGACTGACTATACAGCAAACTAGCTCGACTCCGGTATCGCAGATGAACTGGTGTTAGTCAATGTACCTACAAGATTTACAACCTAATAGAAGTGTCTATTAGTCACATGAAATTATGGTTCTAGAGATTATCTCCAAGACAAGTAAAAAAGAGTTGCAACGGTTGCAACCTTGGAGGAGCCTACTCCTGTAAAAGTTGGGTGGCAGCTACATGCCTGACTTGCCGAGCAAGTCTTCGTCTGTGGTAGTGGCCGATTGTACGGAGGATGATTACCAAGGCAACAGCAGCGTAATCGAACACCCTTACTATTCCTAGACCTCCTGCAGAATGAAAATAAAAGCCCTTGGCTCATGTCAAGAGATTGCGTCAAAAGAACACATTTGCTAAGATTTTCGCAAAGGATCCTCAAAAGCCACACTCAGAAAAGGACCACGTATTAGTGTTTCATTGAATTTTGCGTTATGATAAACTACAAACATTCAGATATTCTATTTCCCAATAAATGACTTGCCTGTCGGAATGAAGTTCAAAGGAGTGGCTGCATAGAGTAGACCCAGGATCATCTACAAGCAAAAGAACACAATCAGTGTATTGTGTTAAGAAGCAGACATCACAATTACGAGCACAGTCATTATAACTACTGTGGGGTTGAGTCACTAGAATCTGAATATGTTGAGCATGATCTACAGCCATCACAAGTTGATCAAGTAAATGAATTCAACTAAAAGCCATAAAATTATTAGTCGGACACCCTTCTAGCAAAAATATCATGCTTTCAAAGAATTGGCAGGCAGCAATATGCTCAACTTTATCAATTTAGATATGAAAACCACAATTTCCCACTCCGGTGCCAAATTGCCCACGATGTTACAAAATTCCTAAAAACCACTATTTATGGACTAATAGAAACTAAAACTTAAAGCGAAGTACTCAACTGCAAAAAGGCGCATTTCATTAATTGAATTAGGTCTATCAGGATCCATCATTTCTCGCAGCAATCTCTTCATGAAGAAGGGCATCTCCAGCATTTTCTGAAAGACGAAAAGGAAGGGAATGTTCATACTACAGTTTCTGTGCCTTGCTCTTTATGTTTCTAGTTCGCACCAGCAAAAAATATACTCAAGGAAATAAACTAGAAGTAGCCTTATGGAAATTAATGAGAAACAAATTTCAAAGAAGGGTACTAATGGGTTTAAAAATGAGAGAAGCCACCTTCTTTGGGGACAACAAGCAAGGCTGAAATTTGTTGAAGAATATAAGCAAAAAAATTTGCAGAATATTTAAAGTTAAATTTTGACCAAACCAAGATTGGCAAAAGTTATCAATCCAAGTTTGATATGAAAAAAAAAATAAAGAATTCTAAGATAATTTGGAAATTCCACTATTTGGCTATCTTCAAAAATCTAATACCAAAAACCATCTACAACAGGTTGCACATAAAGGCATTGAAAATAACAGATATTGTTCTGAAATATCATTTTATCAAATTCCAAAAAATGATTAAGAAAATAAAAGAAAAATCAACAAAGGAGTCATTTTCCAACATTTGCATCTCCCGTAAAATACACAAGCTCACAGGTATATTTACCTGAACAAAGCCATAGACCCCTCCAGTAAAAAGACGATTGTACCTCTGAATATTACCAAGAACCTCTTTAACTTCTGGTTCCTGCTGCCTTTTCTGCAATGATGACTCTGGTGTCAACTTATTAATGTACTGACAGCACATGGGACACTTACAAGGTTTAGATGCTGCAGAATAGCTCCAGAACTGCAAAATGCAACTGCCTGCAGAAATGAGAAACAGTTTTAGCAGATGATTTCATGCCAAAAAGGTTCATAGTAGAATATGCAAGTGACCCCCAGAAACGTGTTCTCTCCCTAAAGTCCAGAGCATAGTTTGGCCTTTTTTTTTCCAAACATTTAATGCTCAAGAGATTTTCATTTTACCAGACTATGTTGAACGAAAAAGAAAAAGAGGGACGCAAAATGACAATGCTTGTTGAGTGTACACAAGCCCAGGCCAGGCACCAACCCCACACTGCCACAATCATCAAACTCCACCAAAATTCCCAAATCAAACCACAGTTAAATTTAAGTTTCAAAACAAACATCTGTTCTTTCAAAGAAAAGAAATTAACAGTCCTGTAAACAAAAAGTCACATACATTCAGAAGGCAGCTCAAGTATTACATGAAAATGTTTATATATTTCACCATATACATAGAGGAAACCTTGTCTTCTACCAGATTCTGCCGATAACTACTATAATTAACTACTACTTACTCTTTTCCCCTTTCCCCCTTAACATTTCATGAACAAGAAAGAGATCAAGACTCCTGATTCTCCGGTACTTTATATTCATTTATTGAACTTATGTGCCGCCCTCTCAAGAGGAAAGGCCATCCTGGGATAACAACAGGCAGATTTAACCGAAAATCAATTCGGTTCCAGCCTGATCTGAACTACTACGTTTAGGTATTAATTAGCCTAAGCCAATGCGCGCATAAACAACAGATTACTTCATAACGCAACTGCTTAACTATTTCTCTAACATCCAAATGTGTGTTAGGGTATTGGTTCATAAGATGCAAGTCGTCTACAACAGCACAGTATAGAACCCTGAACAAGAGAGCCTTATAGCTCGTTTGAATCGCAAACAGCCCACAATAAGAAATTAACCACAAATAATGGCGATTCTTCTTGATAATCATGCTTCAAGTCAAACTTTAGTACTCTTCCTCTATGTATAATCCTAGGCACCAAAAAGAAAACCTAAATACCAATCTGAATCACACAACATACTATGTTTTTATCCTCTTTCTGCACTTCCTGCCCGAATTTCTCACTGACCAAACAGAAAAAATTATACAAAACCCCCAGCAAACACAACTCAAGAAACAAAATACAACAATCCGAAGATTTACAAAAAAAAAGAAAACACGGACCGCAATACCAGTGACCGCAATTTGATCGACAAGGAACAACGAAGGAACCGAAGCAGATAGGGCAGCAATCATCGTCGGGAGGGATTTCATTCTCCATCTTCTCTCTAGAATCCTCCGCCTCTGCGTTTTCCTCGCTCCGCACGGCGTCGTTTGGGGTTTCCATCGGACATCTAGTTGGGTTTCTCTCTCTAGAAGAGGGGCAGCTTTGAGTTCTACGTTATTCCGCGTCTCTGTTTGTTTCCCTATCTCTTTCGCGGGTAAGTTTCCGTCATTTTCTCGGGGAACTGGATTTTTATTTTTTATTTTTTATTTTTTTTTTCCCCTAATGAAAATGTTCTTAAAAGAACCGGGTTTAATTAAGCGGCTAATTATAAGATTAGCGGGGGATAATAATGGGTTTTAGGTAGCAAATTAATTACACGCGTTATTAATTCTAATTACTTAAATTTTCACGTCTAAAAAATTATTTTTATTCAATAAAAATTAACAACATAAAATAAAAAATTTATATGAATTTAAATTAAGTTTAATTCATATTTTAAAAAAATAATTTGGCGTAATTTAATTTTAAATTTTCTAGGAATTTAATTTTTTTGAGTAATCTAAAAAAAATACATTTATTATTTGGAAATTATAAATGCCACACCACATATAGCTGAATGTACCGACAAGGTTTTAATGGTATTCGTTAGTTCATTATTTTTAAATTTTATTATTTTATTATTTATCCCAACGACGTCGTTTTGGTGTTTTTTTTTAACATTTTGCCATCATCGACGACATCATGCTTGCGTCATTCAATCGTGGCAATTTAATTTTTTTTTCCCAAGCCGTAATTCCCTCTAAATTTTTGGGTCAACCCACAATTAGTTAAAATTGCAATATTACTTTTTAATTTTAATTTCCATATTGTTGTTGACAATTCTTTTGGTTTGGGCGACTCGGTCAACTTTCTCATGGACTCAATAGTGTTGTGGTAAACTAATACACAAAATAATAACAATAATTTTGATTTTGGAGTCATTTAATTTTCACATATATGTATATATATATATACACTCATTCTCCCGTTTTGTTTGGTTGTGTGAATATTGTTAGAAATTTCAAAACATTTGGCAATCTCAGATGTGTCGATATCAATTGTGACTCATTATTTCGATGATTATATAAACATTTACTCAAAATCTTACTTATCAGATTCCATTGTGGAAGACACAATTTTTTTCTGAAGAATTCATCATGATATTCTGATCCATGCATAATATCATGAAAAATTGATACAAATTTTTTACTGTTATTTAGTATCGGCAATAGGTCTGAAAAAGTATTTAAAAATATTAAATTTAGATATTTGTACCCTGTCGAAGTAAGGAACCATGACATATATGTTTGGATTAGATTCCGTTTTGAGAGAGTTGAAAAAGCACTATCTCGTTGAAAGGTTCTATGCATCTGCCATTTCTCAACACATTTCTTTAGACAAATACTCCGTTTTTTCTTTTTTTCAGATGGTAAATATTTATAAGAACACGGAGAATTTTAAATTTACCATATAAACTTATATATATAAATTACTGTGTTCATAAAAAGTAATCAAATTAATTGAATTTTAGTTAAAAATGATCCAATACGATTTATAATATATGAAGTTTTAATACATCAAATTAAAATGTAAGTTTTATTTTATGTGTAAATATTAAATATGTAATTTTTAATTTTGTGATAAATCAAAATATAAATATAAAAAATTTTCATGCACGTTTTGTCTATAAATAAACGGTTATATTCCTCAAATTATACGTATGATTTTTTTTTTCTATTATGATATCTCATAAACAGAAATATATAAAATATAAAAAATAAAAAAATTACGTGTTAATTTAAAATATCTACGATACGACATGCATGTCTATTCAACTATGAATTCAGTTTTACTTCCATTACATATATAATCTATTTGATTTGATATGAATTTGGTTATTTAAATTTCAAATATACTTTTAAAATTTCTACAGATACTTTTATTATTGGCTCGAGCATTTTAATGGATTTTATTTGGTTGGCATAGTAGTTCAATATATACATACATATGTGTATGCGTGTGCGAATCTAAAAAAGAAAAAGAATTTTTCATCCCACGATAAATTTTTTAACGATACAATATATTGTCCGAAGTCAACAATATTCTAATCATATTATTTATATATTATATAAAATTTTAGTTCTCGAACAATCTATTTACATATATCAATATAGGCTAGACAAATAAATTTAATCAACTACGAACTATATTTGATTTTTCTAAATGACCCGTATTTTAAACTATAAAATAATGGCATGATAATATTTCGTATAGACTTAATAAGAGCATAATTGTATTAAATTTTATATTTATTTATTATTATAATTGAAGGTAACAAATAATTTTAAATGAAATTATTAATGTTGTAATTAGACAAGATACGATTATAATGAAAATTGAATTCACTATTTAGAGTGGTTGACTTTGAAAAAACTTCCATTAGTTTATAAATATACATATATATATATGTATTATATTATATTATATTATATTATATTGTATTAATTTCTTCTTCTTATTGACTTTATATTAACAATTGAATTAAAGTTAAACACATGTAAATAATTTGTTCCCAACATTATTACCAACCCAATTTAAAATTTGGCCGTATTGCACCATTTCCCCTATATAAATACCATTACATACAATCACTCTCCAACACCCACAAAATTTCTCCTCTCTAATTACCACATTCTCAACATGGGTTTTGCTCGTGCAACGGGGCTGTTGATATTTTTGGTAACAGCTTCCATGTTAGCCACATGCAGCACGGCCAATAGAGGTTGGCATCGGGGCTTCAATCATAGTGGTAGCCGAGGTGTTAAGTCTAACCACACGGGCAATTGGGGCTGGGGCTGGGGCTCGAACCACACTGCAAACTGGGGCTCGGGCTCGGGCTCGGGCTCGAACCACACTTCAGGTTGGGGCTGGGGCTGGGGCTGGGGCTGGGGCTGGAGCTGGGGTTGGGGCGCACGTCACCGGAATGCCACAACCGACGGCGTGAGAAAGATTGTTGTGGGTGGCTCCGAGCATTGGCACTTCGGCTTCAATTACTCTGACTGGGCCTTCAAAAACGCTCCGTTTTACCTCAATGATGTTCTAGGTGAGTATTTACGACGTATAAACGCACACAAACTCATATATACGTATATATACATATATATATGTATGTATCTATCTAAGTCGTCTAACAGCTTGCACTTGCATGTAGTTTTTAAGTACGACGCACCAAATGCGACGACGTTTCCTCACAGTGTGTACATGCTGCCGGACCTGAAGAGTTACTTAGCGTGCGATCTGAGCAAAGGGCGGATGATCGGAAACGTGTCGGACGGAGCCAGCGCCGACGGCTTCGAGTTCCCACTTAAGAAATGGGGCCCCCACTACTTCGTTTGCGGTGAGCACGGCGGCATCCATTGCAAAGTTGGGATGATGAAGTTCTCACTCGTCCCCCTGCTTCGTGGGTTCTAACCATGCGAGCATCAATAATAAATAATAATAATTATTATTATTGATAATAATAATAATAATATTATTATTATTGTTATAAATAAATTAAGATATTTAAGAAAATTTTATTTCTTAAAGGAATAATTAATGAAAATAATTGATAGGATTACCTGCGGTGTGGTTAAGTACCGGGGGTATACTTTTTTTGTACTACCGTCACTTTTTTTTTTTTTTTTTTTTAAGCATTTGATGTACCACTGAATTTTTATAATTAATAAAGTTATTATTTCGAGTAATTCGAAAACTAAAAAAATATGTACAAAACAAATAATTTATAAATTAAAAAATAAATAATTTAATTTATATTAAAATAAAATAAATAGATTTCCGGGGCAAAAGGGAAAATGACTACTTATTTTCGAAAACGCAGCGTTTTGGGCTTTTGACAACGCGGCCTTTTGGGCTTTTCACTCGAGTGACCTAAAGCTTTTACAGTGGATCATCGTCTCGCAGTGCGCGCGACTCGAGCGAGTACGAGAGAGAGAGGAGGAAGATGAGCGTGTTCGGAGGGGATAGCTGGGCGAGAGAAGCACAGCACAGGAAGAGGAGAGTCGATGATGTTTTGGTGGAAGGGCTTCATGCGTCTGCTTACAAGAAACTCTCCAATGGAAAGTACGCATGCTTGGTTTGCCCCCACAATCCAATTATTGATTCCCTCCTTATGTTCTCTGTATGTACTTCCTCCCTCTCTCTCTCTCTCTCTCTCTCTCTCTTTCTCTCTGTCATCTTCCTTCTTTTAAATCTCCGAGTTTCGTATTTAGTGCATCTGATTTTGACCTATTGTTTATCGACCGGCGAGAGAAGAAGTTGTTTTGTGGTTTGATTGTTTGACTTTGACCCGTCCTAATCATGCTATCCTGATACGGGATTCCGTCAATTAATAAGCACCGTATAGAGAGAACGAGATCGAGGGAATTGTTGCGTAATGGGATTTAACTTGGATGGGCATATCTTATTTTGTATGTGACAATAAGAAATAGTGAGGAATTTTGAGTACATGGTTGTGTGTGCGGGTCTCTGTAGGTCTGTATGTCTGTGTATCCTATTTTGTCTATGAAAATAAGCAAGTTTGAGGAATGTTGGGTATTTGTGTGTTATTTTGCCTGTGAATATAAGCAAGTGTGAGGAATTTGAGTAGGTTATACATACATAGATATATATATATACACACACACTCACTGTTTTTAAAATATAAATAATGAATTGTATTTATACAGGCACACCCATTTACAAAATTTATAAGTCAATCAATGTATCGATAAGTTCCGCTAAATCCTCCATAGAGCTAAGAAGATGATCCTGTAATAAAAAATTAAGGGTATGGAACCATCTATTCTTAAGAATACCAAAACCATTTACATCCTCAATCACATCAAAGCTCTTCTATTCCTTTCTTTCCGCACCACCCAGAAGATAGATAGCAGAATTGTATCCACTTGTTTGCATCACTAACGCCCTTCCGCACCCAAGTTTCTTCTCTCATTGAACCTGCCATAACCCAGTTAATTTCCAGCAACCCATAAATCAAGGTACTCAACTTATAAACCTCCAGACACCATAGCAAGAGATGCTTCCAAGTCTCCTCATCCCTCTTATAAAGATAACAAGCATTAACCAATATCTTTCTCCTCTTCTGCAAATTATCAATAGTAAAAAAAAATTCCCTACTAGCCTCTAGCCCAAAAGAAAAAAAACACAAGGTGGGACACTAGTCTTCCACATCTGCCTGACAGGGAAAATATATCGTCGTCTTCATACTTGTGCAACTTCTTCTAGAAGGATTTAACTCAGAAAATATGTATACAGACCTACACACACACACACACACACACACACACACACAAATATGTATCTCTGTGTATCTTTCTTGGAGTTTTAGGACCTCCTGGATCTCCTCTAGACCTAGAAAATAGGTTTGAGGGAGTCATCTGTGACTAATCAAGAGAAAACACAGTTATGAGAAAGAATGGAAAGAACTAACTCATATCATGAAAGAGTAAGTTTGGAAATGTGGGTGGCATTAAGATGTTGAAATGAAAACAAATTCTGTGTAGAACTCATCTTCAGATTGTTCTATAAGGTATTTTCTCATATATTCTTTTTGTTGGATAATTTGAGCTCTATGTCAATTGAGCCAAATGGGCTTTTCCCTGACCGCTGCTTGGTTTCGTGCTTCATGCATCAAATAGGCTTATTTGCAAGACATCTTTCACTTTTATTTGGATAATGTATTACATCTTCCATGCCATTTAACTTGTAATATTTATATGATCTCTTATACTATATACCCATATGATTCACTTGGGTGCCTTTTCAAATCTTTTGATATTCCACTTTATATTCTTTTTGTTGGATAAGTTGAGGTCTGATGTCAATTGAGCCAAATGGGCTTTTTCCTGACCCCTGCTTGGTTTCATGCCTTATGCATTAAATAGGCTTGTTTGCAAGACATCTTTCACTTTTATTTGGATAAGGTGTTACGTCCTCCATGCCATTTAACTTGTAATATGTATATGATCTTTGATATTATATACCCATATGACTCACTTGGGTGCCTTTTCAAATCTCTTGATATTCCACTTTATATTCTTTTTGTTGGATTAGTTGAGGTCCATGTCAATTCAGCCAAATGGGCTTATTTATGCTTCCTGACTGCTGCTTGATTTATGCTTCATGTATAAAATAGGCTTATTTTGCTAGACATCTTTCACTTTTTTTTTTGGATAAGGTATTACATCTTCAATTCCATTTAACTTGGAATATGTACATGATCTCTTATATTATTTACCCATGTGACTCACTGAGTGCCTTTTCAAATCTCTTGATGTATAATTGCTTTGCTTGATTTCCACTTTATGATTGACAATGAGGATCTTCATAGATGTGAATGGATTTGACTTTAACTAAGGCAACTAGCAGAGCATGTGAATGTTTTTCCCAGTAAAGAATAATCAAAGCATTGACAATTTCTTTTCTGGAATACTCCAAGCATTGACAATGGCTATCAATTTATTCAAGATTACTTCTGTAGATGCATTGCAAGGGCTCGCGACATTGTAAGGCAGAGTCCAAGCTGAAGGAAAGAGAATTGGTGAGGCAAGATGAGATAAATAAGAGAATAGCCTTCTCGGACTGTTCTACCGCCACTTCCAACTCTATTAAACCATTGGTTGAACATACAAGGAAAGCAACTTCAGACATACTTCCAAATATAACTTGTCAACAGAGTTCAGAGAGTTCAAATTGTGATTTGGAGTTGGCCAGGGAGCATGCACTAAATGTAGCGGCCAGTTCTATGAGAAATAGTTCTTTTCCTCAAACAGTAGCGTCCGAAAAGGTTGTCACAGAACGAGTGCTGGATTTCCGGGAACGTCGAGAGATAGAGCTCAAGTTCATTGCTGCAGGTTGGAAGCGTGATTGCAATGGGAAATGGTATAAAGACGAGAATGTGAGTTTCTTTTCTGGATTGACAATTGAGACACTCGAACGTATGCCTGCAGTTTTCCTTCAACCTGTTTTGGTCATTAAGTATGAACTAAAGTTTGATTTCCAAATCGAAGCAGCTTTGCTTGGTGGATGGAACTTTCTGTAACTGTTTTCCAACTTTTCGCCTTTGTTAAATTTCAATAGTCACTTGCACACGTGATTTGGTTTCAGGTTGAGTTCGACTCGGACGAAGAGGATCCAAATGTCTGTCTTGCTTGAAAGTTCGTCAAGGATCTGAAACCACAAATCTCATCGATGAGCTTGAAGTGGGTGAATATGCAAATGAGGTATTATTTACTTTTTTTGTATCTTTTTAACGTATGAATTGTGTAAACTCTTGTAATAAAAGGCTATGATTGTGAAGTGCACAAAAAAAGGTAAAAGGCTAATTGACATAGGAAACAGATTGAGAGTCCCTTATAGGTTTAGTGGGTAATCATTAATCCCCCACAACTATGTTATTGCACTTATGTGCCACTCAACACGGTTGGCCATCATTAGAAACACTAAAAAAAGACACTTGATTTGTGTGATTGTATGATACAGTAATGATACAATAAGCCACAAGACATACATGTTCAATCTTAGTTGAAGTAGATTTGTTCATAGTGAAATACCCACAAGTTAAAACCCCAAAAAAAGGAAAACCAAATTCTCAAAGGCTAATCTCGGATGGTCAAAAGTCGAAAAGAGAAACAAGAAAAACCTATATAAACAGTGTATTGATGTGGGTAAAAGTATATATATTGGTCTTACAATGATCTATCTATATGGTGATTTGAGTGGAGAATCCACTCTTATCGATGCACAATGGTTAGTCATATTCATTTGGAAGGAATAATTTTGATGACCCTTTAAGGAACCAAAAAAGGAAAGTGGGGAGTGAGGTGAAAAGAACAATTGAAACATATATATATATATATATTATATTAAAATTTGTGTCCTACTTAAAAAAAATAAATTTAAATTTCAACCATTTCTATCTTGACTTTTATATGTAATTTTTAATAAATAAAACTACATTGGATTTATTATTTATAATTTTTGGTGGCACTATTTAATTATCTTAACATGTGTATATGTATACAATGTATAACAAGGTGCATGATATTAGATATAGTATATTTAATGATTGAAAATGACTCAAACAAATTACTATATATACATTATACTATCATATAGCTTATCGTGTGAATGTTTATTTATATCTATCTTATATATAATATATATTTTTTTTTAAGTATGAAATTTGATTAATAATTTCACTAACAATAGTTGTTTTCTATTATATAGTAAACTATTATATTATTTATCAATATAAGATACTTGTTATAATTTAATTTTTAATATTTTTTATTATAATTTAATTTTAAATTTTTTTTATTTTTTTAACAAAAAAATTCAATAGTTAATTTATATTTTAAAAGATAATTCAAACTAGTTAATTAAATTAATAAAATAATAATATTAAATATATATATTTTTAATAGAAACACCTTAATGAGTTATTTTTAATTAAAAAATTAATTATTAAAATCAAATGGATTTAAAGTTTAATCCATTTGATTAATTAAAATTACAGATACGAATCTTCTAACTGCAAGGTAACCCATGCATCCATGTTTCCTGCAACTTTAATACTTTATATATATACAAACACATACATACATACATATATATTTATATATTTATATATATATAGAACTATGCTTTCTTTCAAAGAACATTGAATTGTTTAATGGTTATAAATCAAGTGTATTTAATCATTAATATATTATTAAATTAAATTTAAAATTTAATGAATCAAATATTAGACATAATTAATTTATAATATATTTATTAAATAATAAATTATATAGGACAAGAAATTTAAGATTAATTAATTATTATATATTTAATTTCTAAATCAAATTTATCATACCAAAATTAATTATCAATTGAATCAAACCCACTCATTAGCCATGATTGGGTAAGAATCAAATATTATTAAAAATTACATAATTCATATACACATATATATATATATGTGTGTGTGTGTGTGATGTGTGTGTGTGTGTGTGTATATATATATATATTCATACCAGGTTGCAATGCATGTGGACAGAACAGAGGGTTGAAACTTTGATTTGGGTATCAAATCATATAATTTAATTTCATGGTTAATTAATTTTTTTTTAATTACTCCAATATCATGTGCAATATAAGCATATTATATATTTTATTATTGTATATAAAATTATATATAAAATATATTTTTTTAATTTATATTTTATTATTGTATATTTTTAAACTAATAATTTGATTAATAAAATATTATATTTACTAATCCGATTATTAATCTAATTTAAGTAATTATAACAAATTTAACATGTAAAGAATTTTCGAGTAAATCGCATAATTTATAAATGATATTAGATATTCATTTTCTATATAATTTATTAAATTAATTGTTTATATTTTACATTAATTACAATATAATTTTTTTTTACATTTAGTTTTAATATTTTTAAAAGCTAAATTTCATTGTATTTTTAATATAAAAAACTCAATAAAATAATTTTAACTTATTACTTAAATTAATAAAATAACAACAATAAAATATACGAGTAACATTATTGTTGATTTAGTAATTATTAATTAATTTAATTAATTAATTAAAATTATTTTAATTATTTATTATTTTTAGTTTTTTTAATTAAAAAATAAAATAAAACTTAACATTTAAAACAAATATAAAATTGTAATAAAATTAAGAAATTACAATAAGGGTGGAATATTATTAATTAAATTAATAATTTAATATATTTTTATAAACATAATTTATATATAGGTGAATTATCATCTATAAATAATTTTTTACTATAATTAAAAGCCTTTTTTTTTTCTTTGAGCATTTATTTGGCATTACTTAAAGTCTTGGTCTTCCCACTTTTGGCACCTTCAATTTTCTATAATATCAAACAAAAATGTATATTAAAAAAATGGGTATATACCATTTTAATGTTTATTAATAATATGTCAAATCAAATAATTTAAATTTCATTTTTTAAAAATTAGAAGCACATAATTTAGTTGGTCCAATTGCTTGAATTGGAAGGCACACGAAACACATTTCTCAAAGTAATTTCTTATTGGTTTTATCAATTAATACAAATTTTGATGACTTCGTGTAATTATTGCTTGTAGTGTACAAACATATATATATATATATTTACACACATATATAATTTTCAATTAATTCATAATCTTTTATGGCAATTAAAATGAAAGATTATAATAATTGGGTCAATTCTTGTACTATGTTAGAACCAATAAATAAAATGATTTTATTTTTGTTTGTTCTATCACTAAATTGAAAATTATAAATTAATTTATTTTTAATTTATAATATATTATAATAAATAATAAAATTTATATTATTGATAAAATTTCTAACTTGCAAAATATAATATTATGTAATTTTAGATAAATAAAACAAAAAATAAGAGTCGTGTCATTAGATTTAAGCACTTGCACGAAATTTTTTTTGACATTATATATGTCGAATAATTGAGAGAATATAATCAATATTATTAATTGCAGGAGGAAATATTTATATTTTTAAATTTTATTTTTTTAGTTAAAATATTTTTTTGTATTGTTTCTTGCGAATACAGGTTAATAGATACGTGAAATATAAATATATATTTATTTAATTAATGATACGTAAAATAAATATAATTAAAATATTATTCACGAATCAAAATTGTATTATTAATATATTTTGTAGATAACATTATGAATGATAGTAATTAGATAAACGACGACTGATCTTTGTTCGGATACATATTGTTATACACTATGTTATTAATATTAGATATTTATATTAATTTAAAATTTTAAAGATAATTGATAATTCAAATATGTAGTTAGAACTCCCATTTTAAAGTATATTTTATTTTATAATAATTTATTATAATTTTAGAAAAATAATATTGGTGTATGAATTTATTTGATTTATGAGATATTTAATTATTTTTATATATTAATATGTATAATGAAAATTAAATATGAAAAATAAAAGAAAAAATATGGTACATAACCATGGAAATTATTCAATGGACGGTCAACTCTCATGCGGTGACACGTGGACACTGAGATTGTACGGCTCGCTCAGACTCCTCTTCCGCTTTCCTACTACCCCCTTACCTGCCTCCTCCCCAACAAATCCAACCACACCTCCTCCTTCATCTCCAACTTCCAGTCTCCCTGTCTGGTCAAAATAACCAGAGAGCTACCATTTAACACCAACACAAGAACCCCCAATGGCATAGCCTCAACCAATCCAGTCCTTCTTCTATTATTCTTTCTCCAAAAATGGGAATCTGCACCTCTAAAAACCCCAACAAACCTAACTCTTACTCCCCGAGAGATGAAGATCACGGCGCCACTCATCCTTCCAAATCTCCACTCCCTGCCGCCACTCCCATCTCCAAACCCTCACCCTTCTTCCCTTTCTACACTCCGAGCCCCGCCCACGGCCGGAATAAGGACGGAAATGAGAGCAGAAGCGTGAACTCTACGCCCATGCGGTTCTTCAAGAGGCCCTTCCCGCCTCCCTCTCCGGCGAAGCACATTCGAGCTGTGCTTCGGCGGAGGAAGGAGAAGAAGAAGGAGGCGGAGAACGAGTCGTCGATCCCGGAGGAGGATGAGGGTGAGGGGGTGGAGTTGGACAAGAGGTTTGGGTTCTCGAAGGAGTTTACCAGCAGGTTGGAGGTGGGAGATGAGGTGGGTAGAGGACATTTTGGGTATACTTGTTCAGCTAAGTTCAAGAAAGGTGAGCTCAAAGGCCAGCAGGTCGCGGTCAAGATCATCCCCAAATCCAAGGTTGGCTTGCTCATCTTCCTTGAATTAAACACACACACACACACTTACGTATATGCATAGTATATATGCGAGTTTATTTGCTATTAGTTGACATGCATATGTTGAATAGTAGATGATCTTAACAGTAAAATGTAGCAGTATCTATATATTGTATGTATTTGATTTAATGGTGTTATTGGGTAGAGTAGATTTGCAGGTCGCTCATTTTTATTCGAAGTTTCTTGTTACTTTTAAATCTTTCATTCTGTTTTCTGTTTCCCATTCCATGATACATGCCTTAAAATGTGCAAAAAGTTGGGGGATTTCTTGGGCTGCTTTTGTTTTCTCTTTGATGGGATGCTTTTTGGTTCTTTGTGTAGTTGTGGTTTCTTCTTAGAAATATCATTTTTTATGAACCAAAAGAAAATAAATGATGAATTCCATATTTGTATTTGTCTGTTTCAATCAAGGTGCGCTGGGGAGATTAGTTTGAAAGGATTACGAGGGCTCCTATTCTTTATGGAAATGATGATAGTGTTTGGTAATTCAACATTTTAAAATCTATTTATTTGAAAAAGTTTAAGAGTTAACAATTTAATCGGATTCTTTATTGTGAGTTTAATAAGTACAAGATACCTAAAGTGCAAAACTCCTTTTTCTTTAATACCTTTTTTTTAATTCTTGGTCAAATGGTGGGAATTGATGTGTAGGTCCACCACCTCTCTATTGTATGGCTGCTTTTATACCTTAAACACCTTATCGGGATAACATAGGTCTAAATCACTTACTGGATTGAAAAGTGCAATCTTGCATCTTCAATTTATGTGCTTGGCAGCTGATGGAAATAAATATAAGGAACAAGAACAGAGCTGATCTTGAAATTTTCAAGGACTTAAGCCATATAATCAGTTTGTCCATCGCCAAGATTTTTGGCAAATGCTGAGGATCAAGAAGCAGATGTCCAAGGGTTGAGAATGGACTTTGTTGACAAGTCATATTCTCAAGTAGGGTCTTAACATGGGCCTCCACTTGGAGTAGATAATTTGCTGAACAAGTCAAATAAGGGGTACAATTATGCTTACAGCCAAAGGGGATGGGCCAAAGTAGTGGTTGGCTGAAATGTAACTATCTGCGGCAGTATGCTTGATGAGGCTTATGATTTTTAATTTCAGCTATGCTGGGATTGAAGCTTTTCCCAAAAGGAGGGGGAATGTTGTTGATATAGGGTTAATTTCATCCTCTGAAGTCTGAATGAATTTCAATATAATGGGGTTCAGGTGGTTGCTTTACTTTGATTTGATGACAAATTGAAGGTGAGCAAGAGGATTCAAACTATTAAGTATTGGAAATAGGTGTTTTCTAATCCTTTTGCAGAACGAGGACTGGAGGCAAAGATTATTGATTGTGAAATTAATTTCCCCATCTGAGAGTCCAATTTCATGTAAAAAGATTTCCTCTCGCATTGTCCAATGTAATATGTGAACACACTTAAGGGTCACTAATGACTTGGATATGGTTTTAACCTTCAGCATCTTTCTGTGAAGTGTCTTTTCTTAACACTTGACTTGAGCGAACTTATGAAAGAAAGCAGTTTTTGAGGGATGTTTTCTGGTGAGCCATACTCTTACCTTTGATGAATGCAACCATAGCTCGTAATAATGGGAAAGGCTGCAATGATTATTTCCAGATTAGAGTCTTATGTTCTCTTTCCATAGAGCCTACTGTTCCTTCTGCTCCTTAACATTGCAGGTCTCTCATATTTACACCAAACAGATAAGATGCATCTTGACATGTTAGAAGGCAGCATGAAATTTCCACTTAATTTACATGGAACGAGGATCCAAAAATTTACTAATGTTTTCTCTACCACAAGTTATAACCAATCTGATGGTGAAGTGAGACAATATGATGAATTGGGGTCGGGTAAATGACATATGTCAACAGTTCTGTGCAACATAAGAACCTATACCTTTTGTAAAGCAAATCAGCATTTGTTATTCTCAACCAACTATGGGCACTTTTAGAAGGCTGATGAACAATCTCTGTCTAGTGTAGTTTAAGTTAGATGAGCAGATGACTGGTTTCCCTATTAATGTGGGTCATTGAGACTTCTTAGAAAAAGGAAGGTTAATAAAACTTAGCAGTATGATATCCTCAGATTTCTCATCTGTCTTGATTTTGTCCTGCAATAGCCTAAGTATTCAATGGAAGAAATTTATGAAAACAGAAAGGACATTTTTATCTTTCTAACAAAAAGAAGTCTACAGATTGGTTGTGGTATATGTCTTTCTTGTTTTCAACTTCCTATTTCAAATATTTCCAACCAGAGGTGACTGATGATGGGGATTTTGTTATAGGTTCATGCATGGTTTTCTCACAATATTTACTAAGAGAACAAGTAATTATAGAACTTTTAAGCTCATTATTTTGTCTCTAAAGTTGGAGAAAAGTTGTAGGTGTTGTAGGCAATTACATTCACATAACCAAGGATGAGGGGTTTATGGTGATGAAACCATTACCATTAAGAGACAACTATTGTTTTGAAATTCAGAAAAGAGCTTTAGCTTATCATTTTCTTGGACTTGAAATTTACTAGAAATTATCATTAAAAAAAAAAACAAAGTCTGTACCTTGTCTGCAATTCTTTCTTCTGGTTTTTCTCTGTGTAGTATATATTTTTCATGAACCTAACCCTCCCCATATCTCTTTGATGCTAAAAGAAGAGAAATAGTATTTCATGACGATTAATTCTGCATTGCCAGATGACAACAGCTATTGCCATTGAAGATGTGAGAAGAGAGGTGAAAATACTGCGAGCATTATCGGGCCATAACAATCTAGTGAATTTCTATGATGCATTTGAAGACCACGACAATGTCTACATAGTGATGGAGTAAGATCCTACACTACCTATCTAAGACCATATCTTGATTCATATGTGCTCTATTGTTAATTATTCAGGTGAATTTATGTTTTATGGAAATTGCAGTGAGAACTATTAACATCTTTCTTTTGTATTGCATAATACCTAATTGGTTTTGTCCAAATTCATTCATTTAACATTTAAAGCGATTGGAGAAGTTCTTCGTAAAAAGGCTATTGGACAGTTGGTTACTGCTTAGTTAAAAATTATAACTGATCTTTGGTGCAACTGAAGTTGATAAATGTGATTGAACTACAGGTTATGTGAAGGAGGTGAACTACTTGACAGAATACTCTCAAGGTGGGTTTCTTTATAGTGAAATTTTTTGAAAGTTTTGGAATATTCTGTGGATTTTCGCCATGTGAAGAGTTGTAGCCTCTAACTGTACAATTTAATACTTGTAGGGGTGGGAAATATTCCGAGGATGACGCAAAGGCAGTTATTGTGCAAATACTAAATGTTGTTGCTTTTTGTCATCTCCAGGGCGTGGTGCACCGAGACCTTAAACCAGAGGTCAATATATTACCATATATATATATATATATGTGCACACACACACACACAGATATCTTGTCTTCTTTGTTTTTCAGAGCATTAGATGCAAGCTGGGATAACATTTATAACAGCAATTGATTGATGCAGAATTACCATTTTATAATACTTTGGCTGGGAGTTAGTCTGGTAAAGTTAAGGGTACTTTCTGGGGATTGTTGAAAAGCTGTGTTGGGTATACTTTCCCTGCTGACCCTGATCTATGGTTGGTTTATTTTGTGGTCATGCCCAAGTTTAACTGCTTTAGGGGTTACTGCCTTTTCTAGAACTCAAAACTGATCTTCATCACCGGCTAAGTGGTTTTTGTTGCAAACAGTGCCTCAATAAGTCTTACATTTGATCGATTTGTTTATTTCAAAAAAGAACATTTGATCCATTGGTTCTAGTTGCATTCCTTGTACTCCAAGTGATCTTAGATTAAGTTAAAATCACCAAGTGAGAAAGAAATACAAAATAAGGACAGCCTGCACGGCTTCCTTGGTAACTAATATATTCGTGGGGAGAACAAAATTCTGTCTGGTTATCTGGTATATGCAATTGAATTGACTCATTATGGTGTAAACAGATATTTAAATGTGTGTCAGATGTTTACCGTTAAGTTTGTCTCTTCCACCCATAAAATAAATGGAAAATATTATATCTTCAGAGAGTGGGTATATCAACTTCTTGTCATGCTTGGTCTTTGACTGCTGGAACTGTATAGTTTTTATTGGTTCCCAATGGATGACTGGATCTAGCAGAAAATTTATTTTATTAGCTATTTTTCCTTGTTATGAACTAAAATTTGGCATTTCGTGGATCAGAATTTCCTTTATTCTTCCAACGATGAGAACTCCCAGTTGAAAGCCATAGACTTTGGCTTGTCAGATTTTGTCAGACCAGGTTTGTCCATGATTTACACTGACTAACTGCTTGCTTGTCATTGTCTTTTCTTTCCTGCCTCCTCACCTGTTACTTATCCTTGATAATTTGTTATTATGATTATGTTATACAGATGAACGGCTAAATGACATTGTGGGGAGTGCATATTATGTAGCTCCTGAAGTTCTACATAGGTCTTATAGTACAGAAGCTGACGTGTGGAGTATAGGTGTGATAGCATATATTCTTTTATGTGGGAGTCGTCCATTTTGGGCCCGGACTGAGTCTGGAATTTTCCGGGCAGTCTTGAAGGCTGAACCAAGTTTCAATGAGGCACCTTGGCCTTCCTTATCTTTGGAAGCAAGGGACTTTGTAAAGCGTCTATTAAATAAAGATCCCCGAAAACGAATGACTGCTGCTCAAGCTTTGTGTGAGTGCTTCAATTTCTTTTATGACTTTTGTCTCTGCTAGCATCACATTGAGTCATTGATTATAATCTTTCCTCTGCAGGTCATCCTTGGATTCGGAATTGTAATGATGTAAAAATCCCTCTTGATGTTTTAATATTCAGACTTATGAAGGCATATATGCGATCATCCTCGTTACGCAAGGCTGCATTAAGGGTCTGTATATGTCAATGTTTTTTGGAATCATTTTTTATTTGCCTAAATTTTGCATGTGCTTTAAAGTATTTCATCGTGTAATCTTTAGGCTTGAATTAGTTGTTTTTGTTTTTTTTTTCCTTTCATATTTTAATACTGTATTCCTGAACTTCTTAAGTTTTGACAACAAAGATAGTTTTAGTTTCCAATAGGCCTCATCATCTCATTACTTATAATTCTAGGGAGTGACTTTCCCGAAAACTTTGAGCCAGCAAATTCATTAAATTTGATATTGAGTGGCCGTTGGCCTTTCCTTGATATTCATAATGTAAAGTTATTTCTTTTTCTTGAGAAGAAAAAGAAGACAAAAAAATAGCACTAACGGAGTGTTTTCCAGTTAAAGAACTAAACAAGGGGCATAATATTCGAAGGGTCTAGAACCAAATATCCCAAACTCTGTCAAAGGAAATAGAAACATACTCAAAGGCTCTTCTATTTCTTTCCTTATTAATTTCCCACAAAGTAGCCAGAGAAATAAGAGAGACAAGCTTCTTTCTTTTCTTATCACCTGCCGTGCCTTGCCACGCCAATACTAATCTGCCATAGAGCCAGCCATGACTTATTGCATTTTAAGAAAATTCAGAATCATTGTAGTCTGGTATTGTTATTTAGTCTGTGCTAAAAGGACACCGTGTTAAGTGAAACTTCAAGAGTAAATTTGTTAGAGAAGCATACAGTTGCAGATATATCCTTCTTGAATTGATGACCTTGCATGACAAGACAAGAGTTGGTGTCAAAATCTCCATGAATGTGGACTTCATAAACAGTACTAAAATTTCCTTTATTATTTTCTGCTGTTTTTTTGAAGTGATGATTGATTTAAACCAATAGCAGGGATATATTTAATTTGACCTCCTTTTTAAGAGACATGTGCCCTTATCTGCTACGGGACTTTCCATGCCATAAAAAGTAGATATTTTGCTTGAAATTTTTGGATGCTTTTTGGCTTCTAATCTGGTTTTAGGTGTCTGATTCCTGTGAATTTTATGCAGGCCTTGTCCAAGACGTTGACTGTGGATGAACTCTTCTATCTAAAAGAACAATTTGCTTTGCTAGAGCCAAATAAAAATGCCAGCATAACTTTGGAGAACATTAAGATGGTTAATATTCTCCCTCTATCATCATCTATTGATTTCTCCACAGCTAGCTGTCTAAAACATTGGCCACTAATTTTGATTTGGACAGGCACTTATGAGAAATGCAACAGATGCAATGAAGGAGTCCCGCATCCCTGATTTTCTTCCCTCAGTAAGCTCTCCTGCTGATTCTTTTCCATACTGCATCATTATTCTATGATTTTGTGAGGTTTCAGTTTTCTAGTTTCTATGAGTACCTACAGCTTATTGTTCATTGCACAACAGCTAAATGCACTTCAATACAGAAGAATGGATTTTGAAGAATTTTGTGCAGCTGCATTAAGTGTCCATCAGCTTGAGGCACTTGATCGTTGGGAACAACATGCCCGATGTGCATACGAGCTTTTTGACAAGGATGGAAACAGGGCTATTGTCATTGAAGAACTTGCTTCAGTAAGTTGGAATCAGATGGAAAAGATTCACTCCTGGCACCTACTACATAATTTCTTTGGCTTTTTTGCCTATTTAAATGAATATCCAAATAGAATTGAGTGATTTAACATAATTGTAGGCCGTTCCATTCTTTTAGCCACAGTAATATAATAGAGAAAATTGAGTGATGAGAAATTTAGGCCCTTCTTCTCTGCTTGTATCTTGCTGGGGCTGCCGTGATGTTTTCTTCCTAAGAATAGTAGCTATGGTTCAAATCAGATATTCTGAGTGGGAACCCCCAACATCACAGCTAAGGAGAGACGGCTACTCTAGTTTCCCCTTCCCAACTATTTTTTCAGCTCCAGAAAAAAAAACTATTTTTTCACTCTTCCCTTGAAATCCTTGTTTGCTCTATGATTTTGACCCCGAAGAATTGCATTTGTTTTGTTGTCTTTCAAAATGCATCTGGTTGTAGAAGGATTACCTACTATAGTGTAAATGATACTTTACCATATAAACCTTCAACTATAGTTTGATATTATATTAGGATGATGTTGAATTTTGAGATTCATTCTGTTCAATCAGTGAACTTCTGGTGATTGCGGGTTTATGGTGTCCAACAACCTATAGTTTATGGTGTATGATTTACGGTCTTCTTGGGATTGATTGGGTGATTGCGGGTTTGGTTAGGGAGAAAATTTGGGCTTGGGAGGGCTTACTTGTAAAAAGAAGTATCGTTAACATTATCCCATTAACTGTTTTCTAGGTCATTTGGAAAGAGAGACATTGGAGAGTTTTTGATAGCGTTCAGAGTAGCTTAAATAAATTAAAAGATAGGTAGATTTATACTTTTGGGATAGTATTATTACGTCATGACATTAGTGATGTAGATTTTGAAAATGTTATTGACATACTAACATCGTTGTAAATACTTTTGTGCCTGGGTGGTACCCCCGGTTTTTTGGTACCATGATAATACACACTTTACTTTTTTTATTTTTTATTTTTAAAAATCTTCTGGACCAGCATTTTTATAGTTTAAAGTAGGTTTTGGAATCGGAAGTTTTGTAGTGTAAATAATTGATTGAGCTTTTCTCAATGACCTTAAGCTTTTTAGGGTAATTGATTACAACAATTGTTCAGATGTTAAGAGATCTAATCATCAAACCCTGATTCGCAAATTTTGTTAAAATTAAATTTGATGCTAGGCGTAGCGAGTTTGTACTTGATCCATGTTTTCAGCAAGATCGGCTTTGAGTTACGGAGAGTTTTAGAGCATATAATTGATTGAACCAGTTTTTATTGACTTGGTTATAATCTTTTGTTTCACCCATTAATTTCTCCTCCAAATGCTGTTTCAGGAACTTGGACTCGGACCCTCCATTCCGGTTCACGTTGTTCTTCATGACTGGATTAGGCACACAGATGGGAAGCTAAGCTTCCTCGGATTTGTCAAACTGTTACATGGCACTTCCAGCCGAACCCTGGCAAAAGCACAGTGAAGATTATCATGTCCGTGAGCTGCAGAAAGCACTTATTTTTCCATGCTTCTTTGGCAAAACCAAATGCATGCCAGTTACCAAACACAGCATGAAAATCATTTGATGGTTTTTCGGCAAATTCTCTCCCGAATTCTTGGGAATTCTTTAAAGAAATTCAAACTGTAGAATGTGCAGGCTCAGTGATTTGTTTCATTTGAAAACCACTAAAGCCGCGTTTGGCTTCTTAGGCTTTTAGCAATGTAAAGATGTAATTAGTTCTTGTTTAATGGTTTCTTGAGTAATGTTTTTTGTCATACACGAATTCTTTCCTGTTATATACACTTTTATTGCTTCTTAGATATGTATGCTAATTAAGGAGTGTTTGGTTACCCAGAAAGAAGAGACCATTTTCTAAGAATCTATAAATTCATAAAATATAATTTTATAAAATATTTAAGAATTATTGGAGTTTTTGAGAAAAAAGAGGTTGAATATTTAAAAATTATTGGATTTTACCAGCATTTTGTAATAGTTAAATTAAAAATATGTAAGAAATAATAATAATAATAATAAACGAAGACAGCAGAATCCTTGCAGAAAATTTCATGGCGGCCAAACGTGACTCAGAAATCCATGGCAGAATATTTTAAACCTCTTCTTCTTCTCTCTTGGTTCTCTCCCTGAACCTCTGTTAAACCCTAATTCTTTGTTAGTTACCTAAAATGTCCCTCCTGAAACCACAAATCCCCCGTTCGTTTTGTTCCATTTCTTCTTCGTCTTCATCTGACGCCCTCCTTGTCGACAGGGCCATAATCTTTCTCAAACGCCATCCTTATAACCTCAATTCTCTTTCTCCCCATTTTACCCCACAAGCAGCCTCTCATTTACTCCTCAAATCCCAATTCGATCAGACTCTAACCCTTAAGTTCTTGGATTGGGCCAAGCCCCAATCCTTCTTCACTCCCCACTGCAAGTGCGTGACTCTTCACATCCTCACCAGATTCAAGCTCTACAAAACCGCGCAGACTCTAGCAGAGGACCTCGCATTCAATACAGCCGATGACGATGGAAGTTTCGTCTTTCAGTGCCTCAAAGAGACCTATCATTTGTGCAATTCGAGCTCCTCGGTTTTCGATTTAGTAGTTAAATCTTATTCCCGTCTGAATTTGATTGATAAGGCTTTGAAAATAGTGAACTTAGCCAAATCTAGTGGTTTTATGCCTGGTGTTTTATCGTATAATGCAATTCTAGATGCCGTAATTAGGTGTAAGAAGCCTTACAGGTTTGCTGAGGAAGTGTACAAGGAAATGATTGGGACTCGGGTTTCACCCAACGTGTTTACTTACAATATCTTGATCAGGGGATTTTGCGGGGCAGGGAATTTGGATATGGGTCTCCAATTTTTCAGTTCCATGGAGAAAACTGGGTGTTTGCCTAATGTGGTTACGTGTAATACATTGATTGATGCATACTGTAAATTGAGGAGGGTTGATGATGCATTCGAGTTATTGAGATCAATGCCACTGAATGGTCTGGAACCAAATTTGATTTCATATAACGTGATCATTAATGGTTTATGTAGAGAAGGGAGGATGAAGGAGACTGGCGAGGTTCTTAGAGAGATGAACAAGAAGGGTTTTGTTCTTGATGAAGTGACTTTCAACACGCTAGTCAATGGTTATTGTAAGGAGGGTAATTTTCACCAAGCGCTTGTCTTGCATGCAGAGATGGTGAGAAATGGATTGTCACCTAATGTGGTTACTTATACTTCATTGATCAACGGCATGTGTAAGGCTGGAAATATGAATCGAGCCACAGAATTTTTAGATCAGATGCGTGTTAGAGGACTTTGTCCTAATGAGAGGACATATACCACATTGATTGATGGTTTCTGTCAACAGGGACTCATGAGTGAAGCTTATCGAGTTTTGAATGAGATGATTAAGAATGGATTCTCACCTTCCATTGTGACTTATAATGCTCTTGTTAATGGATATCGCATTGCAGGTAATGTTGAAGAGGCTTCAAGAGTTGTTCAGGATATGATTGAGAAAGGCCTTGCCCCGGATGTAGTGACTTATAGTACAATAATATCTGGATTTTGTAGAAGTCAGGATATGGATAAGGCATTTGAGGTGAAGCATATGATGGTTAAAAAAGGTGTTTTACCGGATGCCATCACGTATTCGTCAATGATACAAGGCCTTTGTGAGCAGAGGAGACTGGATGAAGCTTGTGATCTTTTCCAAGAAATGTTACATATTGGTTTGCCTGCTGACGAGTTTACTTATACTGCCTTAATCAATGCATATTGTGTGGAAGGGGATTTAAGTAAGGCTCTTCAGTTGCATAATGAAATGATGCAAAAGGACTTCCTTCCTGATGTTGTTACCTACAGCGTGCTTATTAATGGACTTAATAAACAAGCTCGAACAAGGGAAGCAAAGAGACTTCTGCTTAAGTTATTTTACGAGGAGTCTGTACCAAGTGATGTCACGTATAATACACTAATAGAAAGTTGTAGTAGCACTGACTTCAAAAGTGCAGCAGCTCTTATAAAGGGATTCTGTATGAAGGGTCTGATGAATGAAGCTGATCAAGTTTTTGAGTCAATGCTTCAGAGAAGTCACAGACCTAATGAAGCAGTTTATAATATTATTATACATGGTCATTGCGTAGGTGGAGATATTCAGAAGGCATACGCTCTGTACAAGGAAATGGTGAATTCAGGATTTGCTGCTCACACTGTGACTGTAATTGCTCTGATTAAGGCATTATTTAAGGCGGGAATGAATGAGGAGTTGAGTCAATTTATAGAGAACATACTCAGAAGCTGTAGGGTAACCGATGCTGAGCTTGCAAAAATTCTTGTCGAAATCAACCATAAAGAAGGAAACATGGATGTAGTTTTTAATGTGCTTACTGAAATGGCTAAAGATGGACTCCTTCCCAACAGCTTAAAATCTGCATATGCTGTGGAATAATGCCATATTCCTCTAATTTTATGAGCTTGTTCTTCTATGTTCCATCAAGTGGGTGATGGGAGAAGGTCAAGTTTCAAGAATCTTGTTTATAATTTTCAGTTTTAATTCTTCAAGGGCCTGTAGAGACTCTGCCAAAGGAGCCTTCTTTTCTATCATTCTGCCGCACTTTCTCATGACACCACCATGATTCTTTCAAGTGCTTTTGGCGCCTGTTGCTTATGAAAAATGGTGACTTTATTATCCTTGCAGTAGCTTCACAGGACTGTAAGTTAAATTCTTAATTTCTACCATATTCAAAGCTTTAATGAATTGAAATATGATCTGTTTTTTCTAATTTCGGTTTGGTTTTTTCACTTGATGTAATTGTGGCAGTGCCACAAGATTGTTAGATTAAACACGCTCAGAAGCATGCTGAAACTCATGTAGAAGCTTCATTCTATTTCTTTCAGTTAATTTTTTGTATGCCAAAGTCACTTTCATCATCTTCCAAACTCATTTCCTTTTTAGTTGATTGTGGGAATTCCCAATTGATACTTTGTTTATCGTCCCTTTCTTTTTCGGATCCAACTCCAATCTATGGTGCTTTTACATTCTTTGCTGATAACTGTCGTTGATTTGTCTTTGCATCTATCTCCATGTTAAGGTTAATTGTGTTGCTGGCTATCTAGTATTTATCTTCTTACAGTAGCCTTCCGTGCATTTCTTTTGAAATACAATGATGTGGCTTGAAGTTACTATCTTTAGTTTCCTAGCATGGATGCTTGTTCATTCATATATTAGCATCTTTTCTTCTTACCATGATTTGTATTTCACTGAATTTGATGTAATAGTTTTGAGTCTGATTCTTTGAGGAGTATTTTGATTCATACCCACAATTTTTGTTTCCCTTTTTCTTTTACTCCAGTCAACTAAATTGCAGTTAACGATGTTGAAGGATAGCTGGAGGCCTCGTGCGCATCATCGCCAGAAAGATGGCACATTAGGAAGAAGCCTTATTGTCTACTGAAGATATCTTCCTATTCATGCCTGGATATTTCCATTATTTTGGTAAACTTTCAACACCTTGACATTATATTATACACATATATAAGCATGTATACTTGTTGTCCCTATAATAGAGATTCTCTTAAGGTTTTAATCCCTTTTTTGGGTCAACTGTCTTAGCCACTGGGTTCATTGTTCCAAAAAAGGCTGAATATATGAAGAGGCATCATATGTTTTCGAGAAGGTAAGGCAAGAATCCAAGGTTATGATCAAGTTCTGAGGTCCTCTTACAATATGCAAGGAGGCAACTAGAAAGAGATTTTAAAGATTAATAAGATAGGCTTCTCCTCCTCTCTGCTCTTATCTGGGAAGATAACCTGCAGAAAAAGAAATTGTGAAGCAAAAGGTGATATTTTCATAAATGTGATCATGTAAGTAATATTAAATTGAATCTTTATGACTGATTGCACCTTTCTATAATATTAGTTGTACCAGATCTTAATTTCAGATTTTATGTAGCTGGGGATTTTCTTTTGTTGATTTTGAATAAAGATTTGATGAAGAGGGTGAAATATCTTTCCTGGAGCACAATAAACTTTTTTGGGTATATTGATGGCTCATGGAGCATGGATGAAATTCCTTTTTCCTTCACAGGATATTCATATTCTACATAATACTTAAATAAAATTACTTTATGTATCACATTTACATTGAAGGCTTATAAAGAGTGTGAATGGGTTGACAAATTCTGTGGATTGAAGTTTTTACCAAGTTATTAATGCATAGAAGGTAATTTTTCTAACAAATGGTTATTCATCATTCATCATGCAAAAATCACACACATGCTTCCTTCTTCGACATAGAAAACAGAAAACCACTTGCTGCAAGAACAGGCAGTTTACAATCTTATTTCCTTTCTCGACAGCCATTGCTGTGCCAGTACACAACTTTAGAGGACCTCCTTTCCATGTTCCAAAAGAGTAGAAAGTTTGTGACAAGGAACATGAAGTTTCCATGGTTCTATTTCTCTTGGCCATTGAACTTTAACAAGGCCTGTAAGCTCTGTTCCTTTCAATACCACTCTGGAACCCCTTACTCTCATCTAACCAAATCATGAACATCTCAAAAATTTTCAAGACCATTTCGATTATCTGGACAGAAACAAGAAGACCCAGATAAACCATTCACTTCGCCATGCTCACTACCGAGCACTTCAGCTATACTTAATATTAACAAGATACAAGGATTCTAAAGCTGCCTGGCTCACCAACAAAATAGTCTCACAAAGCTCAGCTTTTCTAGCAAAGCTTGTAAGCAAATTACTGAGGTTCTTCAGTATTTACATTGTTTTGCTATTGCATTCCACATAACATTTTTCGGAGTCGGTCTTCAAAAATGTGTTGCAATAAATCTCACAAACGAAGAGGTTTTGCTTTGTTAGTATTGTGAGCTCATCCAAACCTATTTGCTGGGAAGAATCAAGATAAAGGGTACTAGATAAATTTCTTGTTTAGGAATGAGAGCATCTTAGAAATAGTCCCACAAGTTCTCTTCCAACAGCCCTCTATCTACCGAGAGGGAAAAGCAAAACACTTCTAGAATAAGGGACACTGACACCAGCTGATCAAAATTGACATATACTAGATCTCTAAAAGACAATCTCAAGATAAATTTTAATCTTCGTTCTGATTTTATTCCCTTCACTAACATTATTGTGCTATAGAGAAAATATCCTACCATTGACCGAGAATAGCAAGTTATTAAATTGAGGAAAAGCTTACAGAAAAAAGCAATAATCGGACTTGTAAGAGCTTATAGTACCTAGCTTGTAAGCTCTTTAACATTTACCAAACACGTAAAACTTATAAGGGCATTCAAGCTGTGTAGCTTATATTTTATAGCTCAGCTTCTAAGCTCTTATGCTGACCAAAAAAATAAGCTGAGCGAAGTACTCTAAGGAACTGCTCTGTGAGCTGATATGCTGAGAAAATGATCCACAGAAAACTGCATCACTAACATAATTCAAAACAAAATAAGGTCAGCAAGTTTGATTCTTTCCCAGTCAAGTACAAGAAATACACTACACGTGAAATTTACTTCCGCTGAATCTACTTTTAATTCTTACTATAAAAGGTGAAATTAGAATATGAGTAAGAAGCCTCTCAAATCATATTCTTATTGCTCAGATCAAGATCAAGAGTTACCAGAAAAGCTTATAGCCTCACAAGGAAATCCAGTAATTGACCATCTTTTTCTAAGGTACCAGTTTTATCTGGCTGAAAGCCTTTGGTGCAGATCATCAGCCAATGCCTGTCTCAAGCTTTCACCATAATAGTAAAACTGCTTCTCGCTCTCGAGTACTCTGGGCAGCGGCCCACCCTCGTCTGGATCCTTCCACAGCTCCGGTTCTGGCTCACGAGCAATTTGGCACAAATTATGCAAGACGCAGCAAGCGACGATTGTCTGCGGCGCATGGTTAAGACCCACGTTCAAGCTCTGAAGAATCTTCCACCTTGCTTTGAGCAAGCCAATCGCATCTACAACTACAGACCTGCCTTTCATCAGCATTCCGTCGAACAGGTTCTGTGCAGGGGACCCGGTCCCATTGGGCGAAAATGGTGTCATCAGGAAGGATAGCAGAGGATAACACCAGTCCCCAACTACGTACGGCCTCACATGGTGACCTCTCACATTGATCATCTTATCCCATACAATGTCGCCGGATGTAAGCCTGTTATACAGCAAACTATCCCTGAAATGGGCGGCGTCGTCGGCCCCGCCGGGAGCCTTTACGCACACATCCCAGAAGATCTTCTTGTGGTCGGCGACGACCTGGAGTAAAACCGAGTCATAACCATATCGGCATTTGTAGAGTTTGTTCCCTGTTCTCTCCAGATTCAAGCCGCGGATCTTAATCGGGCTTCCATCAATGGCGCCACACACGTTGGGAAGCGACGTCAGCTCCTCGAAACCCTGCGTGGTTTCAATCAATCTGCGCCTGCCGACAGGAATCTTTATGAATTCACGGTAGAGCTTCGTGGCGAGGAGGCGGGTGACCATGTTGGTGATCTTGGAAATGAGGTAAGGGTCGAGTGAGTAGCGGGAAGCCAGGGTTTTGGCAGAGAAGCCATGAGAAAGGCGGGAGAGGACCATGGCGACAGCATAGTCTGAGGGGAGAGACAAATTGGAAGCAGCAATGAAGGGCTTGAGCTTATCGACGACGGTGGTGAAAACCGGGTGGGAGAGGCCGTACAAGGACCGCCACTGAGCGTCCCGGAGAGGAGCATCGATTGACCAGATATGGTCGGTGGAAAGCGCTCGGAAGGCGGAGACAGAGTAGTCCGATGAAGGAGGGGAAGGAGAAGGGGAATTGGAGGAATTGGAGCGTAACGAAGGAGAAGAAGAAGTCGATGCTTTGGAGGAAGCCAAAAAGGAGAGGACAGAAGCGAGGGTGAAGAACAAAATAGGAGCTGCGGCGGAGGAGGAGAGGATCGAAGAAGGTGAAGAAGAAGGAAAGGAGGAGGAAGAAGAAGATGAAGAAGGAGAAGTGGAAGAAGGGGAGAGAAAAGAGCTTGTAGGGTCGAGTGAGTTATGGAGGTGGAGGAGATTTGATAGCATCAACAAGAAAGTCCGATCCATCTCTTCCTCTATCACCTTCCTCTATACCTAAATTAAGCAACCATACTGCATAAATAGCTTACTGAAAAGTGCTTCATAAATCCACACAACAGTTTGTTTTCTTTCTGGTCTTTTCAAGGTTCCTCGTGAGGAAGATGAAGACGAAGATTTTGGGCTGTTACAGTCAGAAAAGCATTTCCCCTGTCGGAGCTGGGTGGGTGCCCGGAAAACCGCCAAACCGGAGGTCCGGTCCATTTAATGATTATTAGTTGTTTTCTTTTTTTCTTTTTATCTAACTATATGACGTAATATTAATTCTATCAAATATTTAATTAATTTCTTAATTTATTAATTAATTTATAGGAATTTTAATTTAGTTATCATTTATTTTTATAAATTAATGTGCTGATAAATACTTAGGTAAATTTGAATTAAATCAAATAAATAGTTTAATAAATAAGTAATTTAATTAATTTATTAATTAAATTAATGATAATAAAAATATATTTAATATTATTTTAGTTTACCAATAATTAATTAAAATTAAATAATGATTTATTTTTAAAATATTTATTTATAATTTAATCATTTTAATTTTTTCATTAAAAATTTAAATTAAGTCGTAACGTAAAAATTATTATATTAAATTATAAATAGTTATTAAATTTTAGAGGTTAATTTGATATTTTATCGAATAAATAATTATTTCATTACTTTATTATTAATTATAAATTTAATCCATTTTTTTTATTTAAAGAATTATAAAATAGCATTCGGTTTGAACCGAAAACTCCAACCCGGCCCTTATTGGACATCTACGATCCTGTTTTCATTTTCCCCCTAACAGAGATTAGGGTTTATCGTGTCACTGCTATTTCTCTTGACGTCTCGTTGCATCAATTGAGAATTCAAACTTTGAGGAATTCATTAGCAGCTGGTAATTGAATCAGTTTCAGAGTTAATTTTTATCAATAATCAGCGATTCTTGGTGCCCTAAACTTCGGATTATTGTACGGTCTTCACCAAGCCGATTTTGCAGCCATGACGGAGGTACTGTCTTTTCCAGTTGGCTTTTTATTGATCATTTAGAATTTTTTTATGGGGATTTTCTTGCTAGCTAATCATTTTTCCCTGTGGAAGAAGAAGCACAGTATTAGTAATTTTGGTTTGTTCTATTTGCATCGTCATGCTACACAATTTAGGATTCCAATTCGGTACTTTAAAGAACTGATTTTGGTTGAAATTGTACTCGGTCTTGCTTTGTTTGTTCTACCTTAAATGGTTAATTAAACGTCAACTGATCAACTTCATGGTTTTTTTGTTGGTGTTCTTTTTCCAGTATTGGGTAAGTCAGGGAAACAAATGGTGCGACTTCTGCAAAATCTTCATACAGAACAATCCTTCTAGCATCAGAAACCATGAGCTTGGCCAGCGCCACAGGGAAAGTGTCAACAAAAAGCTTGCTGATATGAGAGCTCAGAATGTTGCCAAGGAGAAGGAACAGAAGGAGGCAGCTCGGGCCCTTCAACAGATTGAAGATGTAAGTCTTCTGGGAAAACATCATTGTGATTATGCTGGAAACTCGGTTGAATTTTGTTTTAAGTTTGAAACTGTAGGAAGTTACCTTATGCAAAGAGGGCTTTTGTTGCATCTGATTTTGGAATGTGTTTTCTATAATTCATGTGCATGGGAGAGACTAGGAATATATGGTAATGGCTTTAAAGTGCTGAATCTTTTTGTGAAATGAATTAGACCAACTTTGGATTCAGGTTAACTGAGCATACTAGAATTTAGTGTAATCCCATGTCATGATTACATACGTGGTCTGTAGAAACAGTAATTTAGTCAAGTATGTTCTGCATGTAACCTTAACTTGCTTCTTTTTTTTTTTTCTTTTTCATGTCAGCAAGTCAGACTATTCTTTGTATGTACATTATTCTGTGCGGAAAAGAAAGTGTTGTACAATATGGCCAATGAAAAGTGACATGAACCTAGGTTCATTAAATCACAATTTACCATTAATGTTACCCTGAGCAGGTCATGAAACTTTGAAATTGTTATTACAAATGCCAGTTTTAGGATCCTGATTGTATTATTTGTCAAAAATGTTTGCCAGAAAGCAAAGCGTAGTTATCAGAAAGATATAGCTACATTTCAAGAAGCTGGAAAATCTAAGATTGAAGCCTTAAAAGCCACAGAGGATGGTCAAGGGGGTAAGTATTTCAAAAATGCTGGAGTTACTTAAAATTATATCTATAATTTGTTATACTAGCTTTTGCAATACAAGATAGGAGCTGCTCACATCTTACTTCAGCGCTTCCCATCAATTAAAAGGTCCTGGTACAATGCTTTTTCCAACAATACAAATCTTAAATAACTAGGGATCAATTTGTTTATGTTAGGGGGTATACGAGCTGGTCTCATGCAGGCATCTAATATAAGTGAAGTTATTGAATAGATAATCAGAGTAGAAACCTTTTAATAGCATTCTCAGCTATCATTATTCCTAATTTGCATTTACAAGCTCTTGACCTTTGGATTATAGGATCTTAAAAAGAGAAAAGATAAATTGTTTCCCAAACTAAAGTTGATTCCGGACAAGAATATAGAGTAGGGACCAATTTAAGTCTTAACCCTGCTGAGCTGAACAGCCTAATAACATACAACTTGCCTTAACTTACACTGCAGTTTCGTGGTAATGGTAAGACCTCCTGAAGGCTTGAGATTTTATCTACTATCAACATTGAAAGCCTACAAAGTCCTTAATTTTTGTGTTTGTCCTTGCTTAATAGTTGGTGCTCAGGAGCAAGTCTAGTGGATATACCTTTCTGAGGTCAACCTTCTTTACGATTGTTGATTATTTTAATAAATAGATTTTAAATAGCGTTGTTAAATTTGTTTTGTTGTCTTGATTCTGAAACTGTTCCAACTGATACAGCTAACTTATTACAGAATGGGAATACGATAGCACTTCAGGCTATTATTACAACCAAACCAATGGTCTGTACTATGATTCAAACTCTGGATTTTACTATTCTGACGCAATAGGTATGGATCTGTATAATGGAAGTGTTAGAATTGATGTTTCTTTTTGCTGTTTTTACATACAGAAGTCTTCTTAGATTATCTGTTTACGATATTTACTTAGACAGAATGCAACAGGCAAGTGGGTGACCCAAGAAGAGGCATATGCTGCAAGTAATGTTCCATCAGACAGGAAAGTTAAAGAACCGATAATGAAAAAGCAGTTATCAGCTCCAGGCAAGGAGAAAAGAGATGTTGCTGAAAATCAAAACGGGGCAGCACCAGGACGGGTAGTTTCAGCTTCTTTGAACCCCAATAGGTCTGTGAAAGGTGCTCCTTCTTCACTTCAAGTTGGGAAGAGAAAAAGACATGACGAAAAGCCAAAGAAAGTATCCGGAGAGGAAGCAGCTGCCCTTAAAGCAAGGGAGGCTGCAAGAAAGAGAGTGGAAGAGAGAGAGAAACCTTTACTTGGCCTGTACAATCGGCCTATTTGATTGAAGAATTAAAAGATAACTCCCTCTCTGAACGCAAGGGCTATGCTCCAGCATGTTCTGTGTTTTAATCAGATTTTCAACACGTAGTCTACTGTGTAAAGACCATACTCCATAGCCTCCCCTGTTGGTGTTGTAAGTAATTCTGGCCACCCCCCTCTTTTCTAAGCATTGATCTTGCAGAACAAGAATGTTAGGTTGATAATGGCAAACGGGTCGGCTTGGTTTTTTTCATCTGCTGGGAAAAATCTCATGTCTAATTTGAGACTTTTCACAATTTAAACAGTTCAGTTCTTTTGAGGTTTGAGATTTTTGAAATATATTCTCAATAATTATCTATATTAATATTACACATATTTACAAAGAGAAATTGTAAATTTAGTATATAAATCATATACGGGCACTGAGCGAACCTTGCTCTTTCCATGAAGAAATTTCAGTCGTTAAACACTAATCATACAGTAGAAATATAATTAACATAATATTTATAATTTTAAAATATTCATCATATATTCTTTTATCACATTGAAACATTATTTATAATATATGAAATTCGTATGATAGAGTCAAAATAAAATAAATATTTGTTCGATTATAAAATTTAATTTTCGTCACGGGTGTTCATACAATTTTTTTTTTTATCTGGTTAAGGAGTGAGATCCTCTTAATCTATAATCGGATCTTTTTGATATAGAATGATGATAATTAAATGGGGTCCGCTCAATAAATATAAAAAATAGGTTATACCTTACGTATGCAATATACAATCAAATATGCAAAATTTTTCTTTCTGTTTATGTTTGAAAACCATGAAATGCAGAGATATTTCATTTCATATCTTATCTCTCACTGTTCCACTAATTTCATTCTATCTCTCAAATTTTTTTTCCTAAGTTTAAGTATTATCCCTCTAAATTCTCTTAAACTCATTTTTACTCTAAATTCTTTTAAATCCATTTTATTCCACTGTTTTTTTTAAGCTACTATTTATCTCTCATAATCACTACCAGAATTTTTTACAAGTTTCCGGTCAAATCGAGACATCCGTACTCCCTCAACGGATATCCTCGATTCCTGATTTACCCCAACATAATCACAAAATTGAAGTTATTAAAGTTTTAAAGTTTTGATTTAATATTGGATGGATGTATCCGTTATTTAATTTGTACCATTATGAAATTAGAATTCTCTCTATCACAAGAAGATGCACTCACACAGCCAAAACACACATTGATCACAACAATCCGTCGTTAGGTGACCCAGAACATAATACACACCCCCAATTATGTCTGAAAGGGTTTCCATTCACTCAAGAATAGAGTTCACTATACCGTTGAATTTCAGTCATACTAATCTTAAAAGTATTATCTCTAAATTTTGGTTTTTTCTAAATATTCATATTATTTTCTTTTCTTTTTAATCTAGTTAAAATTGATATTTTATTTATTTATTTTTTTAATTGAAGTTTCACTTATTACTTTTCATTTCCCTTTTTTAACCAATTCTCTCTAATTTTTTTTATAAAAAATTTTTATTTAATTATTTGTGTTTTTATCTATATATATATATTTGTTAATATTTATTTATTTTATGTAATTTTTTATGATTTATTAATATATTATGTATATTTACTAATATTTACTATTATTATTATTGTTATTTCATTTTATTAATATTACTTATATTATTATTATTATTATTTAATTTATTATTAATTATTAATTAATTATTTTTATTTTTATTGTAGAGATATATATTTTTTCAATTTTTATTATGTATAATTAGTATTTTTATTTTTATTTATTTATTTATTTATTATTATTATTATTTTTAAATATTATCCTAACTCTAATTTCTTTTATTTATAACTTAATAATCTATTTTCCCATCTAACAACTTGAAGCTAATTTCTTTTTTTCTTTGTCTCTAATTTATTTTATCATCTTTTTTTTTCATCTATTTAATTCCTTAATTTAAATAACCCATTTTTCATATTTTTTTCTTCAAACTTTTTCTTTCATACAATTTATACATATACACACTATATAAATATCATACATGCATTCAATTAATTCATTTAAGCAAATAAAAATTTAAAAACATACAGACGGTCCGATCGGTATTGCACACGCAAACCGTTGGATCGTCATCATTTCTTTTGCATGTCTGTACACCGTTGGATCTAAATACTGCGATTTCACCATTGGATTTGCCCAAAACGCTCAGAACCGTCCGATCTGCTTACCAGGGTGTCCGCGTGGATGACCACATGCGTGGGTCAACGCCATGTGGCTCTCTTTAATTGGGCGGCTGCCAAGTCACCAGTCCAGCTGGCCCATTTTTAAAAAATTATAAACTGGACTAGATTTTGAATTTT
This sequence comes from Carica papaya, assembly GCF_054855325.1. Lineage (NCBI taxonomy): Eukaryota > Viridiplantae > Streptophyta > Magnoliopsida > Brassicales > Caricaceae > Carica > Carica papaya. The sequence goes on from NC_142314.1 coordinate 787,995, forward strand.
TTTTATATTTTAGTCTCTAAATTAATTTTTAAATTTACAAAAATCACCAAATAAATTTAATTTTGTTCATTATTTTAGTCTTTAATTTTATTTTTTTACATCTTTAGAAATAAATTTTAATTTTATTTATTTTACACATGATTTAATTTATAAATAAATTAGTTAATTAAATCTAAATCTATAAATTAACACTTAAAATTTAAATATAGTGTTTCCGTGATTTTGACTTGGTCAGTCACTTTTGTAAAAGTCAAAGGTTTCGGCGGTGACAGAGGAGAGACGACAGAGACGTCGTAATTATTTTATGGTTTCCCTGTCGACCACGTGGCGGATTATTACAGGCCCTTTTATTTAGATCACACGTCAGGCCGTTGACTTTAGTCTGACACCAAAACGCGAGAGGAGTCAAACAACTGTCAATGCTACAGTGCACCGGCACGCATCGTAATAAATCCCTCTATTAAATGTCAATCGGCACAAATATATTTTTTAAAAAATAATTTTTTTTTTTGGCTTTTTTAATTTCTTTAAAACTATTTTATATTAATTTAATTTAATTTAATTAAAACTCAAAAAGTTAATAGGGAAATAAAACTAAATTACGGGTTAAAAATATAATTTCCCCACTATATCATCATCACTACTATTCGTGAATGGGACACACGCACACACATACATACATATATATATATATATATATAATACCAATAACATACATATAATATATGCGTACACACATATATATATGTCAATGTTAGCTGCATAGGTAATAAATTTATCCATTAATTATTATATATTTATGTATTGTTATTATGATAGATGTATGTAGATGCATGTATCTGTTACTGATATATATATACACACACACACACACACACATATATATATATATATGTGTGTGTGTGTGTTTTGGTATCTAAAGGAGGGGGGAAATGATTGTAGAATTTCATGTGGGTCTCCCTCCAAAACCCACAATCGACACAGCAAGTCTTTTTTTCTATAAAGCGAGCAGGCTTGCATGCATGGCTTTTCTTTTCATTTTCCTCTCCACACCAAAAATAACAAGTGCATGTTTTTGTAAAGGTTAATATACATATATATATATTTACACTGTCTACATATATATATATATATATATGTATATACATACGAACCATCAGAACTTCTCCCTTCTTTTTCGTTTTGAATTTGTTATACTTTAAATTAATTAATTAGATGAGATTGTAACAAGAAATATAAAGTAAAAATTCGTTGATTATTAGTTTTATACATATATGTATATATATATATATGTCTATGTGCGTGTATTTTATAACTGGTTACATACGTACGTATATCATATGGATAATGATAAATAATAATAATTAATGGCTAAATGCACGCTGGCTGAGGAGTACAAAGTTGAACAAATCAACCCTAGTTGATAATATATATATATATATACATATGTATACATACATATGTAATATTATATGACGAGTAAAAGAAAAGGTGGCTGAGTGGGTATCGCAGGCTTACACCTGCTCTAGATTTATACATGTCGTGGCATATATATATATTTTGTTAATTAAATTGGTAAAACATATGAATATTATACAACTACATTCAAACACTTTACAGTACCATCTTGAAGTAAACTAAGTTATATCTATATATGTATACACACACACACACACACACTTCAACTTTATCTTGTATGTATATGTGTGTGTATATATGATATTATATATTACCTGTTTCAAACTTTAAAGTACAAAGTAACACAAAATTCTTGAACCTTTAAGGCTTTGCACATGCATTAGCCAACACAAATTTTGAATAAACTGAACCTGTTGTCTTGCACTTCATAATTGCATTCTACTATATAATTAATGAAGCAATTAATCTTGCTTTACAATAATATTAATCTTAAAAATTAATTATAAACTCAATTAATTGTTTTTTTTTTTTAATGATAATTAGAGCCAAATAACATGAACTTTAGACTGTAGGAAGAAAACATCATCACCATAATTATTCCACCACCTAATGATTATGATATTGAAATTAGAAACCCTACTTTTCCACAATCCATGTGTTTAATCCACTTTTTTCTTCCAAACCCTTTTTTTTTTTTAGGGTTTATCCCATGTTTTCCTAACATTCTCTCCACCATTTTTGCTGTTCTCACATCTGTCTTTTCGTTTCTTCCTGTTCACTACTGATACATGTATGTATATATGTGTGTGTGTGTGTGTGTGTGTGTGTGTACAGAAATGTATATTAACGTTAAATAATTAAGCATTGATATGTACGTGTATCTAACAATCAATCAGACAAAAAAGAATATTTAATATTCTCTTTTCAATCTTCAATTTTTGTACTGTGTATTATGTCATGTAAATTTCATACAAATAAATTTGGGTCCTTTTCATGGATAAACACCACCATTAAAAGACAATAATCACCAGGAAAAGAGAGAGAAAGAGAAAGAGAAAGCAGAACCCAGTAAAACAAGGAAAAATTAAATTTGTACTATATGTATATATATGTGTGTGAGTAAATCATGACCGTCCACGTGTCATTGACCCAATTCCTCTGGAAATCTCATGCATACCACTGCCACCGGGATTGAAACCCAAGCAACCCAACAATCCCTGCTTGTACGGCAAATACGTCTTCCTCTTCAGTTCTTCCGAGACGGCCCGGTTCACCGTGTAATGCATTTCGTGAGCCGACACATGTCCTCTCCTCCTCGAACCGGAAACTGACGAACCGGTGCTCTCCGTGGACCGGAAGCTCGAGTTCCTAACATCCTCCGGTTCTCCTCTCGACAGCACCGAGTACTTCTTAAGTGGGTCTTTGCTCGTCGCTCTCCCTTCAGAAGCACTTCTGAACAACAACAGGTCCTTCAACCGCCATTTCCGGTGACCCTTCGACGAAAATGAAATCGCCGACAAGAATGAAGCGGCGTACCACGACGAAGACGGCGGCGCCGGCTTCTGGTTGCTTGTCGTTGAAGAAACGATTTTGGCCGTCGTCGTCGTTGACTGTGAGCTCTGGTCTTGTTCTTGCTCTAACATTATGTCTGAAACTCTTAACGGGGACAGAGATCTGCTTCCTTTATGAACATAGCTGGAAGAGGAAGATGATGATGAAACTCTCTCTCTCCCACGTTTCTGCTGTTGTTGATTGATTTGACCATGATCTCCTCTATTTCGAGTCTCTCCAGCGGCGGCAGCAACTGGGTCGAAGCTAATTTTTCTCTTTGAATTTCTGGAAGGTGATCGAGGCGATCTCGGAGATGAAAGATTCGAATTAGGTGTATCATAGCCAGTCGGTGGCTTCAGAGGCCGAATCCTCCCGCCATCGAAGAGTTCATCAGCAGATAAGGAAGTTCTCTCAAGCTGCCCACTGAAATTAAACTCGAAATCTTCATCTTCCTCCTCGGAAACTCCCTTTTCCTTCCCGTTCACATCTCTGATCTTGGAGGTACGGGGCCTCTCCTCCTTCCTGGAAGGGGCCGGGACGTCCTGAAACTCCCGGTAAATGGCGGAAAAATGAGTCGGGCTACCGGGTGCGCTGCAGAAGAAGTTGCCGAATCTCTGGGGACTGGAAGGAGCAGTCATGTACGGCGATGAACATGTGCTGTCGAAGTTGAAGTCGACCGCTGAAGCGGGAACAGGCACCACCACATCCGTCTCCATAAAAGGTTGTTAACGGTGGAAATTAACGAATGTTAGAGATTTTGTATATATACAGAGAGGGGAAGAGGAAAGTGAGGAGGAAGAAGACAGATAGAAAGAGGAGAAGATTGACTGGATTTGTGAGGAGCCGCCTTTATAAATTATCTACCCTGTGAAATTATAATAATTAAGTTTTTATAAAAAAATATATTAATTTTGATTTTTCAAATTTTTTAAAAAATTTCGTTTGATTGGGAATTTCATCAAAGTCATTTTCTATGATAATTAATTAATTAATTAATTAATTATTAGATATATAATAAGATACCATCGGTAGTGATTTGATTGAGATGGTTAAAAGTATTAAGCAATATATGGCCCCGGTAATTAATTAAATTTTAAATATTTACCGTAATTATTTGGTTTAATTACGGCACTAATTAAAACGGCATAAAATTTGAAAGATAATTTTTTTTTTATCTGTTAGAATGATTATATATTAATGTATATTAATACCAGTTATTTTATTTAAATGACAGTATAGTATGATTATATTTTTAATTAATTTATATTTTATTTTATATAATAAAAAATATATATATATATAAAAATATAATTAAATTAAATTTTTATATTTAATAAAATAAATAATTATTATTTATATTATCATATTTATTTAATTTTAATAAAAATAAATAATTGTAAGTATATATTATTATACTAAATATAAAATTATTTATTTTGGAGAATAGAAATGAAGAAAAGATAATCTTATTCGTGCCAAATGAATGAACAAAAAAATAAGAGAAATAATGTATTTGTCAACGAACAATTAAACATATTTTATAAAAATATAATGAGAAAAAAAATTATATGTTCGTCATGTACTATTAATTCGATAATTTTTAAAATTTATTTTAAATTTGTCAGTCGACTATTATTTACTACAATCTCATTATGTTAGAAGTTAAAATAAATAAAATTTTATTACAGTCTTAAAATATCATACATTAATTGTAACGCCCATTAATTTTTATTATTACTATTATTATTAATTTTATTTAGTTTATTTTATAATTTTATTGTTTAATTGATTTATTTAATTTAATTTAATTTTTTTAATAAAAATAAAAATAATAATAATGATAAAAAGGGGTAAAAATATTATTTGGATTTAATTGAAATTGATTTTGAAAAAAATGGGTGAAAATTAGGATTTTGGGGGTATTTTTGAAAAGAAAATCAGAAACCGGGGGTCAAAACGCAATTTAAAAAAATTGTGCCCCGTCAGTGCCACGTCAGCAGCCACGTAGCGGCCCAGTCAGCAACCCTGGCCAACCAGGACCTGCCGCGTGGCAAGACCACGTCGACTCGGGAACGGGCCACGTGGGCAATCCGCGTGCGCGCGATCGGACGGCCCAGATGCGTCCCCGCGCGCACGGACGGCCCAGATGCACGCGCACAGATAGTCCAGATTCAATCAAGTACGAATGGCTCAGATTTAATCAAGATGGACGGCTGTGATTAAAAGGCAAAGGGGTATAAATAAAACTCCTACACCTGACCACAAAAACCCTAGCCGCCTGCCCTCGCCGGAGAAGACGAACCAGACGCCGGAGGAGCCGGCCGCCGCCACCCACCGCCGCACCGGAGAGTTTTTCGACCGCCGATCGAGGTAAATTTCATACCCCTGGCTCGTTTTTTAATGCTGAGTTCTCCTGTAGTCAAATCGGAGCCAAAATCCCGGCCAAACGGCCAGAAAATACGGCCGAAACCCAGCGGCGCCGCTGCGCCCCTCTTTGATTTTTGTCTCCAATGAGGCCCTTCTCAGCCTCCGTTTGATACAATTTTTATATCACTGTGATCACCATTCTTTTCTCTACAGGTTGATCGGAGTCAAATCACCAAAACACGAACTTCGCCGGAGTGCCGCCGCACCCGAGAGCACCGCCGCCGGTAAGCTTCGATTTTTCGTAATTTTTTGGCCCCCCGAGGGCTCTAGGGTTGTTTTATCGCAGGGACCGATGTAAATGTGGCCGAATTCGGCCGAAAACGGCCAACCCGAGGCGAATCGCCGCCGCAAGCGGCGGCACCGTCGCCGGAACACAGCGGAGCTGCCGTGCCGGAATTGTGATATTGGCCGAAAGGGGTCCCGGGTCTAATTTGGAATTTTTTGGGACACGTGCAGGTACCAGTAGTGCGTTTCAGTTTCCCGAAAAAAAATCAGGAAAAATTAGGGACAGCCTGTAGGCGCACTGTAGAGCCGTATTCAGACCCCGAAACAGGTAAGGACCCCTCACCCTATTTCCTATCACGGTATTAAAGTTCATTAAATGATAAAACGATATTTCATGAATCAATAGATGTGTGAAATTATTTAAGGTCGCTAATAGAGCCCAAGTCTGGTGTGTTTGTCGGTCAGCTGTTGTTTGGCCTATTTTACAGTTTTTAAATGCAGTATGAGGTCTGATGTTTTCATTTCATAGTTTCGTGTGCATATATCACTATTTTATTGATTATAGGTTGAATGACTGAGAACCCGATGTTGTATGTTGTCTTGTTTGGCATAAATTACTGGTTTGCTTGTTTGTGTGTGATTTGATGATGCTGACTGAGGAAAAAAGAGAATGAAAGGTTATGTAAATTGATAATTGTATAATGTGCTCAGCCTGACTAGATATTCTGGGAGATGGTGGACGGACCGGGTCCGTAGGAAACCCTACCGGGATTGTGGTCTCTCATACCGGACGGGGTATGGAGACCTTATGCGTTTTGGCGCCCATACCGGATGGGGTATGGGGACAGCCCGTTTCACCCTTATACCGGACGGGGTATTGAGGTTTATAGTTTTGGCGCCCATACCGGACGAGGTATGGGGACGGTCCTAGAATCTGATTACAAGTGTTAAGGGTTCACGGGTAGCGGGACCCTTATGGATCCCCATGGATACTAGTAAGCTGGTAAATGAGGAAAAATATGTTGTGTAATGATTGAAATGCAAAAGGCGTGATAAGTATTATGTTATACAGTTCATATGATTTCATGATGATGATAATGTTATTACTTTCGTATGTTGTTTGATGAACTTCACCGAGGTAAGTGGATAGTAAAGGATTTTATTATTGATAAAAGAATTTGTTGTAAATTATGCTCCATTGGTCTTTTTGTGTTTTCTACCCACCTTTACCTCCGTGACGGTGAGATAGTGTGACGTCTTTACTGGCCTGGTGTAGCTCATTCCTTATTTAATCATTTCAGATCAGGAAGACATTGTTCCCGAGCCCATTCCGCAGGAAGACGGCGAATGGGACGCCTGAAGACTCCGTAGTTATATTTATAGCTTTTATTTTTTAGTTTCTCTTTTAGTTAGTTTGTTCTTTTATACTTTGAGCACGTTTTTAGTTTTAGTGTAAGGGATGTTAATCAAAATTTTTATTATTCTTCTGCATTTAACCTTTTTAATACACATATTTCATTTTAAAATTCCGGGACCGTTACATTAATTGACTATTATTTACTATCAAATGTAAGAGACACAAGTAGTAATTGAAATTTAAAAAAGTCTATTTTCATGCTGTAAAAAAGAGCCGTAATTGTGCAGTAAAAATTGTATTATCACATTTAACACAAACATAAAGCTTTAATTGCAAATAATTGTATATATATATATATATATATATATATATATACACACACACACAGGTACACACATACCAGTTGTTAATATCATGAAGAGCTTATAAATGTCGTGGAAAAATAAAAATGGGAGAAAACATCAAATAGGATGGCCAAATTTGTCTGCATGCAGACACTAAAGATTTGTTCTTGTTCTCATAAAGACTTGACATACATATATGCCCTTCCTTTTTGTCTGTATAATCGACAAGAGATTGATAATATATATATATACACATACATATATATGTATATATATAATGTGTTTTAAATTTTAGTTACGGTTTATTACCGATATAATATAATATTAAATGTAATACCCAATTTTTTAGTTTTAATTTAATATAAAAAAAAATTAAGAGTTACATTAGTTATTTTTATAATTTATACTAACTTTCATTTTTTTTATCGGTGACTAGCGTAATATTCTTATTAGGTTACTGTAAATCATTCTTTCATCAATTATTTCAGATCAAAATGATCAGAATTCAAACTCCGAATTAAAGAAAATTGCGATTAGAACGTTCATTCGTTTACTTTTAATTAATTAATTAAATACAATAATTAATTTTCTAAATAATTAAATAAATATTCGAAGAATTAAAGTCTATTACGTTGAAGGAAATTGAAGTTGTTATCCAAGTTGCTTATATATAATCTTATTATATCTATATATCTATATATTTGTTTTCAATGTGAAAACGATTTGAGGTGCATACAAACAATTCCCACGTGCCCTTTTGAAATTAATTATAACTATACACATATACGTATACATATAGGTGTATGGAAATAGGAAAAGGAGGTAGAGATTTTCGAATACAACACAACTCTTTGTTTGATTTTATAATTAATGGCCGCAAAAATTGTACCAAATCAATCTTTTGTGCTTTAAGTCGGTAACACCACCTAAAAATGGCAAAATATATATATATATATGTGTGTGTGTATATATATATATTAGATTATAAAGGGTAATTTAATTAATTAATTTAAATTAATTTTGTTCTTAATCCACCTTTAATGTGGTAATTTTTAGTGTTAATTTTTTATAAATACTTTATAATATTAAAATTTTGTATAGTCCTATACTTGTACATATATATATATGTATATATATATATGCTTTGTTTATTATAGGGTAAATCTTATGTTTTCGATATGCTAACATCACACTACGTTTATCTTCTTCTTCGTTGACTTTGGATATTAAATTTTGATTGGTGGCTTCTTGGATTTTCTTCTAAAAATAAAAAAAAAGATAATTAATTTATTATAATAATTAGACACATGCCGCATAATTAATTATTTAAATTTAATTTAATTTAATTCGATGACATATTTACTAATTAAAAAATTTAATATAATTTTTATTGTCAATTTATTAATTAATATTTCTACCAATCAATTTTGACGCCTCCCCAAAAAATCAATATATAAAAAAAATAAAACATGTGATTGAATTTCTAGAATTCTCTTTATGAATATTGTATATTAAGTATATGACATAAATTTATAAGACTTTTTTTAATATTTAAAATATAACTATCACCCGATTATTATAAAATATATATTTTACTCGTAAATACGATAATATATTAATAAATTAAAATTTTAATTTTATTAAATTAAATATTATAATTATTTGAAAATATAATTACATATTATTAAATTTTTAATTTCATTGAATCAAATATTATAAGTCGATAATACAAAATAACGAATTTTAAATCTTTAATAAAATTTGAACTCGTAATTTTTAATATTTTTATATTAATAAGTAAATAAAATATTATAAAATTACTATCTAATTATAATCGTGATTAGAAAGAAATTGAATAATGTACTTTATACATGAATTATACGTTAATATTACTATTATTATTTTTTTTATATAAGAAGTTGTGTATTACAAAATTATATTATAATTATTGTGTTGTCGATTTAGATTTAACTGAATAAGATTCTAATCGATCCGGGATCTATAAAAATATGGAATCGAGAACTCAAATCTATTCCAATTTTGGTCAAGTTTCAAATGGGTTGACATAATTTTTTGAAAAATAATATACATATACATATTTGTGTTATATTTTTTTAGTTAAATTATGTTATGTATAATATAATGTGTATGCAAAATTGATCCAATGGATACTATTGCAGACACCTTACCCATCTTTGGCCTCCTTCAAGAAGATCAAGACTTCCAAAACCAGGATGAAGAAGCAACAGCCAAACAAGACTTGAAGAAACTAAAGCTTTTTGCCTAACTCTTGACTTCAGTTTAGAACAAAATAAATTTAAATTTGGGATGAAAAACAAGATTTAGCACCCGATCTGATGATCTTCCAAACAGAAGTCGAGATTTAAATAATCTAATAATACAATCCTAAACACAACTCCAACCATTCAATTTAATCCAGCTACAAAATTCTTTTAGACACTACAGATTTAGCCAAACCAGCGGTAACCCACTATAATTCGATCATAATCTCTCGATGACTAACTACTTCTGTGAGTTCGATTCAGGTTACATAGTTGCCGGACTTCCCATCAGGAAGCCCCAGGAACGGCAGTCGCTGCTGCATACATGCTAGGATCCTGATTTGGTGGAACAGCATAGCCATAGCCATAGCCGTAGCTCTGACTGCGATGATGTCCCCCGTTCCATTGGTTATTCGGATCAGCTCTCCACTGCCAGGGTCCAAAAGTTCAATCTAATTGTTAGATTCTAAATCAAAAGAATGTTTTTCATATCAGACATTCGGTACTACTTTTTTTTAAAAATAAATAAATAATGGTATATGTCACTGAATACAAGCACTAAGGGGGTACCAACTTCAGAGAATATAGAAAATGACCCAAAACAAAAAATCTAGATATATATTATTACGGATTGTGATACTTGGTTGATACTGGATTAGCATTTCTTAATACCTCCATATATAGCGCATATGTGCGACTAGTGCTGCTACTACACGTTAGATTTTAATATAAACAAAACCATGAGATTATAAGAAACGTTTCCCAACAGAAATATGACAATAAAAATTCCCATTCCTGATTGATCTGGAGTCAACGTTTCCTAATACTGCAAGAAAATTTTATAATAACTTACATCGAATAACAAGTAATTCTATATTTTTTCACTGACTGCGAAGTCTATGAATAGAATCGAAATATCATTAGTGAAGTAGAAATTGGCAGTCAGCTAAAACTATGGTAGAAACATCGAGAACACAAATTGAACATCTAATTAAAAGCCAACTTTGATGATGTAGTCTGGATAAATGTAGCCAAGGAAAACGAGAAAAAAATGTGTTTAGAAATGCACTTCAAGTCAAGAAGTTACCTGTTTGTTTCCTGGACTACGACCCCAGGAAAGACGAACTGTCTGCTTTCCGATGACTGTCCCATTCAAACTCTGCATAGCATCCTCAGCATTCTTTCTGCGGATAGAAGGTAAGGCTACATTACTTTAAAGATACCCTTCTTGCCTTTATCACTTAGCATTAACAATTATCTCTTTGAATGGCATTATCATTATCCGGCTTTTGAATTTTGTCCCGTAAAAAGTTTAGAATGGACTATAATCTGAAGAAGGTTAGGCACCTGTTAGTAAATTGCACGAACCCACATCCTTTACCTACTGGTATTTTCACGGAGACAACTTCACCGAATTGAGAAAATGGTTGCCTGAGTTCGTCATCACTTACATCAGAGTCAAGTCCTCCAACAAATATCTGCAAGAGAAATGAGCATAATAAGATATACAGATAGAGAGAGACAGGAAAGGGGTAGGCCTTCAACATGGACTCACAGTTGCATTATTTGGTTCACCATCAGATTGAGAACCTTGAGCCATAGAGCCATTCGATGCATGTCCACCAGCCAGTACCAAAGCTAATCAAAGGAAACCAAATAAATTTTTTTTTCTAACATCAATATATTCATGAGAAAAGCATCAGGATATGACACAATTTGCAATATTGCAAAAAACAGCCAACTTTTACTTCTTGTGAGTAACTGGGTCACAACTAACCTTCTTATAATAAGGGAACATAATTGAACCAAGATTTTCGAGAGAAAGAGCTAAAAATGAATCATTAACAAAAATATGTAGCCTGCTGTGACTCCACGAAACAAAGTATTAAGTTTCCCATTTATATAAATGAGATGTAAAATAATAATAATGATGATGATAATAACAATAATAACACAATAAAAAAAAGACAAATGTGATTCAACTTGAAAGCTAATTTCCAAATGAAGGTGTTGAGAACCTTTTCAAGCCAGACAAGGATTGCCGGGCCAGTCCACACCCTGCCCATAGCTGAAATGTGCATATTCAACCTTATCCTCAAATCTACAAACCGAAAAACTGAAACATGAAATAGCCTGTTGAGACAAAGTTGTCCACCAGGAGCCACCCATAATATACGGAATTTGAATTGAGGTTCAAATTTATGGCACAAGTAACTTAAAATATAGGTAGAGCCAGCCAAGCAACAAATTTTTTAAGTTCACGATGATTTAACTCATACAAATTCCAACTAACGTGCTAGCTGAGTGCTAATAGTTGTGGAAGCATATACTTGAAAAGTTTCTTCAAATGCAAAAAGTAGGATTTTGTCTATGAAAAACAAATAATAGTGACAAGAATTGATCAGCAAAAACTTTTGAAGACACCCAAAGAAGTGCGTATATTTCTAAAGCAAGTACAAGGTAAACATATGATAGGGGACTCAACTTGTCGATATCATGAAATATCAGGCAGTCTTTTATGAAAAAATCATAACAATCTTATTGACTATCCACTTCTGGTTAATAACACATTTGAAGAAGCTTAAAAAAATTGCAAAGAAGACTTAATAAGTTAATTATTTTAAGATTTTGGCTTGTTAAATGAACATGGGCATAAGGTATGTCAAGCAAAAAGCAGAGATATTTCCAAGGTTGCCCTATATCTATGACAAAGTTTCCTGCTATGGACCAAAGAGGGCAGAAAGGAAGTGAAAAAAAAAAAAAACAAGAGGAAGAAGATTGAAAAGGAGAAGAAGTGGAAGGCAGCCTTTGGATGATAATAGCGCTTGCAAATTGCCTCATACATCTAAAATGCACCACTTGTGCATTCCTTACATCATAGAAGCAGCAGTGACACTCGTAATATCCACACTATGGAAAAATAAATTCTCAATAAATTTTTCTGAAGTGATGAGCAGAAGCCAAACAGTAGTGTTAGCTTCCATTCTCAAATAAACCCCAAGCCACCTCCCCATTTCCCGGTAATCCCCCATCAAGAAGAGAAAAAGGAAATCCTCTTATTAAGTAGCAGGTCTCTATATGCATTTACCAAGGAACATAAGAGATACCTTGGGAAGAGTACTGTTGTTGATGACCAGCTGCTTTTTTGGGGGTTGCCACACCGATTCGCATTGCCCTACTCGAACAATACACTCCATTCATTTCAGTTATAGATCTTGACCTCTCATTTTCATCTGCAAATCTAACAAAACCATAGCCTTTGGAACGACCAGTATTTGAATCAAAGACAACTTTTGCCCCTTTAACAGATGGATATCTACTAGCAAATGTCTCATGCAGCAAAGTATCAGTTACATCTGGAGCCAAGTCTCCAACAAAAATAGATAGATCAGAGCTCGTCTCTGCTCGCCTATCACCCGCACTAAAGGATGCCCAGTTCAAACGAAAGGGTTGGTCAGTGTTTGGCATCACAGAGCCATTGTAGCTCTGCAAAACTTTCTCAGCTGCTGCCCGCGAAAAGAACTCAACAAATCCATAGCCTTCTGTCTGCCCCGTTTGTTTATTGCGAATAACCTTTACAGAAGAGACCTGCACATATATTCAGAGATGAAAGAATTAGAAAACAAGGAACATCTTTAGTGAGAAGGAAACAAGTAGTTGAAAAAGATAAAACAGCTTAACGTTATTTCTGGTTGCCTGAACAATTATGATGCCAACTACTGCAAAAAAGTAAAACTATGTGAGATAGAAGCATAGTTCACAACCAATTCATAAATTTCCCATTTCTTTGGAGATGACATGTGAGGACAAGAACATAAAAAAACTACTACATTCACAATATGCATTGACCACTGCCAATATATATATATATATATATATATGAAAGCCTTTTGCTATTTCCTACTTCCAGATAATCAGCTACAAAATGCTGGGCGCCATTTCATACCTTCCACTAAACCAACAAACAAAAGCTTCCATATCATACATGCGACAAACTTTCTGTTCTTTAGTTACAAGAACTTGTGGGCAACAAAATGATATTGAGAGATGATAGTACTAAGTAGCAACCCTGAATTTGGCAAAGAAGGATGTGCATGTTACAAACTTCGCTTCCTTGGCGCTAACATAGACTAGCCTAACAATTTAGTCTGAGCACACCCATATCAAGTGCACAAACAGGAACAAGAACTTTCTGGAAGCATGAATTGTTGCTATAAATGAAGTTTTCAACATTTACAGATAGTTTAAGATAAGTTAACTCTTTTCAGCTGATATCAGTCAAGCCACTACATTTTCAGTGGAGAGGTAGTGAGGTACCATGGGTCATAAAATTTTCAATGAAAATGATGTCTCTTAAATTAGGACCACCCATCAAAGCATAAAGCTAACCTGGTCCTCCAAGAAAACAGCAAATATTGACTCATGGGACTGTGTCACCTACATTCTTAATTCAGATTGATCCGGTTCCAATATTTCCATGTAAGCACTGAGATCCAATCAAAATGAAGGGTAGGTCTTTTCCATCAATTTAGGAAGAAGTGAGTATTCTGACTCATACCCATTTCACAAAAATACTAAATTACATTAATGAACTTTCACTCATAACATCAATTGCTTTAAAACAATAAAATGATAACTGGGAATTAATTACAGAAGCTATAAGCCAAAAAAAAAGGTACGACTATTGTTCACAGTTCAGACTTTTACGACAATAACGTATTTCTTCAAAGCACATTCATTTTGTAATCATCATAAATTAAAGAACATGCCAAACCAGAATAGAAATCCATAAACCCACGTCATTAATTATACTGTTCTTAGCTGCAAGTACATAATTCCTTAAATAATCTATAAAAGCTAAGACGCGTAGACATAACGCCAACCAAGAAAATATCAACATAGACGCGTAGACAAACAAGCAGGAATTTATCGAAGCTAAACCTCCTGATCCGCCATAAAAGGAAAGTTCAAGAAATCTGAGATGCAGAAAAGTGAATAGAAGAGTGTGAGTCTGTGTATAAATAAATATGTAAGGTTAATTTACGATGCAAAACGAACCTCGCCAGTGTGGGAGAAACAGCTATGGAGATAAGTCTCATCCATCCAATGAAGAAGGTCACCAACCCAGATCGTTTTAACCTCCTCAGCAGATCCCTGCGGCTGTTGCTGCGGCAGCTGTTGCTGTTGATACGGACCTTGTTGCTGCTGCGGCTGTTGTTGTTGCTGCTGCTGTTGATGATGATGATGAGGATGAGGATACTGCGAGTAATGAAACTGATGAGCAGGGTGATGAGGATGATTATAAGGCATATAGTGCTGCGGGTACATCATCATCTGCTGCTGCATCATCACCATAGCCGCCGCCGGATACTGCATAGCCGCCATCCACTGCTGCTGCGGGTGATGTGCGACCCACTGCTGAGGTGGCTGCTGCGCTTGTTGTTGCTGCTGAGCTGGCGACGGCTGCTGTTGTTTCGACGGTGGATTACCCAGATCAGGCCCGTTGGCGGACTGCATCTTGATTTGATCTGTGAGATTGATTTGGTGATTTGGTTCTGGTTGGTTGCTGATGAGATCAATCTGATGGGTATCTTTCGTTCTCTCTCCCTCTCTCTCTCTCTTTCTTCCCCTCCGTAACAAGACTCTATAAATACAAAACTGTGTATGTATAGGCGCTGTATCGAGAGAGAGAGAGAGAGAGAGTAGAAGTTGTTTTGCGGGAGAGAGAGATGAAACGAGAAGAGAAGAGAGGGGTTAAGAGAGGCAATGGGCTTGGTTTTAAAGGGAGGCGGTGATGGTGGTGTGTTGTGTTTTTTGGGGTTTAAGCCTCGTTTACAACGACAGCGTGTGCGTGCCGTCCCGTGATGTGAATGGGGTCCACAGTTTCCTTGTGGGGCCGCCTTGACTGATGGACGGCTCAGATCTACCCGGCGGCCCAATTGCCATACTTCAACTCTTCTCCTCATAAAAAGAAAAATAATTACTGTGCTTAGTTACCATACAAGGTAATTTCATTATAATGTTTAAATTTTAGTTTATTAAATTTACCGCTAATATAATTATTTAATAATTAATATTTTTACGTTCTAATTAATAATTATTATTTTAAATTTTATTAATAATATAAAATTTATAATATTTTACTTAATAAAATTAAAATTTAAATACATAATTAAATTAAATTTTTGTGGTAATGTCTTTAATTGTGATATGTACAATGATTAAAAAATAAAATTCAATGCATTTTTTCTTTTAAAAAATATTATTTAAATTTAAAATTTATAAATTTATAACAAAATTTAATATATTATTTTAATGTGAATTAATATAATTATTTCATATTAATAATAAAAACCATATTTTAATTCTCAAAATGACTGTAAAAGTAAGTGGACCGACATGGTGGTTATCATTAAGCCTAACATTCGCCATTTATATAAAAAAAAAAAAAAAACAATATGTTTATTTCTATGGGTTTTTTTTTTTTATTTGTTTACTCTTTGAAATTTTATTTTTAGTATATATTTTAGATTAATTTTTGTATGATGAATTAAATTTTGTTAAATTTTATTAATGTTAGAATTAAGGAATTTATATTAAAAAATGGTAATGATAATCCAAAATAAGTTTAATGTATAATAAATTACTAAATTAATTATCAAACTTTAGTATTTGTTGTATTTTAATTATAATACCTGGGCTCAGAAAATTGATTCAGGATAAATTTTGTTAATTTAGATATATAAAAAAAATAAAATAAAATATATTTTATAAATTAATTTAATGAAATTTTTGTTTTATTTGAGAAAAAATAAATTAGGGATGAGACTGAAAACAATTTTGGTAAAAATGGGTGAAAAATTGGGTTCGGGGATTGTTTTCGAAAGAAAAATCAGAAACTGAAGGTCAGAATGCAATTAAGAAAAATTTTAACACGTAGGACCGCCCAGTCAACAATCTCAACGAACCGGAACACGATGCGTGGCAAGACATGCTGACTCGATGCCACGTGGGACGCCACGCTGGCGATCCGCGTGCCCCGCGATCGGATGACCCAGAAGCTTTCCCGCGTTCGTGGATAATCTGGATCTGTTCCTTCATCAGTCGCGATCAGACGGTCACGATCAAACGTGATGAACGGTCCAAATTTGTTTATTCCTTAGGCGCGATCGGACGGTCGAGATTAAAAGTAATGAACGGTTCAGATTCATTTCCTTCTTATACGTGATTGAACAGTCGAAATTAAACACGATAAACGGTCCAAATTAACGCAAAATGAATATAAATATTTCGCATTACATTGAACCCAAACCCTAACCACCAGCCCCCCGCCGGAGAAAAAGAACCAGTCGTCGAAGAAGGGAGCCGACCACCGACCGCTGTCGTACTAGAGCCACCTCCGACTACCAAAAAAGTAAAAATTCTCCTACCTGCTTGGAATTCGATTCCGAGCACTCTTGTAGCCATATCGAAGCAAAACAAATAGTGGGTGAGTCAAAAACTACGGGCAAAATCCGACAGAGCTGTCGCGGGCAAAATCCACAACTGCCTCCGATGAGCTCCTTTTCGTTTCTCGTTTCGTACAATTTTTTCACAGTTATGTTCACCGTTCTGTTTTCTACAGGTTGACCGAAGAAAAGCGCTCAGCCGCAAAGGTGAGCTGGTGGAGCCACCGCACCGGAAAATCCCACCACCGGTAGGTTTTCATTTTTTATTTTTTTTTTTCAGCCAACCGAGGCCCCCTAACGTGTTTTCTCGCAATGATGAGTATAAAATTGGCTAAAATCGGCCAAAACTGACCGAAAATGGCCAGGCTGAGGCAAACTGTCGTCGTAAGCGACGGTGCTATCGCTGGAGCACGGTAGTACTGCCGTGCTGGAACCCCGAAATTGGCCAGAAAAATATTTTTAACACCAATTTTTGGCTTTTATGATATGTTTAGGTACGTGAAGCGTGTTTTAATCTCTGCATGAAAATTTATGAAACCCAGGGACTGCCAGTAGGTATAGTAGAAATTTCAGTATTTCGAACACCGATTCGGATAAAAATCTCTCACCTTACTCTCTGTTATGGAATTAAAATTTAATCATCGATAATATGGTATTTTGTTTAATTTAAAATTTTTTTAGAATAATTACATATTACTAATGGATGCAGAACCGATTAGTTATTTATTGTTTATCCTGTTTAGCTGATTGTTTAATTTTACATATTTAAATACATGATAATATACTGAAATATTTAAATGATTCAGTTGTATTTTCTTAATGTACATATTATTTGTCTTGCATGATTTACGATTAATTTGTAAAATTGAAAATCAAAATGTAAACGAAAAATTACTTAGGTAAATGAATTAATGAATGGTTGTCTTAGTAGATATCTTGGGAGATGGTGGATAGACCGGATACATAAGGAATCCTACCATTAACGTTACCTTATACCGAACGGGGTATCAATGGATAATATTTTTGGCGCTCATACCGGATGGGGTATCGAGGGATAGTATTTTTAGTACTCATACCGGATGGGGTATGAAGACGGTCGGTTAGTTGACAAAGTTTAGATATTGGTTCACGCATAGTGAGACATCCCTATAGACCATTAGGGATACCAGTAAGCAAATAAAAATGAAAAATTATTGTTCTGACTCACTTGAATATGAGATTATGATGTTGTTTGAGTTATTGTCTCTATAAGTTAGTTCTAAAAATCTCGTAACGGTAAGTATGCAATAAATAATTTTACTTATGATAAATCAATTTACTTAAATTCATAGCTCCATGAGTTATTTTTATGATTTTTACCAACCTTCAGTTTTTGTATTGGTGAGTAGTGTGATATTCTTACTGTGGTAATGTAGTTCATCATTTTATTAACTATTTAAGATCAAGATAACCAAAATCTAGATCCCAATCAACAAGAGAGTTGTGAATAGTTCACCACCCGAACTCCCTTCAAAAGCTAGCGAATGTCATCCTAAGATGCTCAGTTGTTTACTTTTCGTTTACTTCTTTGATTTTCACTTATTTTTTTAGAAGGAACATTCTCGTAACCCTATTAGATATTTTAAATTATTGTGTAAAAAATGTAAACTCTACCTTTATTATTTCGCTTACGCATTCAATTTATGATTTTATTTTCTTTTAAGTTTCGAGTCTTTACATTAATTCTTTATTTTTTTTTTTTACATTTTGATCTTTGATGTTTTATGTTTTTTTAAAGTTTTAGTTTCTATTTATTTTAAAAAATTAAAAGAATTAGAGTATGTTTAAAAACATTAAAAAAAATAACTTATTATAATTTTTAAAATAATTAAAAAAAGGCTAATGTTTACATAAAATTAGTTGCTTATAACAAATTGTTTGATTTTTTTAATATTTTAAAACTTAAAATAAACTGTTTGTTGAAATTTTCAAAAATAAGCTATCAAATGGGTCTCATCGGTGGCAACCTCCTGCTGCTGGCATATGAAAATACAATGTGAATGGCGTTGTAACACCTGAGCCCGAAAATTTGACCCGGGATAATTTTTTTAATTTATAAAATATACATAAATAATTAAATTTTTATTTTAATTTAATTTTTGTAAATTTTTTAAGAAAAAATGAATTAGGGACGAAATTAAAAATAATTATGGAAAAAATGGGTGAAAGTGTGAATATGGGGGTGTTTTTGAAATAAAATTTGAAAACATAAGGTAAAATCATAAAAAATAAAAGTTTGGCCACATGTAACGACCCGGTCAGTAGCCACGGCAAACCAGGATACGTCGCTTGCCGGAACATTAAAATTGGCCGAAAAGGTTTTTCAAAGCTTATTTTGGCCATTTTCGGTATTTTTAAATACATGATGAGTGTTTTAATTTCTGCATAAAAAATTTAAGAAACTCGAGAACTGCTTAGAGGCGTAATGAAAAGTACGATATTTCAGACACCAATCCATTGTAAGAATCCTTCGCCCTTTTTTCAATTACAATAAATTAAAGTCTAATAATCGATAATACTGTGTTTTGTAAAAATTTAAAATATCTTAAAAATAATTACAAATCACTAGTGAAGGCATAACCGGTCAATGCATATTTTTTCTAGTTTATTATTTTTTTTTTCTGTACTACTTAAAATGATTACTATTATATTGTGTGCATTAAATTGCTAGTTTTAATTACTTTCTCGGTTATTTAATTTACGTAACTGCATAACCCTTATTTGTTGAATTGTTTTGCAATAAATGTCTCAATCATATTTTTTGATGTACGTATTGCCTATTTGCATGATTTACTATTGATCTATAAATATGAGATATTGGTATGTAATTGGTAATTGGTTGATGGTGTGAATCATGTACGAAATACTTATTGAGTACCCTAAAAAAGAGTGGACGGACTTAGTACATAAGAAACTCTACTGTGAACGTTATCTCAGTCGGACAGACCTGAGAAGTCCTATATCGTAAAAGTTTAAGAAATATAGTTCACCTTCATACCGGACAGGGTATCAAGGTGATGGTGTTTGCCGCTCATTACCAGGACCTCCAAAGGTACCGGTAAACAAGTAAAAAAGAAAACTGTTGTTATTGCTCACTTGTATATGAAATCATAATGTTATTTGAATTATTATCTTTATAGGTCGATTTTGAAAACTCGTAATAGTAAGTATGGAATAAACGACTTCATGTTAAATGAATTTACCTAAACTAAGGGTTCCATTAGTTGTTTTACAATTTTTATCAACATTCGATTGTCCGTATAAGGGATTAGTGTAATATTCTTATTGGGCTAGTATACCTCATACATCTATTTAATCATTTTATATCAAAAAAATTAAGATTCAGATCATGAACAGTAAGATGGTTGCGAGTAAATGTTATATCTTGGACCTCATCAAAGTTGCTAGTGAAGGTTATCCCCATAGAATTTTAATTTCATTTCTCTTTCTGTTATTTTAACTTTTTAAAAAAGATATTTCTATAATTCTATTTGGACATTCCAATTTACTATGTAAAGAATGTAAACTCTAATTATTATTTGTTTTCGCTATTTTAATATATATTCATTCCCTTAAAGTTTCGGACTTTTACAGGAGTGATCTATGAGCATATCTCAAAAGAGAGTTCCAAGATTGTATTTCGAGACTCGACGAAAAAAGTATTAAAGGCTTTAACTATAAAGATACTGACATGCTAATCATTGTATTAAAGGCTTTAACTATAGTGTATTATTTGAATACACTAAAAGAGGATTAATAATTATCTTAGTTAAATTTTATTATCTTGTTATTTTTTATTATAATTATATTATTGAACTATTAAACTTGTTCCAATCAAATCATTTTAAATTTCTTTTCAAAGTACTTTTAGATATTTAGCTTTTTGTCCACATTAAATGTATGTGTCAATTTTAGAATTTTTTTAGGACAAAAGGTTAGTTTAAATATGTTATAATTAATTGAAGTAATAAAATTTATTTATTACATAACATTTATTTAATATACAAACAAAATTAACTCATTTGATTAATTCTAATTTAATTATTATAATTCTATTAATATATTAATAAATTAAATTATTAATTATATTAAATTAAATATTATATACTAAATTTCATCATTTCATAATATATCTATGAAAATAAATTTAAAATTTAATTATAATAAAAAAATAAAACTAACATATATAGCATAGTGACACTAGTAATTATTAATCATATATTAAAAGTGCATTAAAATGAATTTTATTATATTATTTAATATTATTATATCAAATGTCCATAGTTATTCGTACATGTACTCGTAAAATATAATCGTAACATCAGAAATAATAATATAGAAAAGTACCATAATCTATATTTTATTCAGGGTTATTATAAATTTTACTTAATTGAAATATGACTAGAAACATAAAATAAATATAGTAAAAATTAAAATAAAAATATTATGAATCTAAATTAATTTATATTTAATTTCAATTAATTATTTCTACCATACATTTCTTAATAAATATAAATATAAATTCATAAATTTAAAAGTGAAGATACGAAGAAAATTTATTACAATTATATATTTTATATAATCAATTTTTGTATAAAAATAATAAAATATTTAGAAATTGAATAGAATTAAAATAGCTTTAACCAACAATAGCATTAGTAAATTTCAGTGAACGGAATCAGGACCGTTGATCAGAGCGAAGTGGTTTTGATGATTCATCGGACGGTCGGGAGTAATCGGAGCAGAAAGAAACGGAGTGCGGGAATGTAGGAGTCGAAGAATAGTCCGGTCAAAACGGGGCCGTGTGGGCTCTACGGAGTTCACGGTTTGGCGGTCAACGCTGTCGTTTCGGCTTTTTTTTTTTTTTTTGAACCGTGTTTGAGGAGTTGTCGACATCAAATTCTGTCTGTCAACGTTCCTTTTTATTTATTTATTTAAAAATTTATATTTTAATTTTATGAATTGGAAAAATGTATATTGAAATTTATATATATATATAAAAGCACCTATGAACCTTAAAAATCAATTTAGCAGCATAATTATGGTGAATTTAACCACTAAACACATACCCATTTGACTGATAATCTGAAACTAACAATGATTAATGCAAGTTTTGTGAGGAATCATTTTGATTTAAACCCAAAATATGATTTTGATCTATCCTTCATATCTGCAAAAAGATTGGACTGGAAGATTGATAGAATTCATCAAAGATCAAAAAGGATTAACAGTTTTTCTCTCCATGTTAGCTTGAATACAAAGGATTTCCTCCATAATCAGGAGAGGAAGAAAGAATGAATAGAATATTAAGTGAAGGGGAAAGAGAGATCCGTGTACAGGTTATTGAAAACTAAATCGATACGCCGGATTGGCCAAAATTTCAACAGGTTTCCCTTACCTGTTGGCTCCTGCAAATTAGAAACTAGAGGAGGGCAACGAACAGATTCAAACCAAAAGGAAGATAATATGTACACCGGTTCTATGTGGGTTTACTTCCGATAATCTTGGAGCAAAAACTTTTCGTACTGGGTTCCTTTGAGCGTCTTTTGGACCTCTTCCCAGTTCTCGATATGATCCGATAGCGAGCCTTTGTGTATCTTCACTTGGCGACTCTTCAAATCTCCATGTGGAACCTTCAAAAACTCCTGAAGGTCTACTAATTTCTGCGGAAATAAATAGGCCAGAGACAGAAGAATGATTAAAAAAGCCATAAGCATGGATAGATATTCTCCAATCATTTCAATAGTTTATCTTACAGTTCGGTTTTTGACTACGTCCTCGTAGTAGAGGACAATGTGGCGAGTGCTATTGAAGTATGCCAAAGCTTTGGATGTTGTTGCTTCTACCTGCTTCAGATTAGGTATCAGCAGCGTTGCATTGATGAAAGGCTTGTAACGTGCCAATATCTCTGCCTGAAACCATCACCTTATAAATTTCGGATCATGTTACTTTTTCTTGAAGAGCAAGGGATGAGTAAGAATGAGAAAGACAGAAACCTCATGACGGGAATGGACATGAGACTTGTGGGTTCCATTTAATAGCTTAGCATCTCGATCATATGAATTTGCAAGTACCGAAATCATTCTACGTAAAAGATTTTTTCTGAAGAGAAAAACTGCTGAAACACCACGAGTTTTGAAGTAATCTACTATTTCTTCATGATGTTGCATCAAGCCCTGCAATTTTCATTACAATTTCAAGCAATCAGTAACTCGAGAAAAAAGAGAAAATCGAAAAGAACAGCAAAAGGAGATTATACCAATGGCATATCTACAGCAAGCCTAATCTAAAATCTCATATTTAACAAAAAATTCCATGAAAAGAATACATAATGAATTTAAATGTCTTTGCATGGATACGTAAACTATGTTTACATCTTGAACCCAGCCTATCCAGTATCCAATTCATATATCAAGTCATGCATTGCTCGATTACAGCACAGAGCAATTTAGCCTGTATTACAGTTCTTAATGCGTTATCATAAGGAATAGAACAAAATTTTTAAACAAATTTGAGCTTCACAAGTCTCTGACAGAAATTAGAAAACTGTATTTGCGAGTAAAATCATCCAGCAAAAAAACTCGAAACAGAATATCAGTAATTTGAGCTTCACAAGTCTCTGACAGAAATTAGAAAACTGTATTTGCGAGTAAAATCATCCAGCAAAAAAATCAAAAGAGAATATCAGTCCCTTCGTTGATGAGGTCATAATTTTTAAGAGACTAATTATCAAATGCTTATGGCCCCAATGGCATCCTCAACATGATTTTACACTGTTCAGCTCATGCTTTTATCCTGTCAAATGAAATTTTTTTTTTTCTCTGTAATAGAGATCAACATATTCTGTTTAGTCATCATCAGCCTAATCCAAAACAAAAACAGTACTTCAATCACACAGGTTAGCAAACATTGCACAAGTTTCCGTCTATTCCAAAGTGACAATATATTACCCTCGAGCCTTCCTCTGTTTTGTTTCAACATTTCAAAGAGAACTCCTATCCTCTATTTTTCTTTAAGCTCTTCGTACAACATATATTCTAACAAGATAAAATATTTATTCTGCAATAACAGAAAGGAAAAACAGCCACTACTATGAACATCATCTTCTTCTAGATTTTGCAAAACATTTAAACTAAGAGAACTTAAATTGTGTTTGGTTTAAATCTAATCCCATTTCCATTCGTTCAATTCTTATAGCTTAGCTATTTGATAAATAACTAGTCATAATTTACACATCTGATGTATAATTGAATCAACTTCATTTATATCTTTTAATTTCATAACAAGAATTTGTATTCCCCCAAGAAGAAATCACAAAAACACATCTTCAATCAGATATAGAATTAACTTGAGATTAGAATACAATATTCATTCATTTCTATTATATTTGTATCGTAGTCCTGTTCTTACTTCATGCAATTATAATTTGAATCAATTCAACCTTATATCTGCCCACAAAATTGAAATCCTTCTGCAGTTATGTAATCACACACAACCAGAGCAGTACCTTATTCAAACAAAATGCAAACAAAGGTGAAACTCCATAAATCATACTAAACCTAGCCAAAGCTGGTTTGAGCATCAGTAACCACATGATTAAAATTTTACTTTTACTAAAATCAAACTGTGCCAGTATTTCAGCATTCGCATGCAACCAGAAGTATCTTCTCAAACAAAAAAAAAATAACTAGTAGTAAAACCATGGATAGCACTGCGTGTAGCTAAAAGTTGTTCAAGCGTCATTAACTACAGGACTAAAAAATGAATGAATCACAGATCATTAACACCACATGATTTGATAGGTTGATTTACGATGTATGGTAAATAGATCCTTCAATCATTTCCTTACACTTAAGAATCATTATTAACTGACCACACCATGAGCAGGGATTCTTCAGTTTACAAATTAAGGGGAAAAATGAATATCCATCAATGTTTTCTTTCTCTTTTTGTTTTTTTGAGAAAACAGTATCAATCAATGTTTGAATGCATGCCAAGGATCCAGATCTTTTCATGAACTGGAGTGGCAAGTTTACTAACTGAAAAGATTGCTTATGATTCGACAATGATAAACTTATCTAACAACAAACTACGTCCCTGAAGAAAACAGTTATAAAGAGCTTATACAAAAAGATTTTGGAAGCCTTAAGCTCCATTTGGCACGTGAAGACATTTTATAGTTTTTATTTTCTAAATTCATATGTATTTCATTCACAAAACCATACGAGTTAGTTAGCAATGAAAATGATCATAGAACTAGAGAAGTTCAAAATGTAGTTTTTAGTATTTTCGAGAAAACTATTTTGGTTGTCTTTGATTATTCCACCACAAATATGCAAATCTTAAATACTTTCATGAATAAATTTATGCATAAACATATATGAATTTATAAAACGAAAAGCAGAAAATGTTCTCATGTATCAAAGAAAGCTTAATTTTCTCTTAGAAGAAAAAAGAAGCAAGAACAAGGACAACAAATTCTAGTCTCAATATCTAGGACACAAATTGTTTATATAATTTCTTCTTTCATTTTCCACAACCTATGGGAGATTTCAAGAGGCTAACTAAAATGCATTGTTGATATCACAAGGGAGAATAGTAGTAGGATTCTAAAAATAGATTACAGTAAGGAGCCAAATATAACTAAATATGTTACTTTCTTATCTTATATAAAATTATGGCATGAACTTTCCAGAACTAATAAAATATGCAATGTGCAGTTCTACTATTTCAATTCACCTGATTAAGCATCCACTTCAACCCAACTGCAGCTGTGCACTCATTCTTGGAAGCACTTGTGAGCCAGTCTAGATTATAAACTTTGTCCAAGGTCTCAAAAATGGTAGAGATATTACTCCTCCTAACTTTAACAGAAAAGATCTCCCCGTTGGAGCTAATGTTGGTATGATTGTTCAACAGGGTCTCAAACCATCCACTCCCAGATCTCTGCATTGAAAGAATAGCGAAATACCTCACAGGATGGCAAGCGCATTCCGCCCTAAATGTGCAAAAAGAAAACATATATCATCAAGATTGTCACCAAATTCCAAACTGAAGTTATGAGATTGTCTTGCCTTCTAAAAGTTTTTGGTTTTGGGTAGTGCACATAAGGAATATCCCACGGCTCAATTTGCGGCTCGGGACATGGTCTGTCGAATACTTCAAGGCTCAAAAGTCCAGTCTTGGTGCCAACCCCTATTTGCTTCAGACAAATTGTGCATATATACACACCACATACCATTACAAATACCAAGACAACCGTCCTCAACAACAATGGAGACTTCTTAGGAGACTTAAAGATAAAAGAATCCTGCAAGTGATAAATTACCCAGATATCAAAATAATCTAGAAGCCCTAATAACCTGGTTCAAACAAGCTATGATTCAATGTAGTTGACCTTTTTATTTCCAAAAAAAAAATAATGATTTAATGTAATCCACCCTAGAAAGAGCAGACCCAGATGTCTAAATCAGTAAATTATCACAAAATAAGACATGAGTACTGATTAAACAATCAGGTTTAGCTTAAACAAGTATAAAATGAGAAGAACGTTTCCAACAAGCAACATAAATATACATATATATATATATATATATATATATATATATACACACACACAGATCAATAATCTCAATTAAATTAAGTTATTCTACTTGCGAATATCTCAATCAACCCAGACTTCCTTAAAAAAAAATAGAAATCTGTCCATGCTTCGACCTTCATATTGACAGACAACACAAGCCCCAAAAGAACAGGAAAAAAATTAAATGCTTTATTATTCCCCCTTCGAAAAAAAATAAAAATAAAACTCTACCCAGATCAGAATATTCATTCACATGGCAACCCGAAATAATTAAATAAAACGACTGAATCTTATTCATCTGCCATGTAAATAAAGCAGCTACATATATATAGGACGACATATAGAATTGAAACAAACATACCTTGCTGAAAAAACAGAGATCGTCGGCCATGGCTTTGCGAGCTCAAAAAGGATATGAAGGAAAAGGCATGGGGCAATCCCCCAGCACATAGATTCTTGCTCTTTAGCTTTTCTCGCACTTCCTTTATCCCCCCCAGCTCTTATTAAATCCCATAAATATGAATTAAAACAAATAAATAATAATACAAATCGCAAGAGAGAACGAGGGGGAGAGAGAGAGAGAGAGAGACTGAGCTTCTTCTCGTGAAGAAAGCAAATGATTAGAGATGTCGAGGACCGTTGCTTCAGATTTACGGATCTCTCTGTAAATCCAAGGATCGCTGTACGGTTATCAGCCTAGATATAATACTAATAATAAAATTAACAATATAAAAAATAATTTCTGTAAATGGAAAATAATAATAATAATAAATATAAAAAATAGATTCTAACCCATTATTAATACATTATTGTAGAAAAAATAATAATAATTTTTGTAATTTTTAAACAAAGTTATAATTTATACTAATTATTATATAATTTTTTATGAGTGCATAAATCACTAAATTATCTCCTAAATTTATTATTTACTACAATTTAATTTTTATGTTTTTTGTTATTATTTAATTTTTTATAATTAAAAAAATTAAAATAGTTAACCTATATTTATATATTTTAGAAAATAGTTAAAAATATCTTTATTAATTAATATATTAATAATAAAATTAATTAAATTTATTTTTTAAAAATATCTAAGTATAACATAATAATTTTAATTTTTACTAAAAATTAAATTATAATAATAATCAAATTTTAAAAATTTGTTTAGTAATTATTGAAGATATGAATGCCGGTAACTATGACCCACCCGTGTTGTTGGGCTTTGACTTTTTTACTTTTTACTTTTTTACTTTTTCACTTTTTCACTTTTCCAAGTTGGTATTTGCTAACGGACTAATCCTTTTTTACCTTTTATTTTCCTTGCAAAACTTAAGGCTTTAATTAAATTTTGATTATTTAGATGGTGGAAATTCCTTTCTTGGGTTGACAATTTGGAGAAATGTAATTGTGTCATTTATGTTTTTATGAATAATTAATGAGTCATTTAATTTTAATTTAATTATAAAAATATATAAATTATATTAGCATGATAAAAGAATAGGGTATGTATAAAATTTTATGTATTTTTTATATTAATTGAATTTTTATTATATTGGGAAATTTTGTTATTTTCTAATTAAATTAGGTATAAATTTATTCCAAACGTCGACTCAATAAATTTATTGAATTAAATTATTTTTCAGATTTCATATTATTATTAAAAAGGATGTCATAATTGTAACGTTCTACAATTTAAAAAGAAATAAATTATAAATTGAATCATGAAGTAAAATAGTAGAAATAAGGTTTATATTCCTTATACAATAATTTAGAATATCTAATAAGACTACGATAATGACATTTAAAAAAAAAGTAAAAAATTAAATAAATAAACAATTAGATATTATATGACAACCTTCACTAATTTTTGAAGGGAGTTCGGGTGGTGAACTATTCACAACTCTCTTATTGATCAGGATCTAAATATTGATTCTCTTGATTTGAAATGATTAATGAAATAGTGGGTTATATTAACTCGGTAAGAATATCACACTACTCATCGATACAAAAATGAAAGTTGTTAAAAATTATAAAAACAACTAATTGAGCTCTTAAATTAAGTAAATTCATCAATCATAAATAAAAATTAAAAATTTCATGTAAATAATTAAAAGGTATAATCAAGTTCTAAATTCTAAGGCAGGATAACAAAATTTGATTTATATTTCTATTTTAACTAATTAAAATATGTACTAAATAAAAATAAGCAAAATATTCCAAGCCGATTAGGCTAGTAAAGTTGGGCTTGTATAATACAACATATAATGAATCTTTTTGGACGGGCTAAAATGGGTTGGGCCTAAAATTGAATTTTAAAATTGAGAAAAATAAGTACATTTTATTTCGTGTATTTTACTATATATTATTATATAAATTATAATATCTTTTAAAATGCAATTGTAATATTATTACATATTATTGTATGTTTTATACATGAGATTGCAGTCAATATTTCATAAATGTTAAAGTTTTAGATTTTATTGATGACTTATGTGAAACCAAGAGAAAAATCGTTTTAAACGTACCCTCTACTTCACTATTTAGAGATTTTAAAATTACAAACATGACGCTTTGTTCGGAAAAAAAAAAAATTGAACATATTGAGTTATCATTTGTAATCTCATAAATTATGTTTGCTAAGTTTAAGTTTTATTTTTTTTATTTTTTTTACTATTATTATATAGTTTTTAGAAATTTATATTAGTTTAACAGAAAATCATTTAAAATAGATTATATAATTAAATATTATGATATTATAAACTCGTAAACATTGTGAATTATTAGGAATTTCCTTTATGAACGTTGAAAGATAAAAAATTGAGAGTTTGAGATGAGAGATGACATAGATAAATAGAGTTAAAGTTATTGTAAATGACGAGTTATATACTCTTATATAAATAATATTCATATAAAGACAAATAAAGCATGTTAGAGCTTAGGGTTACTTGATATGGTTTATTTTCATATGTGTATTTAAAAAATTGATGTACCATGTTACTTATGTGATTCATGAGAGAATTAGTAATTCGTATGTTTATTCATTATGACATGTCATATAGAATATAGGCTATATGTCTCTCAAGATAAGATACTTGTTGGATCTCTCATGGTTTTATTGTGGTTATATTTTCTAGGTGGAACAACCAGTCTGAAAATGTATATAGAATTTTTGCTTCACAACCCGTTTAGTTGTCCAAAAATTATATAATATCTGAGTTCAGAATTTAGTCCGGAATTAATTTTGACATTTCAAAATAAAAATTATTTTTAAATTAAATTAATTTATTTTTTATTGAATTTATAAAAAAATAAGATATGGATGAAATCGAAAATAATTTTGACAGAAATGGGTGAAAATTTGGGTTCGGATGGTGTTTTTGAAAGAAAAATTAAAAATATATGATGAGAGTACAAATAGAAAAAATTGTGTCACGTAGAACTGCCCAGTCAGCAACCCCGACGAACTGGAGCACGCTGCGTGGCGAGGCACGCTGACATCGGTGCCACGCAGGATGCCACACAAACGATCCGCATGCCCCGCGATCGGACTGTCCAGGATCGATTCCGCGTGTGTGGATGACCCAGATTTATTCTTCCTTTAAACGCGATCGGAGAGTCGAGATAAAATCGCAATGGACAATTTAGATTCATTTTTTCCTTAGGCGCGATTCGGACAGACGAGATTAATCGCGATGGACGGCTCAGATCAAAGCGAGATGGATATAAATACCTCGCATCACATGGGAACCCAAACCCTAGCCGTCAGCCCCCCCCCCCCCCCCCCCCCCAGAGAAGAAAAACCAAACGTCATAGAAGGAGGCAGCTGCCGCCATACCGGAGCCACCACCAACCGTAAAAAAAGGTAAAAATTTTCCCTACCCATTTGAAATTTGATTCCGAGCACCTCCATAGCCAAATCAAAGCAAAAGGAATAGCAGGTGAGATGAAAAATGTGGGCAAAACCCAGTGGAGCCGCTGCGGCCAATGTCCCAAAACCCTTCTGATGACCCCCTTTCCGATTTTCGTTTTACATAATTTTTCGATCATTGTGTTCATCGTCCTTTTCTGTGTAGATTGGCCAAAGAAATAACCTCAGCCACGAAGGAGAATCGGCGAAGCCGCCACACCCGGAGGTCTTCCCCACCAGTAAGTTCAGTATTTTGTGGTTTCCCAGCTAACCGAGGCCCCTGATGTGTTTTTCTGCAGGGATATGGTCAAAATCACCCAAAAATTGGCCAAAATCGGTTAATCCGAAGTGAACCAGCACCGTGGACGACAGAGCCGGTGTCGAAGCATGACGGTGCCACCCTAGCAGAATCCCAAAATTGGGCATAATGAGTTTTGGACACTGATTTTGGATTTTTAGGATATTTTTAGGTACGTGACAACTATTTTGGATTTCGTAGGAAAAATTTAGGAAATCTGGTGCCTGTTAAAAAATGTAGTAGACAGCGCGACGTCCCAAAATACCGACCATAATAAGGATCTCTCACCCTTTTCTCCGTTACGGCAAATTGGGGCTTAATAATTGTATATTTTTATGAAAAATTAGAGAACCCTAAAAATAATTACAGGTCACTAGTGGAGCTGGAACCGGTTAGTTTATGGTCATTTCGATTTCCTTTTATTTTCCTGTATTGCCTATATTTGTTTACTATTATACTGTGCGTAACTGAATTGGTGATTTTTAGGGTCTTTTTATTATTTAGTTATTTTTTCCCTTGCATTGTTTATCAGTATTCCGGTCATTGGCTATTTGGTTGTGTTAAACTATATTGTTTGTTAAATAAACTGTGAGTATAAAATAAGATATGGGTATTATGTGATTGATTGTTATATTGATAGAAATCTGTATGAAAAATACTTACTGGGTACTCGGGAAAGGGCGGACGTGTTTGGTACATAGGGAACCCTACCATGAACGTTACCTCAGCTAGATGTGGCTGGAAAGTCCCTTACCAGCAAGATTTGAAAGATATGGTTCACCCTCATACCGGACGGAGTATCGAGGTAGTGGAATATTTGGCACCCATTACCGAATGGGGTATGAGGATGGCTGGTTAATTATTTAATTGAATATTGGGTTCACGAGTAAGATGACATCCATATAAACCCACAGGGATATCGATAAGCGGGTAAAAACGAAAAATGATTGTTTCTTATTATCTTATATGTGATAATAAAAAGTATATGGATATGAGTTTTTATAAGTTATTTTTAGAAAAAATTTGTTACGTAAATATGGAATAAATAACTTTCTTTATGGTAAATAAATTTACATTAAATTAAATGCTCTATTGGTTGTTTTTATGATTTTTACAAATCTTCAGTTTTTTGTATATGTGATTAGTGTGATATTTTTACTAGGCTAATGTAGATCACCATTTCATTAACTATTCCAGATCAAGAGGACCAAGATTTAAATCTCGATCAACAAGAAGGTTGTGAATAGTTCACTACATGGATTCTCTTCAAAAGCTAGTGAAGGTCGTCCTATAATGCTTAGTTATTTATCTTTCATTTATTTTTTTAATTTTCGTTTGTTCTTTTAGAAGGAACAGTTCTCGTAGTACTATTGGGCATTCTAAACTATTGTGTAATGAATATAAACTCTAACTCTATTATTACGCTTCTACATTTAATTCATGATTTTATTCCTATTTAAGTTCCGACCCTCTACATTATGTAACTTTTTTTATCAAACTAATTTTTTCAATAAAGTTATACTAATTTGGCTAAACCTAAACTAGATCGACAGTCTAAAATTATTTTCACTTTAATGATAGATGATTTATTCATTTCCAATTCTAAATTTGGAATCAAAAGAGTTAAGTAAGTACCTAGTTACAATCTATTTCATTGTACCATTCTCTCACATAATGAAAGTTTAACATTAAAAGATCTATAATAAATAAAATATAGTCTACTAATATCGGTTAGTGGTTTGAGGGATTTAAATCATGATGCAAAATGTATTTTCTCCTAAAGTTTCTAAGCAGTGTGATGATGGAAATAATTTTCCCCTGTAAAATTTGATAGAATTTATAAAATTATTTTAGTATGTAAATTTAAATAATTTTTTAACCGAAGTAAGAGTAATATTTCTCGTATTAGTAGTTATATAAAAATAACTTGAGAATATCCTTTCTTTCTCTTTCTTAATGCATGTTAATATTATTTGGATAAATTTAAATAAAATAAATTAATTATTTTTGTTAGAATTGAACACAAGATGAATTAATTAAACACAACTTCTTTTAAAGGGAAAAATTTAGATTTTTATTTTAATAAAATACAACCTTGATTGTAACACCCTAAATTTGAGATGTAACTATTTAATTTTGAATGGACAAAAACACTCTGATTCATTTAACTTCATGAATTTCTACTCATTTATGTCTGTTTGATTTCTATTTTATTACGGAATGAGTGAATACAAATTAATTTATTACCCAATAACAAAGAAATAATTAAAGAGTTAATTTTGAACCTTTTTAAAAATAAATTCAGAAGCCACAACTATAAATAAGAGTGGGCCTATCTGAAAAGAAATTCAAAAAGCATGGATAAATTCGCAAAAAGGAAAAAAAGGGCCACGTGGACGCCCAGTCAGCTGCATGATGAATCACTGCACTCTGTGTGGTGGCCTTGCCAACACAGGCTCCACGCGAGAAGCTCACGCTAGTAATTCGCGTGCTAGATCGATCGAATGACTTGGGGCCACTCCCGCACGCATGAACGACCCAGATCAACTTCCTAATCAAGCTCGATTGGACGG
This sequence comes from Carica papaya, assembly GCF_054855325.1. Lineage (NCBI taxonomy): Eukaryota > Viridiplantae > Streptophyta > Magnoliopsida > Brassicales > Caricaceae > Carica > Carica papaya. The sequence goes on from NC_142314.1 coordinate 821,448, forward strand.
TCCATGTAAAGACTCGAAACTTAAAAGAAAATAAAATCATAAATTAAATGAGGAATCGAAATAATAGAGTTTAGGATTTACATTCCTTACACAATAATTTGAAATCCCAATAGGGCTACGAGAATGTCCCTCCTAAAAGAACATACAAAAATCAAGAAATAAACAAAAAATAAACAACTGAGCATTATAGGACGACATTCACTAGCTTTTGAAGGGAGTCCGAGTGGTGAACTATTCACGACCATCTTGTTGATCAGGATTTGGATCTTGGTCGTCTTGATCTGAAATGGTTAATGAAAGGATGAACTATACTAGTCCAATAAGAATATCACACTACTCACCGATACAGAAACTGAAGGTTAGTAAAAATTATAAAAACAACCAATTGAGCTCTTGATTTAAGTAAATTTATTTATTATAAGTAAAACTATTTATTACATATTTACCGTTGCGAAATTTTCAAAATCGACCTATAGAGTCAATAGTTCAAATAACATTATAATCTCATATTCAACTGAACATTTCTCTTTTTATTTGCTTATTGGTATCCTTGTGGGTCTATAGGGATGTCCCACTATGCATGAACTAATATCTAAACTTGTCAACTAACCGGTCGTCCATATACCTCGTCTAGTATGAGCGCCAAAAATATCATCTCTCGATACCCCATTCGATTTGAGGGTGAATCAAGCTGTCTCTATACCTCGTCTGGTATGAGGGCTAAAAATACAATCTCTCAATATTTCGTCCGATATGAGGCAACATTCATGGTAGGATTTTCTATATACCCAGTCAGTCCACCATCTTTCAGGATATCCAGTAAGATAACCATTCATTAATTCACATAACCAAGCAATTTTCTATTTGCATATTAATTTTTAATTTCACATATCAACTGTAAATCACGTAAAACAAGCAATGTATACATCAATGAAGCACAACTGAATCATTTAACCATTCTATTATATTAACATGTATTTAAAGCTATTAAAGCAAATAATCAACTACACAGGACAAACAAATAAATAATTAACCGATTCTGCCTCCATTAGTAACCTATAATTATTCTCAAAGTTTTATAAATTACACAAAATACTATATTATCGATTATTAAGCTTCAATTCTATAACAGAGAATAAGGTGATGGATTCTTACCCGAATCAGTGTCCAAAATACCGAACTTTTTACTGCACCTGCTACTAGTCCTTGAGTTTTTTAAATTTTTTTGTGGTGATTAAAACACGTTTCATGTACCTAAAAATACTATAAAAATTCAAAATCGGTGTTAAAAATTATTTTCGACCAATTTTAGGGTTCTGGCAAGGCAACACCGTGTGCTCCGGCAACGGCACAGTCGCTTACAATGGCGGTTTGCCTTGACCTGGCCATTTTCGATTGGTTTTGGCCGATTTCAGCCGCCTTTATAGATTTTTCTATGAAAAAATATGTTAGGGGGTCTCGGTTAGCCCAAAAAATCAAAAAAGAGAAACCTATAGGTGGTGGAGTTCTCCAGTGCAGCGGCTCCACCAGTTCACCTTTACGGCTGAGAGTTTTTCTTTGGTCAATCGGTAGAAAGTAGAATAGTGAACACAATAGTGAAAAAATCGTACGGAACGGAAAACAGGAAGGGGCTCATCAAAGGCGGTTGTGAGTTTTGCCCACAGTGGCTCTGCCGAGCTTTGCCCGTAATTTTCGGCTCACTCGCCATTTGTTTTGCTATGATATGGCCACAGGAGTGCTCGAAATTGAATTCCGAGCGAGTAAGAAAATTTTTACCTTTTTTGACGGTCGTAGGTGGCTCCTGTGTGGCGGCAGTAAGCTCTTTTCTCCGGCAACTGGTTCTTCTTCTCCAGCAAGAGGCTGGCAGCTAGGGTTCAGGTTCAGAGTGATGTGAAAAATTTATACACATCTCGCGTTAAGTTAAGTCATTCATCGTATTTGAATTCGGTCGTTCGATCGCGCATAAGGAGGAAATGAATCTGAACTGCTATGCATTTGATCTCGACCATCTGATTGTGTCTAAAGACGAAACGAATCTGTGATGTTCATCGTATTTGATCGCGACTGTCCGATCGCGCCTAAGGAGAAAACAGATCCGGACCATCCACGCACACGATAATGCTTCTGGGTCATCTAATCGCAAGGTACGCGGATCGCCAGCGTGGCCTCCCACGTGGCATCGTGTCAACGTGCCTTGTCACGCGGCACACTCCGGTTCATTGAGGCTGCTGACTGAGTGGTCCTACATGACAAATTTTTTTAATTGCGTTCTAACCTCCAGTTTCTTATTTTTCTTTAAAAAATATCATCCGAACCCAAATTTTCACCCATTTTCTCAAAATTATTTTTAATTTCATCCCCAACATATTTTTTTCATAATTTTACGTTAAATTAAAATTTATTAATTTTAAAAATAGATTCTTATACACTTTTAGAATGTTAAAATTAATATCGGGCCAAATTCTGGGCTCGAGTATTACAGCCCACATGGCTCCAAGTCTCAAAAATCAAACAGCCCGGATAAATTTCCTAAATAAGTGTGATCGGATGGTCCACGTGCCTCAACACCTCTCAGAATGGATGGCCCAGATTGGTCGAAGAGAGGTATTTAAACTTTTTTTTAGTCGGCCCTTAAAACCCTAGCTGACACAAGTGATCGGAGAAGAAGAAAAGGGCGGCCGAAAGAGAGCTCAGCTGTAAAAGCCCAAAGCTTAGAGAAATGGAAATATTGAATTATATTAGCTATAGACAGAAGTAATTAAGAATTTAGGATTTACATTCCTTTCACAGTAAATCAGAATGCCCAATAGGGCTACGGGAATGTCCATTTATAACAGTTCATAGTAATGGAATAAATGGTTAAAACAAAACGAAATAAAATCCTATAAAGTTAACCTCCGCTGGGCAACTCTAATAGGGTCCAAGAGGTGACCTCTATTCGCAAGTCTCATACTGTTCAAGATCTGAATCTTAGTCTTCTCAATCTAAAATTGTAAAATAGGAGAATGAACTACACTAACCCAGTAAGAATATCACACTTAACACCGATACAGAGAACTAAAAGTTAGTAAAAAAATCATAAAACAACTAATAGAGCTATTGTTTCTTTTCAAATAAACTCGTTTAACTTAAAAACTATTATTTCATACTTACCCTTATGAGTTTCCAACATTGACCTATAAAGATAATACATGAATATAATTGTGATTTCATATTCAAATGGGTAATAACAATAACTTATCTTCTTACCTGCCTATTAGTACCTCTTGAAGTCCATAGGGATCCCCTCTATGCGTGGACCCAATATCCAAACTATCGATTAACCGAACATCTTCATACCCCATCTGGTAACAAGCGTCAAACATACCACTGATTCAATACTTCGTCGGGTATGAAGATGAATTATATCTCCGAACCCTTTTCGATATGGAACTTTTCACCCCTGTTCGACTAAGGTAATGCCTACAGTATGATTTTTTCTATATATTGGGTTCGCATACCTCCCCAGGGTACCCAATAAGTCTTTTATACATAGATTTTCATCATCAACCAATCACCAAATTACATACTAACAATCACATTTTTACCAATTAACAGTAAGTCATGCAAATAGATAATACATAAATCAAGAGAATATGATTATGATATTTATTTGTAAACAAATCAACATATGAGGACAATGCGGGTAAATAAACTAAATAACTAGAAAAGCAACTAAAATCAATAATTTAAAGCATACGATATAAAAGTAAGTATTTTAGGCAGTATAAGAGAAAATAAACAACAAATTAGGGCAATTATGCACTAATTGGTTCCAGCTCCACTAGTGACCAATAATTAATTTTTAAGATTTTTTAATTTTCACAAAATATAACGTTATTGATTTACTATAACGGGGAAAAGGGTGAGGGATTTTTATCCCGAATCAGTATTCGAGATACTACACTTTTCACTATGTCTCCTGGCGGTCCCTGAGTTTTCTGGATTTTTCTTGCAGAAATTAAAATACCCATCATGTATCTAAAAATACCCAAAAAGTCAAAATATGTTTTAAAACTTTTTTGGCTAATTTAGGATTCTAGCACGGCAGCGTCGCCGTGCTCTAGTGGCGACAGTTCCTCTCAGCCTGGCCATTTTCAGCTAGTTTAGGCCGATTTTGCATAGAAACCTGTGAAAAACCAAGTTAGGGGGTCTCTATTATCCGAAAAAGGTGAAAATCGAAACCCTACTGGCGGAAGGGTTTCCGAATGCAACGACTCTGTCGTTCCTCTTTTACAGTCTGAGTGTTTCTTCGGCTAACTTGCATCAAAACAAAATGAGAAACACAATGGTCAAAAAATTGTGGGAAACAAAAAACGAGAATGGGCTCATTGAAGGGGTTGGATTTTGGTCACGACAGCTCGGCCGAGCTTCGTTCGTGTTTTCCACCTCACTTGTCAGCCTTTCGGCTTCAATATGGGAATAAGGAGATTCAGGATAAAATTTCAAGCATATGAGAGGAAAATCTTACTTTTTCGGCGTCGGCGATGGCTTTAGTGCGGCGACGATGGTGGCCAGTCTCCTTCTCCAACGTCTGGTTCACTTCCTGGTCACTCTTCTTCTTCTTCTCCGGTCACCCCTCTGTCGACTAGAGTTTTCGTTCCCTACGAAGAAGAGTTTAAATACTCTTCTCCATTCAATCTAAGCCTCTGTTCAAGTCGACATGGAGCAAAGAGAACTATCCGATCGTTACTTGTTTAGGTCGATCACGTGTGCGAATCAGGGCTGTTCATCACGATCAATCCCATCCGTCCGATCGCGTCTGAATAAAAAATATATCTAAGTCGTTTGTGTGCGTAAGATGTGATATGGCCCGTTGGATCGCACAGGCACGGGGATTGCCTGCGTGGCCTCTTGCGTGGAACTGACGTCAGCGTGTCTGTCACATGATGCATTCTAACTTCTCGTTTCCACTAACGTGGTTGTTCCACGTAGTCAGATTTTCTCTTTTTGCGATTTTACTCCATGTTTTGAATTTTTCTTTTAAAAGCACTCCCTATTCATAGTTTCCCCCTTTTTAAAAAAATTGTTTTCAATTTCATTTCTAATTCTATTTTTCTCAAAAAATTCACAAAATTAAAATAGAATAAAAATTAAATTATTTTAATATATTATTTTATTAGTTGTAAAATTATCCCATGCCAAATTTCTGGGCCCGGGTGTTACATTAGCTACCAGAGAGATGCCAACATCACCGTGTCGGAACCCCAAAATGCATCAGTAAACCCAAATTTTCTTCATGTTCTTTCCGTTTCTCCATCTTTAGCTATGCGAACCATTCCCCATGCAGGATAACTGAAAGAAGCCATAAATCGAGAGAGAGATGGCAGAGTTTGGCTAAGCTGCCACACCAGAGAGTGAAAATGCTGGTAAGGCCAAAATTGTCCCCTCCCTTCTTAATAAAACACCCCCTTTTCACGATTTAAACTAATTTCCACCAGAAACTGCCCAAAAACAGTTTGGCAGAGAGGGAGAAGCGTTAAAGAAGGAGAACCAGGAGGCGTAGGTCGGCGGTGCCGCTGCACTAAAACCCCAGCCTGACCCCTAGTGAGTTCTTTTTACCTTTTTTCACAATTCTCTACATATTTTCACGTTGTTTTGAGCCGATAACCAATTTGTTTATGTTCGTCATTAATTTAATTGTGTTATCTATTCGCTATTCTATTATCATTTTATTAGGAAACTCAAGAAATTCAAAAATCGAAAACCGTCGTAAACCGTAGTAAAAAAACAATGTCTTGGACTCCGACCCAAAGTAAGAATACTTCAGTCTTTCCACTATTATGATAAATTAAAGTTAAATCGTTAACAAAGGGTAGTACTAAACAGTTTTGTGATCCCTTAATGATTAAATACATGTTGCCGATTGAGCCGATAACCAATTTGTTTATCTTCGTCATTAATTTAATTGTGTTATCTATTCGCTATTCTATTATCATTTTATTATGTCTATTTATTCTTACTTCATTCTACTTTAATTTACTTTATCTTATTTTACTATAATCTATGTCCTCTTAGTCGGCCTAATCTGTTTTTTCATTCTTCTTTAGTTACATCTATCTATAATCAATAAACTAATGATGCATTTTTGAATCGTTGTATTTTATTTCATTCCGTGTCATTATCACGTTCTATTATACTTAATTTCAGCTTGATTTATTCGTTTCATTTGTTATTCATCGTATCGCAACATTTGAAGTTCTGTTTTTACTGCCCTATTTTATCATGTTTCTATTTACGAGGTTATTATCTTATGTATTTCAAAATCTGAATGTTGTACTCTAGTGCTGTTTGGAATACGAGCATACGTGTTATTTGTGGCTAAATAATAACTAAAAGAAAAAAGATGCGTAAATTAATGTTATTGAATGAGAGGATCTACCAGGTATCGTGGGAAAGAGTGTACAGACTTGCTATATAGGATGAATCCTACTGTGGATGTTATCTTCAGCCGTACGGAGTTGGGAAGTCCCATATCAGACAGAGTTGGGAGTAAATTGATTTGGTTCATACCAAACAGGGTATTGATATGGTCTTTACTATGTGGCATCCATTATTGGACGGAGTATTGGGATAGTTGATGATTTACAAAGAAATGTTATGTACCCACATGTAGCGGGGATCCCTATGGGCCTCCAGTGATACTGTTAGGGAAAGATAAATGTGGTAAGATAGGAACGAGTATAATATGAATACCTGATTTCGGGTAAAACAGTTAAGAACTTAACGTTGTATGTTTATTAGAATATATGCTTATTACGATTAAATCGTCATTCTGCTTTTATTTAATGTTTTGTATTTGATAGACTATTAGTTACGAAATAGAATATTAACATTTTCAGTAAATCGAACAATAAATGCACTAGCATTCAGATTTCATTAAAGTTATGCTCCATCGGTCATTTTATATTTTTCTACAGTTTTTTTATTTTTCATATTAGTTGTAAGGTGTTAATATTCTTACTGAACTAGTGCAGCTCACCCCCTTCTTATTAATCATTTCATATCAGGACGACTAATATTTGAATCCTAAAAACTAAGAGACCAGCTAAGCAACCATCTATTTTCTATTCGTAAATTTTGAATAGATGTTAATTATATTTATTTGTTAGTGATTTTCTCGTTTTAAAATTTGAAACATTCTCATAACTCCTATGTAAGCATTTTAAGTGAACTTACAATGAATGTAATATTCGAGTCCTTAATTTTTACGTTAAATAAAAATTTTAGTATTATTATTAGTATGCTTAGACTAAAACCCTTATATAGGGGATTTGAGCTTTTACATTGATGATACATATATATATATATATAAATAGATATGTATGTACATTTAATGTTGATATGATTTTGTTCCAAAGTCAGGGTCCATTAATTGATCTTCTTACGATTTAGCTTATTATAGAATTATTTATTAAGAGCAAGTTAGACGTTAATTAAGTTCATGAACCCATATCAATATATATATATATAATTAATACCAGAAAATTTCATAGAATATTTTCTTAATGTTTTGAAATAAAAAATAAAAATAATTTACTAATATTAATTACAAATATATATATTTATTATGTGGAAATGAAAGTTTAGATACTATCTATTTAAATTTTGAAATATAAAAATAAAATCATTTGATGATTATGATCATATATATTATATAAAGATAAAAATTTTAAATATTATTTACTCAAAATTTGAATCATAAAAATAAAATTAATATGATAATATATATAATAATTATCTATTTGAAGTATAAAAATAATTTTGATAATATGTTATTTATTTTAAATATAAAAAAAGAATTTAATTTTTATTTAGCTTTAATTTATTTGTTAAATAATTAATTTTAAAAATTATAACTCCTGTGTAACACGAGATAATTTAACATTAGTTAATAGAAACTAGCATCTTTCGGCATACATATATTTGAAAAAAAATTTAAAAAAAAACAATATCCAATATATTATATCTAATTAACTAGGTTCTATATCTCATTAATATACTATATTCACATATTCTATTAAAAATTTTACATAATATAACCATTTTCTAATATAAATTTATATATTTTATTAAATTAAATATTACATGCAAAACATAAGTCAATTTTAAATCCTCCTAGAAATGAATAGAAACAAATATTAATGTCTAAAGTTAATTATTTAGCCAAAAAATTATTTGTGCAGAAAATAAATATTAATTTCTTTTGTTCTCAATAGGAAGAAGAGTTCAATTTAAATTAAAATAATAAGAGTTCAATTTAAGATATATGTATATATACTATAAATGCACACACAACTATATAACTTAATATACTACACTACTCTCCAAGAAAAGAAACTTAAATACTAAATAAGAATCAATCTATGAAAGATTTCTCCATCTCCTTTGCTCTTAAATCAAGTATATAAACCTCAAAAATCTTGTAAGAACATTCACCATTAATATTAGCATATTACGCCCTTAAAACCTTACTGAAACTCTACCAAACAAATATGGAGGTCATCAACTCAATTAACGCAGTTAACAATCAGGTAGCCAAAGAGTTCTTTCCCTACTTTCGAGTCTATAAAGATGGTCGGATTCATAGATACAAACCCATTAAGAAAATTTCACCTAATTCAGATTACTCCCGTCGGGTCGGAGTTGTTTCCAAGGACGTCATCATCTCGAATGATCCATTCATCTCTGGCCGCCTTTTTATGCCCCGAGTAGTTGATCCAGTTAAGAAACTTCCTCTCCTTGTTTACTTCCATGGTGGAGGGTTTTCTTTAAGGTCTGCATTTGACCCGATTTACGATCAACATGTATCTTCCATAACTGCTGAGGCCAATATAGTTGCTATCTCTATTGACTACCGACTGGCACCAGAGCACCCGATACCTATTTGTTATAATGATTCTTGGGCTGCTCTAAAGTGGATTTCAGCACATGCTAATGGGGTTGATCAAAATCTGTGGCTGAACAACTATGTTGATTTTAAGCAGACCTTTCTGCTAGGTGATAGTGCTGGGGCAAATATAGTTCATAACATGTTAGTCCAACTCGGATCAAATGGGTTGGCGGGAGTGAAGGTGGTTGGTGCAGCATTGATTCACCCATATTTTGGTGGTACGGGTGTGTTTCATAATAGATTATGGATGTACCTATGTCAAGCTAACACTGAATTACAAGATCGTAGAAAAAGACCGAACATAGAAGATTTGAAAAAGACTGGGTGTGATAAGGTGCTGGTGTTCTTATGTGAGAAAGACATTTTTAAAAATGGTGGTATGTTTTACTACGAGAACTTAAAGAAAAGTGGTTGGAGAGGAAGTGTAGAGATATTTGAGAGCAAAGGGTTAGGCCACACCTTTCATCTGAAGAATCCTAATTCTGATCAAGCTCTAGATTTGATGAAGACACTGGTTTCTTTCATTGGTAATCAACCAACAAAACTAATACCTAAAGTTTAATATTTTGTTAAGTAAATTGATCAAAGGTTTGATCTATTTAATTATTTAGTTTTAATCTATGTAAGATGAAAAAATTTATAGAATAATTTTCTCATAATGTAAGAATCAAAATTTTAAATTCAAGCATTAATAAAACAACTAAACTTGCAAAAAAAAAAAAAAAAGTGTATTTATATCTTATTTCCTCTTCTCTATGTACTATTTATTTTGGAACTTTTCTTTTTTTTCTTCTTTCAAAATCCGTTAATCTCTTTATTTACTTCTCGAATTGAATCCTCGCGTTAATAATAACATAGAAAGAGTTATTTTCGAATGAGAATTTGCGGTTCATGTTTAAATCTTATACAATTTACTTTGTCAAAACTAAATTTATCTTCCAAACATGTATCTCATACGAAATATTAATATTATAATGCTATAAATAGAAAACCTACTAGTTACGATTACTATTGTCGAATCGAGAGTTTGTATTACGCAAGTTGTATTGGGGACCAATCTACGACGAAATTTTTTCGGGCAATGACAGCGAATTGTGACGAAGAAAAACGACAATAATTTTGGCAGAGAGGGGAGCAAAAATAGATGTGGCAGCAGGCATTTGTGGGAATTTGACAAGGAAGTTGGAGATGGAAACTAAGTAATCAATGAGACAAATTATTGATAGGAGACAAATTGGTTTTAGAAACTTACATATCAACACAGCTATATAGAATCTATCTCATCAAATTTCAACATTTTGTTGGGAAATTTTGGAAAAATAGTAAGGTTTTATATTTAGGAAAATGAAAATTTGTATAGAAATTGAATGTATATATATATATACTTATAACCTTTATTTGAAGTTTTTTTTTTAATAGAAAATTGGAAATTAATGGGTCTGAAATTAATTTGTATAATTTTAATAAAATATTATTAATAACACGGTTTTTAATAGTTAAAAATTTTATATTTTATTTAAAATATATATATTATAAATTAATAGTAATTAGTTTATAATATTTAATTTAATTTATTAATATTTTAATAATTAAGTCGAGTTAAATTTTAATAAAGTTAATGAATATTTTATAATAATTAAATTAGTGTAATTAGGACATTAATTAACTTAATTATTTGGACAATTAGAGAAATGTCAAATCAAGTATACACAAAAAAAGAAAGTGTATTATCTTAATTATTGTTTAACAGATCCACTTCCTTTCATTATCTTAATTATATTTTTTGTACTTTTTTTTTTTCAAAAAGTATTTTGATTTTAATTTGTACGTCATAAATGGATATTTTTATGAATATTTACTTTCATTAATTTTTAAAATAAAAAATATAAAACATTTTTATTTATGGGACTTTGGACTTTGTTTAGTAAATAAAAATATTTTATAATTTTTAATTTTTGAATTCATGTGTATTTATGTATTTATAAAAATATTTTCCACGAAGATGAACATATGTACACCTAACATTTCAAATTACGTTAATATTATCACAGCAAGATCCTATAACAAACTCGTTAAATGGAGAACAACAAAAATTACAAGAACACACAGAAAGAGGCAAAATATGTTAGGTTTTTTATCAACAAGTAGATTTACTGCAGGTCTCGATGTGCGTAATAGACTATCGATTTATTAAATTCATTTAAAAGTGATCAATTACGGTTAAACAGTCATGAATCTTAATGCATCGGATTTAAATATGAGTTTATAATATATACATATATTATATTTATAATTTTTTATTTTATGATGGACAAAATAGAAAATGAAAAAACTTGACAATATAAAAAACGATTATACTTCTCAAATCATACGTCTGTATTTTGTTTATTTCCTATTATCCCATCAGTAATGAAAATCATTATTTTACAACCACGTGTTGATTTGGAAGATCTATCACAAGACATGAATATCTATTTCATCATGAATTCAAGTACACTTTCGTGTTCATTCTCTTTTATTCAGTACGAATTTACTTCTAACTATTAGATATGGTTTAATCTAATTTCTTCTAGAGGAATGGCGAGCTATATAGAAATCCTAAAAGGGTTTGAAAAAGAATTCTCTCCGTGTTCTTCTTCTTTTGTTGCATTGATAAAGCCGTGTTTATATATGTATAAGCAAGTGAACATACATAAACATGCATCACACATCATTAATAAATTCTACGCATACAACATCTCGATATCTCTTTTTCAAAAAGATCCACATGTTTCTTAACGAGCCTTTCCTCTCAAGTTGGTTTAACCCGAGTTTCAACCATGTTCTCTTAATTATTATCTTAATATATATATATATATATGCAGTGGCAAAACAGTATTTAATCAAATTAATCAGGGCAAGTGCTCTATATTTGTAAGGACTAGAAAGTAGAAAGAATAGAAAAAAAAATAATAATAATAATAAAAACGACGTCGTTTTAGAGAGGAGAAAAATGACGTCGTTTTGAAAGAAAGGAAAACGACGTCGTTTTGGGATGTAGGAAAACGACGTCGTTTTGGGGTAGGCTGGCAGAGTATAAAAGGAGGTCGGGAAAGGGAGAAGGAAAAAAGGAGAAAAGAAAAAAAAAGAGAAAGAAAAGGAAAAAGAGAAAAAGAGAAAATGAGGGAAGGAGGACAGCGGAGACGAAGAAGAAGAGGAAAGTTCCAGAAGGAGAGAGGAGAGAGTCGGGGCGGAGGGGAGCGAGAAGGGAGAGGGAAGGAGGCCGTGGACGGACGACGCGACCGGCAGGAAGAAGGAAGATGGAAACGGGAGGTACGGTGAAAATTTGAGCTGTTTGGTGTGGTGTGTGTGTGTAGAGAATTTTGTTGTAGGTTGCGGCGTCGGCAATGGCGCGACGGAGTGGAGCAGTGAAGGTAGGCCGTAAGCGTGGGGTTGTCCCGCGCGCTCACGGAGGTGATCGGGGAAGGAATGAAAAGTATGGCGGTGTTGGAGGCGTGTGGGGAGCCGTGGGGAAGGATGGGGGTGGTGCGGGTAGAACAGAGTGAGGAGGATGTGAGAGAACAATCTAGGGGGCGCGGGTGGGATAAAAACTCGAGAGGACAGAAGAGTTGTGTGCGTGGTGTGTGCGTGGGTGGGGATGTGGAGGGAGCCGCTAATAGGCGGTGATGTGTTTCCCCGAAATGCACGGTGGTGAGGGCGTGTATGTGGCGTGAAACGGTGCAAGCGGAGAGGTTAATCGCCCTAGGTAGGCAAAAGTGTATAGGAACCGGGAGGAGGCAGGAGGATGGGGGAGGTAGCGGGTAGGGGGCAGTGGGAGAGGGAAGGGAGCTGGAAGCTACGGCAGTGGGGACTAGGAAACAGGATTTGAGGGGGATTGGATGGGAGAAGGGGAGTAATGTGGTCAGTAGGAGTTAGCAAGTTAGAACGCTTGGGACTAGCATGGTATAAGGGGAGATGGGAGCATGCGGTTTGGGAGGGGAGATTTGGAGGCCGTTGGTAGGGGCAGGTTGAGTTGCCGATGTTGGTGGAGCAGGGAGGGGATATGTATGTGAGTGTGGCCTAGCAAGGCCGAGAGGGGTAGAAGGGTGCATGAGTCACGAATGGTGGTGACGGGAGGTGGAAATGTTTGTGTGTGTGCGTGGCCCAACGAGGTCGAGAGATGGAGGAGTGAGTATGAGTCGCCGATGTTGGTGACGCGAGACGATGTTATTTGTGTGTGTGTGTGGCCTCTTTAGGTCGAGAGGTGGAGGATTGAGTATGAGTCGCCGATGTTGGTGACGCGAGACGATGGTATTTGTGTGTGTGTGTGGCCTCTTTAGGTCGAGAGGTGGAGGAGTGAGTATGAGTCGCCGATGTTGGTGACGCGAGACGATAGTATTTGTGTGTGTGTGTGGCCTCTTTAGGTCGAGAGGTGGAGGAGTGAGTGTGAGTCGCCGATGTTGGTGATGCGGAATAATGGTGTGTGGGTGTGTGCGTGGCCTATTAGCTCGAGAGGTGGAGATATGGGTATGAGTCGCCGATATTGGTGACGTGGAATGAAGGTGGTTGGGTGTGTGTGTGTGTGGTCTCGTGAGGTCGGGAGATGGGGGAAGAGTGTATGAGTCGCCGATGTTGGTGACGGGAGTTAATGGATGATTGTTGGGTGGGTGGGGTTGTTTGGCCGTGCTATTTCCTTGGAATAGGACCTTGATAATTAGTGTAGGGAGAGGGTTATGAGTTGTTGGGGTTGGGTAGGATAAATGCATATAGACATTTCTGGAAATTCTTGTCACTGCATATTACACTTACAACTTGATTTTTATCGTATTGAGTTATGTGAACTCACTTCTCATCATTCACAGGTGGAGTAAGGACGGAATTGGGATCCGAGCGGCTGGTAACGGAGCCCCGTCGGTAGTGTGATAATAAATGAATTTTGAAAAAAAAAAATTATAAAGCTTATAAATTTAAAATTATAATAAAAATATAAGAAAAAATCAGCAAAAGTTTTTTATTTTATTAACTATTTTTTCTCATTTTAAATTTTATATCTCTTATATATTCTTATGGTTTCTCTATAAATTAAATTATTGGTTCATTTTATATATAATTTATTTTATAAATTTTTTAATAAAAAATAAGTATTTTGTAAAAATAGGTAGTTTTTTTTTACTACGGTGGTTGCTCGAGTTTATGTTTACTCGAGAATATTTATTTTAAAAATAATTAAAGAATTACAAGTTTTTTTAGTATGCACATAATTTTGTATGTATTAAATGTATCTTTATAATGTGTGAAATAACATATTAAATTATACATTAATCAATCGACTATCTTTGTATTTTGTAGTAATACGAAATTTCATGGTTTTACCGTTGATGGTTAGTTTCAATTTTATATATATATATATATATATAATATAGTTTGAAAGAGGAAGACTATAGTTAAGAGTACTATGTTATACTATACTAAAACCAAGTTATTCACTAATCAAATTTCAGGTTTCCTATCCTCGTCTACGTCCACGGCAGCGGCTTTTGCATGGATTCACCTTCCTCCATCCAATACCACAATTTCTGCAACACTATCGCCGCCGAAGCCGACGCCGTCGTCGTCTCCGTCGCCTATGGACTCTTCCCTACCCGACACCTTCCCGCTTGCTACGATGACTCCTGGACTGCTCTCCAGTGGGTGGCGTCCCACGTTAACCGCGATGGACCCGACCCATGGTTAAACAATCACGCGGACTTCGACAGATTGTTCGTAGCCGGAGACAGCGCCGGCGGGAATATTTCGCATTCGCTAGCTGTTCGGGTCGGGTCAATCGGGTTACGGAAAGGTGTAACACTGGTGGGGACGATCGTGGTGCATCCGTTTTTCGTGGGTACGAGAAATGGTGAGATGTGGCTCTACATGTGTCCGAGAAATGGCGGGAGGGAGGACCCGAGATTGAAGCCGGCGAAGGAGGATCTCCGGCGACTGGGATGTGAGAGATGTCGGCGTTGATTATTACGTGGAGTTGAAGAAAAGTGGGTGGAGAGGAAGTGTGGAGCTGGTTGAAAATGTAGGCCAAGACCATTCATTGCTTTCATTTAGCGGATGAACCAGAAGGAAAAGACGCCGTCGTTTTGGTCCAGACTTTTGTTTCCTTTATCAAGCAGGATTAGGAAAATGACAATGATATGATGATGAGAGCTTGTAAATTGGAAGTTAATAGTTTAATGTTATATGACCTTTCGTGGGTATCCAATGTTACAACGTTAATACGACACCGTTTTTATCTTTTTTTTGTTCTCTACAAAACGACACCGTTTTGCATCCCAATTTTAAATTAAACCCCCAAATCGTCTTATTTTATTTTACCCCAAAACACGGCCCAATAATTTTGTTTTGTCTAAAAAATAAAAACCCAACCCAAATATATAATTTTAGATATATGTATTAATAATTTATTAGTATATATATAAATGTGCATATATATAATTATATTATTTATATAAAATGCTTTTTTCTTTATTTATATATTTTTGGCTAGAAGGGTACATCAAGAACTATAAAATTCGGCAAATTAGTTTACATTTCCTTTTTATTTTGTCGTATTCGTTTGCTTTTTGTGTATTTTAATATATGGTCTCCGTCCAATATGTAACTATCAAATTTTTATAAATAAAATGTCGTATATTACACGCAATTAAAGAAGTTACTTGTATAACATATCATAATAGATAAAAAAATAATTAAAATAATTAATTTATAATTCAATATATGTACTTCACACGTAATATCTTATATTATTTTATTAAAATTTTTTATAAAAATAAATTATTAATTATTATACTATATAAATTATTAATTTATTAATATTTTTTATATAATTATCTAAAAGTAAGATGTCCCATTTCTATACTTATTTTCTCCTCAAAATATTTATTATTATTTTTTGTTTTTTGATAAATTAATTAATGCATATTTGAAAACCAATTGAAATAAGAATAGGGTCAAAATTGGTCACCCCCATTTTTGTTTGACTTTTCTACTATCGTAAAAACAATTTAAGAAATTTGATAATAATAAATTTATTTTTTATTAAATAAATAAAATATAATATTTGATTACATAATTATAATTTAATTTAATTTTAGAATTGAACTGCTTATAAGCCTCCCCAGCTCGACGTCTCTCTGTGCCCAAAAACAAAAAGCTCTCGTCGTTTTTCAAAGCCTCGTTCTCCGTTTTGGAGACCTTGCTCATTTCTCTCTTCCATTTCGATGGCAGCTTCACCAGTTAATGCAGAAATCCTCCATGACTTTCCCTTCTTCCGCGTCTACAAGGACGGCCGAGTCGAGATGTTATCCCCCGACTGCGAAAAAATCCCTCCGACCGACGATCCCATCACCGGCGTCCGATCAAAGGACGTCATCATCTCGTCAGACCCCCACGTCACCGCCCGAATCTTCCTCCCGCCATCCGCAAAAACCCAAAACAGGCTCCCTCTCCTCTTTTACATCCACGGCGGCGGCTTCTGCATGCTCTCCGCATTCTCCCCGCAGTACCACGATTTCTGCAACAAAGTCGCCGCTGACGCTAACGCCGTCGTTGTCTCCGTCGAATACGGACTCTTCCCGACCCGACCCATACCCGCTTGCTACGAGGATTCCTGGACTGCCCTCCAGTGGGTAGCTTCCCACGTCGCCGGCGACGGACCCGAGCCTTGGCTAAACCATCACGCGGATTTCCAAAGAGTGTTCATCGGCGGAGACAGCGCCGGAGCCAACATATCGCATACGCTGGCGGTTCGGGTCGGATCAATCGGGTTGCCGGCGGGTGTAAAAGTGGTGGGTGTGATTATGGTGCATCCGTATTTTGCAGGTGTTGATCATATTGATCGAATGTGCGTTTTCATGGGCGCGAGCAATGGTGGAATGGAGGATCCGAGGATTAAGCCGACGATGGAGGATCTCCGGCGACTGGGATGTGAGAGGGTTCTGGTTTTTGTTGCAGAGAAAGACGAATATGAACTGAGAGAAGTTGGAATCGATTACTGTGAGAAGCTGAAGAAGAGTGGGTGGAATGGAAGTGTGGAGATTGTGGAACATGTCGGTCAAAGCCACGTTTTTCATCTCAAGGAGGAAACCAAATTGCACGAAGACGCTGTCGTTTTGGTCCAGAAATTTGTTTCATTAATCAAGCAGGATTAGTCTTTACGCGTGCGTGTACGTATAGATTACACGTACGTATATCTAGGTGCATGTGCTTATCTTATGTCACAAGTGTCAACTTGCTAGTTATAATTCTATTTTAATTATCTCGTATATAAATAATAAAGAACAATATTAATTTTAATATTTTTAAATTTTATTTTATTTTAAATATCTTATAGAACCTTCGTATGAACCATACGTATATAAATACTTACAAATTTAAAAATTAAACTACATAATAAAATAGATATAACTCAATATATTACTTGTATTGTACATTAAGTAGGTATATATTAATAACTTACAAGCCCAATGAGTTAAATGATCTATATAATGCAATTAATATTGCATAAAAAAGTTATATATATATATATATAGTCATTAAAGCTTTTGATATCTTCATAATCTCCATATTTTTTTTGCTACATATAAAATATGTTTTGGTGGATGAAAATGAATATAATAATACTTTTACTAAATATATACTCAAAAATTAGTTTACATTTATGTATACTTTGATAGGTATAACTTATCTAATTAGTCGGTTATTCAAGTCTATCAATTTATTACGATTAACTTTTTTATAAATATATATAATATATGAACTTATTAATTTATCTATATATATTTGAATGATTCCCTTCAACTCACGAAAAATATTTAGTTCGAATATATATATATATATATCAATGACTTAATCAATATAAAATATCTTTTGATCAATTTAGAAATTATTTCGATTCAATTAGTAATCGAAATAATGGTATACTCCTATTTTTGTCTATAACCCACTTTCCCTTATAATGTGTTAAATGTTAACGATATACATAAGCAATTTGTATAATATGCTAAATATATTTTACATTTAGAAAAAAATGTATATATATTTATGATACGTTCAAATTAAAATTTTCATACAAAAATTACCCTTATTCTACACTTATTTAGTATTAACATAATTTTGGTGGAGGGATCGGAACTTTGCCAAATTATCCCCCATTTCCAAATCTAAAGGGAAGCATCCTAATCCTGAAAGGCATTAGGTTCGGCTCGTGCGAGAAGCTAAGGATGTAATAATGCAAATTTTGGTATATCTATTAACACAGGTGACGAGAATTGTACAATTCAATATTTAAATTTATATTTTTAAATTGACGGATACAAATTTAAACATCCGAACAAATTAGATTAAGTTACGAAATTTTTTGTTGATTTAGAGTTCCAAGTAACTCGTTCATTAATTTTTAGTATTAGTGCGTCATTTAAATAAAATATAATTTTTATTAAAAATTTAATTACTTAAATTTAATTTTCGTCGCTATATATAATTTAAAAATAATAAAATTTAGCTCAATTTGAGTATTACAATATTATTAATACATTAATAAATTAAGTTATTAGTTTTATTAAATTAAAACATTATCCGGTGATGATATTGTAATCTTGTAAATTTTAATTATAATATAAAAATCTTAATTATCAAATCATTTAATCTCGATAAACTCAAAATGGTATAATTATTTAAAAATCGAGTTATCTATTTAATATCTTAAAAATGTATATACTAGTCTAATTACTAAATAGCATTTTTTGTAAAATAAAAATTTACCGAGTAAATAAAATATATATTTTTAAAAAATCAACCAATATTATAGCCGATATAGACAACACAGTGTATATATATATGTATGTATATATATATAGAAGTTTCTAAATCTTAATTAGATTAAATATTTTAATTTTTGTAATAATTTTTTTTTTTTTAATAAAAATTCAAAAGAAATTAATTATATTTATGAAATCCTCAACTAACTCATCTACCATACACGTGGATGCACTTATTCACCGGCATTATTTATAGACCAAGACGCAAAGCAAAAACATAAACATAAACTTTGTAGTCTTCTCTTCCTTCCACTTCCTCCATGGATTCGAGCAGCTCAGAAATCGCCCATGACTTTTTCCCCATGGCTCGCCTCTACAAAGACGGCCGCCTGGAAAGACTTCGCGGCACAGCCACCGTCCCGCCATCTCTCGATCCCGAAACCAGCGTCGAATCCAAAGATGTCGTCTTTTCAACCGAGCCAAATCTTTCCGCCAGGCTCTACATCCCAAAATCCGCAACACTTCACTCCCAGAAACTCCCACTGTTAATCTACTTTCATGGCGGCGGCTTCATAATCGAATCCGCCTTCTCCCCCACTTACCACGCCCACCTCAACACTTTAGTTGCAGAAGCCAACGTCATCGCCGTCTCAGTTGATTACCGCCTAGCCCCGGAGCATCCTCTCCCGGCAGCCTACGACGACTCATGGGCCGCACTCAAATGGGTCGCCGCCCATTCCGACGGAAACGGCCCGGAAGATTGGCTGAACCGATACGCAGATCTGCAAAAGGTGTTTTTAGCAGGTGACAGTTGCGGAGCCAACATAGCTCACCACATGGCTGTTAGAGTTGGCAAAGAAGAAAACCATGGAAAACCTTACGTTGCTCTTGATGGTATCATTCTGGTTCACCCGTATTTCTGGGGTAAAGACCCGATTGTCGAGGAGGCCAGTTATGTAGCTTTCCGGTCGATGATCGACGCTCTGTGGCGGTTCTCGTGTCCTGGCTCTAGTGGGCTCGATGATCCCTTGATTAACGTGTGCGGCGATAGTTCGTGTCTGGCGAGGCTCCGGTGCAGGAGGGTTCTGGTTTGTGTTGCAGAGAGGGATGGTTTTAGGCAGAGCGGGGTTGAGTACTGTGAGAAAGTGAGGAGAAGTGAGTGGGGAGGAGTTGTGGAGATGATGGAGAGTGAAGGAGAGAACCATGTTTTTCATTTGCTTGATCCTACGAGAGAAGCTGTGGGTCCTCTTCTTAAGACCATTGTTGATTTCATTAGCCAAGATCATGATCCATAATCTTATCAATATGTACACACACACACACATATATATATATTATATATATGGCTTTTAGTTGCAGTTCTTGATTTCAAGAGCGTTGAATGTTGACTTTCAATAAAAGATAATAGACTTTTATGTCATTTTGAGTGAATGAGAGATTCATTCTGATTTATGATAGAATATTTAACAACTTTTTTGGGATTTACATTTTAATTTATAAAAATTTATTTGTAATTGAATATTTAGTAAAAGTATATACGGAGAATAAATGAATAAATGGCTCGAGAACCAAAAAGAAAAAGACAAACAAGAAAAAGAAACTGTAAAGGGCATAGGGAAAAATCTTATCCCTTCTCCCGTTTGTAGAGACCTCTTTCCAATTCGTGTTCTTCTGCAACTACTTCCCATGGATCCAACAAAGCAAGAAGAAATCGCCCAAGATTTCTCCCCAATGCTCCGGGTTTACAAAAACGGCCGCGTAGAAAGACTCATGGGCACAGCCACACTCCCACCCTCGCTCGATCCCACCACCAACGTTCAATCCAAAGACGTCATCTACTCCCCACAGACAAATCAACACGCCAGACTCTTCCTCCCCAAATCCACCCACCCAAACCAAAAGCTTCCCCTTCTAGTCTACTTCCATGGCGGCGGCTTCGCCATCGAAACCGCCTTCTCCCCCACCTACCACAACCACCTCAACACGTTAGTCGCGGAAGCCAATATCATTGCCGTCTCCGTCGATTACCGCCGAGCCCCGGAACACCCTCTCCCTGCGGCGCACGACGACTCATGGGCCGCTCTCGAATGGGTCGCCTCCCATTCCGACGGAACCGGCCCGGAAGATTGGCTAAACCGACATGCAGATATACAAAACGTGTTCTTCGCGGGTGACAGTGCGGGTGCCAACATAGCTCATCATATGGCCATGCGAGTCGGGGAAAAAGCATTACCAGCGGTGAATCTCAACGGCGTCGTTTTGGTTCATCCGTACTTTTGGGGCAAAGAGCCAGTTGGCGATGAGGTTAAGGACATGTCGTTTAGATCCAAGGTCGATGCCATGTGGCTTCTTGCTTTTCCGGACTCGAGTGGGTCCGATGACCCGCTTCTGAATGTCTGCGGGTCGAGCGGTCCGAGCCTGGCCGGTCTCGGGTGCCGGAGGGTGCTGGTTTGTGTTGCGGGGAAGGATTTTCTCCGAGCGAGAGGTTGGGAGTACTACGAGAAGTTGCTGGCGAGTGGGTGGGAAGGTGTTGTGGAGATTGCAGAGGATGAAGAAGAGAATCATGTTTTTCATTTGCTGGATCCTACGAAGGATAGCTCCAAGGCTGCTGTGAAAAGAATTGCTGCTTTCATCCGCCATGATCGCACCATTTGAGCTCCACATATATATATATATATATATATGTATTAGCCACTTTTTTCTTGGGTTAATTTCACTCATTTTTATGTTATTCTGAATTTTCCTTAAAATATTGCATTATATTAGTATGCATGCAACATTAGTTAAATAATATGTACTAATTTTCTCAAATATATACATTTTTAGTTTACAATTAATCAAAATTAATAATATTATTAATTTATTTAATTAATTCAAGTTATTTTTTCAATTATTTTTTAAAAATTTAAATACGATTTAATTACTTTAACTTTTTATTTTTTAAATAGAAAGAAATTAAATATTTAAAAGAAATACAAATAATCTTGGAGAATAAATTAGCTAAATGTCAAATTTTAAAAATTAATTTAAACAATAAAAAAATATAAATTTATATAATTTAATAATTAATTAATATTTATGTATAACAATAACACTATAATTTCTTAGTAAAATACCAATAATTAACTTAAATTTTTTTCACTATTGTTAACTTGTGGGTAAATTATAAAACATTTTTTTAAAAGTTTTGACTTTAATTACGATGGAATTTAGTAATTTTTAAAAATAGAATTTAATTTTTATGTTTTAAATAAATATTTTAATTTCGGTTTATTAAATTAATTATATATATATTAAAATTGTATTATGATCCATTTTAATATAAATTTTAATTTTTAATTTTTTATTTTCTGGGCAGGAAAATTAGCAGGGGCAAAACTTGGAACAGTTTGAGCCACAACGCTATCTTTGTTTTCTTATGAACTGAGAACTCCCTCTGATATTTTTTCTCATTTTCCCTTCCCGGCAAGCAAGCATTAATCAGTTCAATCCTCCCAGAATATCCCCCAAGAGCTGCGGTTGCTCTGCAACTCATTTTTCAGTTCTAGGGTTCTACAAACCTTATCACTCAATCAATTTCAATTAACAGCAGCGAAGAAATGATAATGGAGAGAACTGCAATCCTGCGTTCTCTCTCCTGTTCTTCTCTCGCTTCCAACAGATTCCTCTTCCGTTCCTTTCACAGGCTATCTCGCTCTTCTCTTCAGCCTTCTTCTTCATCTTCTGCTCCGCGCTATCTCCGAAGACCAATCCCGGCGCTCACAAGACGCTCCACGCTCCGCCACAGCTCGAGATTGCTTCCCTCCGCCTCTCCGTCATCTTCTCTTAGCTTCAACCGAAAGTTCTCCTCTCTCTCTACTCGCGCTATCGCCACTCAGCCTTCTCCAGGTACGTACACCGATGCATGTAAATGTGCGGTCAGTTTACCTGGTCGCTACACAAGCAGTTGAGTTTCTTAAGTTGTTTAAAATTTTTGCGAATTTAAGCTTACTGAGGCTCGTTCAATTTTAGTTGCTTTTTAATGTTATTTATTTATTAATTAAGTTTATTATTTGATTTGCTTGTCAGGTGTTTTTAACAGTAATGTTAGTGGGACATAGCCCCCTCCTTTTTTCTTCTATAAATGGTCTGATTCTCAGTTGAGGTTCATGTTTCTAGGGTTAATGACTTTGAACTGCAATATTCTTGTGGTGTTATCTAATATTTACCTTATAGATACTTGGAACTCAAGATTTCGGGACATTTTCGCTAGGCTATAATTACATTGTTGTTTTATGTTTTTGTTTATATATCATTTATTATGCTCTAATTTGTTTGAGCGTATTTCCTTAACTCACACGTTAGCTGAAATTTCATATGCATTTTCTGTTAAATTGAATTTTTCTTGAAGTCAGAAAATGTTTGGTCTCATTTCTCAACAAAGAAGCACCAAAATGTCTAAGGAGTGTGTTCAATAATTGGTTCTTTGATTGGGTCTGTGAATGCAGATGCTGTTGGTGTGCATGATGAGGCTGCAGAGAAGTATGGATTTGAAAAGGTATCAGAGGAGTTCATTGGAGAGTGTAAATCGAAGGTTGTGCTTTTTAAGCACAGAAAAACCGGTTGTGAGGTGATGTCTGTGTCAAATGATGATGAGAACAAGGTTTTCGGCATTGTTTTTCGTACACCTCCGTATGATTCTTTTTCCTTTTCCTTCTAAAACATTTCCATTATTTTGATATGATCATATGAGCTAAGCTTTAGTGTATAGTGTGACCATATCAATTGTATGCGGATGAACTTGAAAATAGAGTGTATACATTTTTTAAGCTTCTTTTTGGGTTTATTGACTATGCATGTTGTCCTGGCTGTGGAACAGTGAGAAAATTACATCTTATGTCTTCTGAAGTATAAGTTTGATGTGATGACTAAGTCATGAACTGGTGGAGGTCCCTGTGTAGCTGTTAACCTTTGGTTGCATAAAAAATTTAGTGCAAATTCAATGGCAATGACATGGTTCAAGGATGAAATTCAGAATCTAATATTATATGCCACCAAATAATGCTTGTATAAGGACTCAATGCATGACGAATAATAATTTAGGGAGCATCCACGCTAGTTCTAGCTAACCTGGTTATTTATTAGGTTGCCAGTTGTTATGAATTGGACATGCATTATTAACTGTCTTCTTAGTTGATAGTTGGATGGGATTGCTAGAATGTTATTCATATGCAGGAAGGATTCAACAGGAATTCCACACATATTGGAACACAGTGTATTGTGTGGGTCAAGAAAGTATCCGTTGAAAGAACCATTTGTTGAACTATTGAAAGGTAGCTTGCATACTTTTCTGAATGCATTCACGTATCCAGATAGGACTTGCTATCCAGTTGCATCCACAAATACAAAGGTAAACACTAGTTAGATGTGAATAGAAGCTTCAATGAAGGTTGACCTTGGATTTATGATTCTTGGCGGTTACCCTCTGAACAGGATTTCTACAATCTGGTTGACGTATACCTGGATGCTGTCTTCTTTCCCAAGTGTATTGAGGACTTCCAAACTTTCCAACAGGAGGGTTGGCATTATGAGCTAAATGATCCTTCAGAAGACATATCTTATAAAGGTGCATGTTTATTGGAGACAACTAAGCTATAGAAATTTTCATGTTCTGAACTACAATTTGTTTGTGAAGTATTTTTTGTTTTCTGGTAAACAGATACACTAGGTTCCTGGTTCCATTTTTCTGGTTTTTTTCTTTCCTTACATTTAGAATTATTTTCAACTTTAGGTGTTGTTTTCAATGAGATGAAAGGTGTTTATTCGCAGCCTGATAACATATTAGGACGGACTGCTCAACAGGTAAGTTCTCCAACTCTACATGATTTTACTCTCATAACTGAGCATAATAAATTTTTTTTTCTTTTCAAACAAAACTTTTCATAATATGTTTACTTTTGCAAGATGGTTCTTTTCCTAAAATATATCAATAACTAGTGGGCTAAATGTTATAGTTCCTGATGTGGAAATTTGTAGTATATGCAATATCTTTGAAGTCAAACCTTGTGGGATGACTCTTTTCCTACAATATATGATAATTAGTAGCCTAGATCTTATTGCTCCCTATGCCCCTGCCATTAATAGCATATCAAATATAATTGATGTCACACCTTGCTTGACTTTTGTTTATCTTTCAACTTAAATCATGCATTCTGAACGAACAATATTGATTCTCGAGTATGCCTTTGTATCTCTCTCACTTGAACGCATAAATGCTTATATGCATGCACATCTTCATAAATGATGCTTGCTTACTTGGATTGCCCACTTTCATATTCCAAGTAGTTCATCAAATGTCCCAGCAAGACAAGTATCAATTTCCTTTGATATTATTTGGCCGTAAATTTAGTGAACATTGTAAAACAAAATCAAAAACCATTCTGGATGGTTTTCTTGATGCCATTAATGTGAGATGTGGCAACTATCCATTTAACCAAAATGTTTTATTCTATTTTTCCTATATAGAAAAATGTAGTTGTTAATCTTCCATTCTTATTTTTTCCTTTTCTTCTGGATAGTTATTTTAAGAACCAGTGAAAATTTTGGTAATTTTTGTGCCATGTAGTGATTCTAATTCGGTATCATTTTTCACCAAATATATATTTTTTCTCAATAATGATTCTGATGAGTTACCTTGTTTATAGTTATATCTGTTTCTTATTTCAGAAAAAAAAAGATTAGTTATAGTTGTTTCATGAAATTTTTTCACAGGCTATGTTTCCAGACAATACTTATGGTGTTGATAGTGGAGGTGATCCAAAGGTTATTCCCAAGTTAACCTTTGAGGAATTTAAGGTATGTAGTGTTCATCCTGATGATTGTTGATATGGCTGTTTGAATATGCCAATTTAATGTTACCTGACCTTTGAAGGACAACTGTTTAGGAGTTTAATCTTTGTTGCTATGGATTTTAATGTTTGATGTTTTTCTTTTTTTGTTTCTTCTCATTCATAAATGTTGCAGGAGTTTCATCGTAAATATTACCACCC
Organism: Carica papaya; assembly: GCF_054855325.1. Taxonomy (NCBI): domain Eukaryota; kingdom Viridiplantae; phylum Streptophyta; class Magnoliopsida; order Brassicales; family Caricaceae; genus Carica; species Carica papaya. Next base: position 847,193 of record NC_142314.1, read on the forward strand.
CAGCAATGCCCGAATATGGTTCTATGGAGATGATGACACAATTGAACGTCTCCGTATTTTGAGTGGTAAAGAATAAGACCGTAGTTTATGAATTTTGTATTCAGTCTCGCACTTCTGTTCCCTTTAATATATGACTTATTTAGATTATATGGATGATCATGTATAGAAGGAAAGGAATTTGATGAAATCTATTTTTTTTTAATGCAAACCTAGTTTAAAAAAAGGAGAAGCTATCTCATAAATGGATCAATCTTCTGTGATTTTCATTTGGAAACTCTTAAGGAACCGGCATGAGGCATCAATGTTATGGCATCTATGTTGTATGATATTATTTTAAGCAACCGTTGAAATTCTAAAGATATTGTATGGACTATAGAAATTGGAGGAGACTCTTAACAATTTTATGGGTGTTATGTTAAATAAACTAATACAAACATACCTCATAATTATGTATTGAGAGTGACATGACTAAGATTAGAGATAGATGTTTTTATTTGTTTGGAGCTCTTTTGTTGGGGCATGATGTGTATAGGGTGGAAGATTTTGGGTATATAATTGATTGCCTTACTAATATGTAATTGATTTTGCATAGGTTGCACCCCCTTGGTGCTCTGTTAATATATTTTACATTTTTTATTTCAAAAAAATTATGTATACTCATTTTAATGTTATATATTAGCATTTTAACGAGAACTTTTTTTCTTGCATAAATAAATAATTTAGATGTTCACATATTTAAAAAAAATTTCTACTACTAAGCAATCATCATCCGTGTTTTACCATCTACATTGTATTAAAAACTTCAAGTTTGTGATCTTTCTCCATCTTTTTCTCTCTTTCTATCATGTATGGTGAATGCAGAGTACCTAGATATGTTTGATGCAAGCCCTGCTCCAAATGAATCGAAGATTGAACCACAAAAGCTTTTCTCGGAGCCAGTGAGGATAGTTGAGAGATATCCTGCTGGTGAAGGTGGTGATCTTAAGAAGAAGCACATGGTATGCCTTAACTGGCTTTTATCTGATAAGCCGTTAGACTTGGAAACCGAACTCACGCTTGGGTTCTTGGACCATCTTATGTTGGGAACACCTGCTTCTCCCTTGAGGAAAATCTTGCTAGAAAGTGGTCTTGGAGAAGCCATTGTTGGTGGTGGAATAGAAGATGAGCTTTTGCAGCCTCAATTTAGCATTGGTTTGAAAGGTGTTTCTGATGATGACATTCAAAAGGTTGAAGAATTAATCATATCTACACTGAAAAAATTGGCAGAGGAAGGATTTGAAATGGAGGCTGTGGAGGCATCCATGAATACAATTGAGTTTTCTCTTAGGGAAAATAACACTGGCTCTTTTCCTCGTGGCTTATCTCTGATGCTTAGATCAGTTGTAAGATATCCACTTTTATGATATTTTCACTTGTTCTTTACCTTCTTATTTAATTCTTATATGAATTGTTTGTTTTGTTGTTTGACCTTCTAGGGTAAATGGATATATGACATGGATCCTTTTGAGCCATTGAAGTATGAGAAACCCTTAATGGCCCTTAAAGCTAGAATTGCAGAGGAAGGCTCCAAAGCTGTTTTCTCTCCTTTGATAGAGAAGTTCATCCTGAATAATCCTCATCGGGTTACCATTGAAATGCAGGTATTCATTCTTATCGAGAACTTCACTTCTCTTTCTTAGAGATTTCTTAAATCATTAAATCAGATAATGATTTCCATTTTTGTTACAGCCTGATCCAGAGAAAGCTTCTCGAGATGAAGTGGCTGAGAAAGAAATTTTGGATACACTTAAAGCAAGTATGACAGAAGAAGATCTAGCTGAACTAGCACGAGCTACTCAAGAATTAAGATTGAAACAGGAAACACCTGATCCTCCAGAAGCTTTGAGAAGTGTTCCAAGCCTCTCGTTACAGGACATCCCAAAAGAGCCTATACATGTTCCTATAGAGGTCATCAAAGCGTTATGTCTTTTCCTTTGATGCTCCTATTTCTTCCCTTTTCTTTTGGGGTTTGAGATGGTTGCTGAGTATATTTATACATTTCAACTGCAGGTTGGGGATATCAATGGTGTGAAGGTTTTGCGACATGATCTTTTCACAAATGATGTTCTCTATACTGAAATTGTCTTTAACATGAGTCCTCTGAAGCAAGAGCTTCTTCCTTTGGTGCCACTTTTCTGGTACGATGTTGCCTTATGATCTACTAGTCATTTTTTTGTTAGATGCCCCCTCCATTGAAGGTTTTATTCTGGGCATGAAAAAGAAGATTTACTGTTGAAAGTGATTAGTTTATTTGAGGGCTTGGTATGCATGATTAATGAAGAATTTTAACAATATGTTTAATAAGGAGTTAATGGGGACAAGCTTTGGCCATGGGCTTTATATTTGTTACCTCATCTATCTACTGCTGCCAATTTTCGTTTGTTTGATTTGAGTATCTGTGTGATATATCTCTCAGCCGAGGGATTTCCTTAGGGTAATTTATTTCTTTATGTGATCTCAATGTATCTGAAATAAAAGTATATGCATTTAAATGAAAAAGGGATTCTACTTACAAATGACAGTATTTTACAAATTCAGCATTCAGTTATATTGCCTTCTCCATACCTATGATCTAAACACCTGTAACCACTCTGCTGATCTTTAATGATATTTGTTGATAGTCATAACAACCTGGTCAACTTCATATAACCATCATGCTAGTTTTTATATAAATCTCTTACCATTCCTTTCCTTCATCTCAATGACCTTTTGGCAAGAAAAAAATTGGAGCATATCAGAAAAAAGCTTCCCATGATTTGTAATGTTTGCTTTAGATATTTGTTATTTCTTGATACAACCAAGAAGCTTCTTTAAAGAAGTTAATTAGTTTACTCCTTTAACTCATTCCCAATGTTCTTCGCAGTCAGTCATTGCTGGAGATGGGTACAAAAGATTTGACTTTTGTTCAGTTGAATCAGTTAATTGGACGGAAAACAGGAGGTATCTCAGTTTATCCATTCACGTCATCTATCAGGGGCAGGGATGATCCATGTAGCCATCTAATTGTCCGAGGCAAATCCATGGCTGGACGAGCTGAGGACCTCTTTAACCTGGTACTTCTATTTTCTTTGATTTTACAGAAGGACTTCTTTATTTGTTACCATGTTATAGCCAGTATACTCATTGCATCCGTAATTCCTGAAACTTTTTTGAAGACCTTGACTAAGTTGAGTTGTAGAGTCGTATATACATAGTTGCTCTTCTTGTATTGATATTTTTCCTTTAATCAGGCTATCCAAAAAGAACAGGTGTAGCATGGGATTTGTTTTGAAATATGTTTTGTGTTGAAGTTTAGTGATGAAACTTTTTTTTTTTTTTTTCCAGTTTTAATTCAGTCACTAATATCAGGCTGGAAGTTGCCTCTTTTACACAGACATAAAATCCATATTGAAACTATCTTGGCATCCCTATACTAATTACATTGCCGATTCCTTCACCTAATGTGCTATTTTGTGTTATCAAGTTGCAATTTAATTTTCAACCAACAATTAGTTGCAATTTTAACTTTTAAGTAGGTCTTCTTTGAGGTTGTGAATGTTTTCCAATTGTAGATCAATTGTGTCCTGCAAGAAGTTCAGTTTACCGACCAGCAGCGTTTTAAGCAGTTTGTTTCTCAAAGCAAAGCAAGAATGGAGGTATATATATTGTGTTTATTTTTTGAGGGATATTATTCATGACAAGCAGTAAGAGAAAGTAAATCTTCTTCAGATTCTCTAAGCTTGTATATATTTCAGAACCGGTTACGAGGAAGTGGTCATGGAATTGCAGCAGCAAGGATGGATTCAAAACTAAACGTTGCAGGTTGGATTTCTGAGCAAATGGGTGGTCTCAGGTTGGGATATTTTATCATCAAATTTGAACTTTCCTTTGATAGCCTTTGTTTTTCGCAATTAAATCTTAAACGTACATTTCACATATTAAGATTAGAGTAATTTTCTTGAATATGGCATTTGCTATATCCTGTTGGGTATTGCCTTGTTATATATTGGTAATTGGTTTCATCGAATTTTTATGGTATTTACGTCCATGTTTAATTCGATTATTTGGAAGATTTCTTGTTAACAGATTTGTTTAACATAGGGACATTTCATTTTTGTACTGAAAGATTCAATTGAGAAATTTGATGGAACTTCTGCATTTTGTATTTGTGGACTTGTAGTTACCTGGAATTCCTACTAGAACTTGAAGAGAAAGTTGATCAAGATTGGGCTGGAATTTCATCCTCTCTCGAGGAGATCAGAAGATCTTTACTTTCCAGAAATGGGTGTTTAATTAATATGACTGCCGATGGAAGAAATCTCACGAACACAGAAAAATTTATTAGCAAATTTCTGGATTTTCTTCCTAGCAACTCTTCTGTTGGAACCAGTAGTTGGACTGCTCAACTTCCTTTGAGTAATGAAGCTATTGTGATACCTACGCAGGTGAACTATTTGATTTGGAACTTCTCTGTCTCTCTCCTTCCCTTCAATTTTTATGAACAATTAAATCTAAGCGTAGACCTTTTATAGGTAAATTACGTTGGCAAAGCAGCAAACCTGTATGACACAGGTTATGATCTTAAGGGGAGTGCTTATGTTATATCAAAATATATTAGTAATACCTGGTTGTGGGATCGTGTGCGGGTTAGTGGTGGAGCCTATGGAGGTTTCTGCGACTTTGATACACATTCTGGTAAAATCTCTTGCCACTTGTGTTTGCTAGCAGTTTAAATCTGTTCTTTTTTTTACTGCTTTTGTAATGTATGGGATTAAACCTCAAGGTCTTGGGGTTGAAGTTGAACCCATAAGTGGCTTGTAACTGTCTCACCCCACTCAAATGGATGGGAACAAGGTAACCAATTAGATGACAGTTTAATTTCAATTTTTAGATAGTCACCTCTGAATTTTTCTTGTATAGGAGTATTCTCTTTCTTATCCTATCGAGATCCCAACTTGCTGAAGACACTTGATGTATATGATGGAGCCGGGGATTTCTTACGTGAACTTGATATGGATGATGATACACTAACTAAAGCAATTATTGGGACCATTGGAGATGTGGATTCATACCAGCTGCCCGATGCTAAAGGTTACAGTAGGTATGGGTGTATCTTGATATCTTTCTTTCTGGTCCTTGTTATTTTGCCAATTCATGTCCTACACGTACTATTTCTTATGATATCCTCAGAACATTACAAACTAAATGAGAGGTGTATGTTTTGGATCATATCCTCGGGTTTTTACTATTTTTGGTGCTGTAGCAAAAGTTTCTGTTGGTACTGCATGAAACGCAAAATAATTTCTAAATGCAAAAAGGAAATTCATAACCTCATACTGTCTTTACTGCATTCCTAAGGTTGACATGCCATAGTCCTTTATCCTTTCTGACGCAAATAAGTAGATTTTTCATTTATTATTTTGAAAATCTTCTATTTTATGGAAATTAAGAAATAGGTGAAACTCAATGCTTTTATAAGTCAAGGAACTAAACTGGACGTCGTATTATGATAATCATTCTCGTATTTATCATTTCATTCTTTTTCTTTCCCAGTTTGTTACGGTATCTGTTGGGAATAACAGAAGAAGAAAGGCAAAAGAGACGTGAAGAGATCCTATCAACAAGGTAAATATAATATTTGTTGAATCAATGATCTGATTGTGCTAAAAGATGACAACTGGAGTATTGACGAGCATGAGGTTGCCAACGTGTGAAGTATTGTAATTTATAATCAATGCACACTACCCTGCTAAATCTTCGTTGAGAATTACCTTTTACGGGAAGCAAACCTTCCATATTGGGTGAATTCTTCGATCTTTTGACCCAAGAATTTTTGTTCTTTCTTTATGACCATTCAGTTTGAAGGACTTCAAGGAATTCGCCGATGCAATAGATGCTGTTAAACATAAAGGGGTTGTGGTTGCAGTCGCATCTCCAGATGATGTTGATGCGGCTAACAAGGAGCGGTCTAACTTCTTTGAGGTGAAGAAAGCTCTATAACAGGTCAATCTGCATTTTGCTAGAACCAGAAGGGATTTTTCTTACCTTCAATAACGAAATTATATTCTTCCAATTTTTTCACATAAGTTAAAAATTTAATGATACTACAGAGTTAGAGGCTAAGCTAGCATGTAACTTGGCCCCATTGGTCACCCTGCTTCCATCTTTTGATGGTTGAGTTTTACTTTCTAGTTCCAATTCCTGAACTTCATAAAGGGTTCGTGTCATAATGATGTTAGTATTTCTTACATGAAAAACTTGAGACACTCACACGTGTATATGTATATGTCAGCCGAAACGATGGACGTCAAAATGTTCCCTAATGGTGTGGCAATTGGCCGCCATCGACCACCGGCTTCCACATTTTCAACAAAATGAATTTCAAGCTTTCAAATTTATGATCAACCAAATACTATTATTACGAAAACAAAAAAGGGTCCTTGTCGTTTCCTACTCCCACATGACTCAAATTCTGATAAGGATTTCAAAAAGATGTTCGGCCGCAAAGTTTATAACTTTTTCATCACCTTGTATTTTCTAAAATTTAAATAATTGATTCAAAACTTTTGACAAGCTAATTGTGTTATTGAATTTGAGAGGACCAGATTCAAATCTGTCTCGAGAAAAGGAGTTGCCCTTTTTCTTTTCAGTTTCCAGTGGACCATCATTGTTCGTGTCTTGAATTTCAAAAGCTACATTGGCTTTTAAGTAAAATGTTTACTTGTATTATTGTACGAACTTCTTACCCTCTATATCCTTATCTTTACCAATCCCCAATTTCATTATTCTAATTTTCTTAAATAACCAACTAATTAAATTAAATTAATCAATATTTTTTTTATAATTAAAATAGTTAGAACAAGTTAAAAAAAAAAAAACAATGATTTAATAATTAATTGTGACTAGTTTAGGAAGCAAACACCCAGACCACACCTGTTCTATTAATAGGTAGTTACCCACATCTTTATATACACACACACATGTATATATAAATAGATATATGTATGTGTACACCGGGTGTCTTTATATCTAAAATTTAATATATTCCAATTCCTATTTTCGTACAATGACTATTCAATCTTTTATCATCTTTTGTCTTTCTCTTCTTCCGTGTAAGAACAGAGATTGTGACATTATTTTATGTCTACAATGACCGACATAGACTATGTACCTTTTTCCACTTCCATTACAAGATTGGAGATCATCACATATACATATATAAATTATGTGTGCATATTTATATTTATATCCATTGCATTTTTTACAAATACACACGTTAACAAATTACATCTATAATTGCCTTAATGTATTATACGACCATATAAATTATTTAATATTTTTAAGAATAATAATATTTTCATATTTTTTTAAAAAATATAATAATTAAATTTAAATTTAATATCTTTAAATCCAAACACATCACGATCATCTATCCATATACGATCGATATATATTTAGTTAGATTAATATTTTAAGATATAAAATTTAAACTATAGATTTTGATCATCTGAACTAATCTGATCAATAATTAAAGTGATGCAGAGGTGCGCGCTATTAAAATTATAATTCCGTTAAATTAACGGATTAACGATATTTTGAAAAACAGAAAATGGAGGTGGTAATTTTTTTTTTTGGCGGGGAGAAAATAAGATGAGATTCTTAGTTAGTTAAAAGGTCATTCATGTACCAAAGTTTGATACGCTTACATTGCATCCAAAACGGTGAAGAGTTTTGCGTTTCAACGTGACAGCCAAGAGCCATAGCGTTAACGATGGCGTTTCCGGTCCGCCCTCGCGTGGAAACTGAGTTGGGACCACGTACGCTGTACGCAACAATAACAAACATCCGCTCCCAAAAAATGAATCTCAACCGTCCAATAAATCTACGGCTTTCCATCCGTCATCTCCATTATCAAAATCTCCATTTAAACACAACCCCTCTCTCTCTCTCTCGCTCTCTCTCTCTCTAAGCAGAACCCCCAGAAAAACAGAGAGGGTTCGGTTGCGGAGAAAGAGAGATGGGTGATTCTGTGAGTAATAGTAAACGAAGTGCGAAATTTGCAGAGATTGAAACTTCGATGTCAGGCTTACCTTGTAAGAGAACCAAGAGTGTTGGTTCAACGGATACCGAGCTCAAAAACCCTCGTTCGTCTGCGACCTCCTCGGATAAGGAGATTTCTCCAGCGATATCGCCTAGTTCACGCCGTGCTTTTGCGGCAGAAACTGCTGGAGAACACTGTTCGATTGTCTCCTCCGATTGCTCCACCAACGAGTCCTGCGAAATCCTGAAAGATGGTTTGAGATCAGTAGATCTGCAGGTGAATTTAAAATTTAGAATTCGAACTTATGATTTGAATTTCTTCCTCTGTTTCTCTCATTTGGTTGTGGAGAAAAACGAAGAAAGGATAAATGCCCCGTCCTTTGTTTTGGTTTTGCTCGATAAAGGAAAAATCAAATGAACGGCAAATTGCAATCTAGGTTCCTTCTCCCGCCGTTTTTCCTCTGGGAGAAAACATAATTACTTTCCAGGTTGCTTCTGTTTCGAATCCAAAGGGTTTCATATTTATATTTTAATTAATTTTCCCCTTTCCATGTCCTCATCGAGCAACAAGAGAGAATGTCAATTTCCGTTTCCTGCTGTTTAATTCGCACACAGTGTAGTATTTAATATAAATATTTACAGTTCTTGAATGTTTTTAATATTTCAGAGCAGGAGTTTCGAAACCGAAATTCCAACGTGCATCACCAACAAATTCAGGTTCATTAATTTCATTCCTGTTTTTGGAATTCAGAAACGATTCGTTTATGCTTAACGCTTCGTTATCTCCACATTCAGATTTGTCTTCTTCTTAACGTTCCTCAAATTCTATGTGCACATCAAGCTCCCTCTTGTTTTTTCTTTAGAACTTTTGTCCTGTTTGTGACTCTTCCATTTTCTGCAGCAGCAGAGAGACGACTCCGACCAGCGAGATTTGCGGAGATACAGCGGAAATGGACTCGACAGCTAAAAATCTGCCTGTTACGGCAAAGGATCAACGAAGAAGGTTACCGGCAGCGAAGATGCCATCTCAGGCCGAGATCGACGAGTTCTTCTCTGTAGCCGAGAAGTACGAGCAGAAGCGATTCTCAGACAAGTGAGTACAATACGCTTTTCCTGTCGCTTCTGTGCGTTATAGTGCGACTGGACGCGTAGGATAAGGATTTGATTCCAACAGGCTGAATTTTAGCATTTCGTGGATAACAGAGAGAGAGAAAGAGAGAGAGAGAGAGAGAGAGAGAGAGAGGATAGAACCCTAACTAACTAACAGACCTTTTCGGTTATCTTCTATGCAGGTACAATTATGACGTTGTCAATGATGCTCCGCTTGAAGGTCGTTACCAGTGGCTTCCCTTGAAGCCATGAAGATTGAGAGCAAATACAGTACTGAAGGACAGACACTAAAGTCACAGTGGGTAACGAAAGCACTTTACATATCATCATGGTGACTTGGGTGGTCGTTATTTGTACAGGTTTTTCTCTCTATCTAATATGTGTAAGAAGTTCTCTGTTATTTTTCAAGTACATGAAAAGAAAAAAAAAAAGTATTTGAAGAAGCTTCGTCTCGCAGCCTATTACTCTTCTAGGAACGAATTACCCAATTCGGAAATCGAAAAAACAAAATTGCATACCAATTTTCATTTTTCTGGGCCATAATTCATATTATTATTAATTAATGTCCCCTTTTGGTGTTTTTTTTTTGTTGGGTACAGTTATTTGTCATTGATACATTATTTTTGGAAGGAACAAGAATGCAGATGTAGGTTGCATTGATGGCATTTTGCTTGTATGTTTGAAAGTTGTTTTTTGTTCGAGCATATTTTGGCTGGTTTTGAGTTGTTTGTTCTCTGTTCTTTATCACTGCACGCCTTTTCTCTTTTTTTTTGTTCGCTCGTCTATTTTTATGGCCTTATTTTGGAATATTCTCTTGGAAATTTTGATCCTTTAGAATATGATTAGCTTCTAATTTTGTGTGATTTTATTTTCGAATATATCATGGGTCCATCACAATTTCCATTTGTTTTCATCAGAAATTTATCAAAGTAAATTACTTTATACCCATGACTTCATGTTATTGCAATTCCTATCATATGTATGATCTAAAAAACATAGAGATGAACACCAGTAGGGTAGTTTGGTGGCACATATGCATCAACTCTAATAGGGTAGTTCCGGATTCAATTATTTCAAAGCGAGACTGAATTTTTTTTTCTTTTTTTTTTAAGTCAACTGGGTTCGAATTTTCCATAAACAAACATTGTTTGTAGATTAAGTTACTTCCTCTTTCCTAATTTTTAGGCAAAACTAGGAAAATGTTTCTTGTATTTCAATGTTTTTTTTTTTTTTTGATCATTTTTGTTTCTTATAATTCAATATAGGATAAAGAATTTCTTTTAACTATTTTTTGATGATAAATTAGCTTCTATATATAAAAATTAGTTAAAAAGTACTACCAAATTGTTTAAAATGTAAGAGGGATTGAATATTAATTTTCTTCTTAATTTTATTGTGATATATCAGGTGTATAGATATATAAAAAGAAGATGAATCAGCAGTGTGAAGAGTTTGTATGGAGAAAATAAAATGACAAAATCTGTTACAATCTATGTGATGATTGAAATTTCAATTATGATAGTATTCTATTTTAAAAGTTGAAATGTGGTGTGTCTGTGTGTGTGTTGTCTTGTAATGAGTGACAGCACACCCATATTTGCACATGATCTTAGAAGCCATTTTCACATTTCTCCCAACTGCTCAAAAGTAAACACACACCAAACAAAGATAACTAGAACTTTATTATGATTAGAACCACAACAGGAAGTAGATGGTGTAAATCCCAGCACACACATTCTGCAATTCAGATAACTCTAGCCTCTAACCCATATGACTTTGTCCTTAATTTTCTTCTTCTGCATGCTATAGAAGGCTCTGTATTTAATGTATTGTAGAACCTGTATGTGTATGATCAGAGGTTGGTATGGTGTGGGAGGAGGAGGGAAATGTGGCAGAAGGGTATTGTCGGAAATAAAGGGGACAGGTGCATGTAAATTAGGGTTTATGGTTACCCCACGTGGGAAAAAAATTATACAAAACCCTTTTGCTTTTTTTTGCGACTGCCTCCAATGAAATCAAAGCTCTGAATTTAATACGTAAAAGAGTGTGTGTAGAGAGAATGGAGATGGGTGCACGTGGAATGGTAGAATGGTTGTCTGCTTCGGATCTGCTGCTGCCTCGTTTTAATTGCAGAGTGAGAGGGTGTGGGGTTAGAATGTTTCGTGTACAAAAATAATGGATAATTATTACCATTTGGATTTTAAAATATTACATTTTTATTTTTATTTTTATTTTTAATTATGTTTATATTTATATATATATATAAAATAATATAAACAACATAAAAACATTTTTAATTTTGATGTGACAATATGTAATATATATATATATATTAATTTAATTCCTATTTAATCCATAATTAATAAAATTATGGTAAGAATAAATATATATATATATATATATATATCATGGTTGTTCTATATACTTCACTAAAGTTTTTAAATCATGGGAGTCACTAAATTGTTGCCCCATTAGTTTTATCAAATTATAAGAAGCTATTTTTTCTATAATTACTATTTTATTTAATTTATAGACCCCAATAAATTTTCAAAAAATTTATCCTAAAAAAAATTCCATCTTAAAATTAAAATCATAATTTTTTTACGCAATTTAATCGATATGCCACTTTACATGTACGAATTTGATTTGATTTAAATTTTATTATTAATTGATTTCGTCATAATACATAACCTTAATACTTTAAGATAAATTTTTATAAAAGTCTTGTACACGTTTTTTGTTCAAAATCATAGTTATAATTTTTCACATAACTTAATCAACGTGTCACTCTTATTATTTTTTTTTCAACAACATTTAAACTATCTTTGATGCAAAATTATTCAAAAAAAATTGTAACTTTAGAGAGAGCAAACGGCGGAGCTCGACTGTGCCGTCATGCTAAAAATCGAAACGATACCGAATTTCTCTCATTTCTCCGTAAAACACTCTCCTAACCTATCAAATTTAACTTGGGTGAGAAAGAGAAGCGCCAGAGGTTACATATGCGAATTTGCATTGACTTAAATTTATTTTTAATTAATTTTATTATAATATATAATCTTAATATTTCTAGATAAATTTTATAAAAGTCTATGTATGTTTTTATTTAAAATAAGGAATATTTTATAATATTTTAGTTTCGAGTATAATAATTTTTTAAACTTAAATTATTAATTTTTAAAAAATTTAAATTAAAAATTATTATTAGCATATGATTCCATATCATTTAAATTTAAATGATTTGGTCTAATTTTCCTTTTAAATGTAAATTACAAATGGTTGAGTGCAATTTTTACTTTTTTAAAAGGTCAATTGCCTTTAGTTCACGCGAAGAATCGAATATCCGACGTCGTTTACCGATTCCTCCTAGTTCAGCTAGCGCAGGGTTATCCTGAAGAACCTAAGATGCGCGCGGTGCGTAGGATCTGACGTGGCAACTTCCACAGATCTCATTGCCACCACCACTACAGAAGGTCCGGACAACAACCCCACCACACACCAAACTCAAGTGACCACAAGTCCCCGAACTCGTTCGAGTCGCTCAATACGAGATTCGACCTATCTGAGTTTACAAGAAAAAGATTTAGCTAGGTGGAGGAGGAGAAGGGAGGGGAAACCTAGCAATGATGGCTGGTGGTAGTGTGTATTGGGGGAGGAAGATGGAGGAGGAAGAGGAGAAGGAGAAGGGGAAGTTGAAGGGGATTGTGGTGATGTTCGTGTGGAGTTCGATTCAGGACGAAAACTTGAGAGATTTTGTCGATTTGTATTCATCTCTCGGCTGGAATTCGCTCGTTTCTCATGCCGATTTCCTCAACGCGTAAGTTTCCATTTTCTTTTCATGTTTTCTACTCTCTTTGGTTCCTTGGAAGAAGGGAATGAAAATGAAAGAGAAATAGGTTTTCGGTATCGTCTTCTCTGTGGTGAATGATGATAAGCTCAAATTGGCTTAGACTTGCAAGGTTAAATTTTGCGTTGCTTTTGTAATCGAAGACAGTATTTATTTATCTCAATTTAGTTCTAGCTTTGTGTTCCTTGATTTGAATTGATTGCTAAAATATCCCTGTCTCTGCTCGGTCGTTAACTTTTCCTGCCTGGATTTTTTATATCCCGTGAGACTTCGTGATTTCTTTTCCTTTTGGTGGTTCTGTGGTCCAGGATTCTCTCAATTGGGGTTTTTTTTTTTTTTTTTTTTTTATTTATTGTGAATGTTTACTTCTTCTGGGACTTGGAGTCTGTATATAAGTGGGAACTGGGAACTCTCTGGGCATTATAGGTTCATGAGTTTCCAATTTCTGCAGATCGCAGCTATTGTGATTGAACAATAAACATTTATGAGATGTACACTCAGGAAAAAAAAAAAAACATTTATGAGATGGTAACTGTGGTGTTCTTGGTCTATAATATCTTTTGAATGTGACGACTGGTTGAACATGCATTTTGGGGATTTGGAAGTTTAAACGTGGATAATTTTTTTTTTTTTTCAAAATAAAAAGTAGTTAAACGTGGAGAATATGTTCTTATTTTTATGGTAATTATAACTTAAAGTGCTACGTGCTTATGGCAAAGTAAATGGTGCTCTTTAGTTGTAGGTACATGGACAACAGAAAATTTTCGTACTTTGATGGTTTGTGGAAAAGCTCTCTCATTTTTTTTTTGTCAACCAAAGTCCCCTTTTCCATGTGCACGACAGAAGTAAATGCCTTATGTATTCTGCTGCTCTCTTATGTATTAGAAACACTTACCCCGAAGAGAGAGAGAGAGAGAGAGAGAGAGAGAGAGAGAGAGAGAGAGAGAGAGAGAGACTTCCATTGGTGCTCATTCTTTCTGGGAGAGAGAATCCAGCATGAGAGACCTATGGCTTATCATGAACTGTTTAGAAATATGTTCACCACAAAATATCTTCATTGCTGAGGGTCCTAATTTTCACATCTTTTTCTCCTGACATCAGCTCATCTTATAAAGGTATCTCCGGAAATGCAGCCAGGTGCTCCTTCCCTGGCGTTGATATTCTTTTTCTGGCAGAGAGATACCCAATTCCTCAAAATTTTTTGCTCAAGTTTTAGATACATAAGATGCTTGACTGTACTGAAAATTTGATGATGTAATGTTTATTCAATTTGAGAATCTCTGGCTCAATTGTGTAATTTTTTTAAGAAAATTTAATTACCTTTTGGATTTTGAAGTCACTCTACATGAAATTGGCAGATTTTATCCTGAGCAGGCTACATCGCTGGCATTTGTTCTTCTCAATGTTCTTGTTGAGGTTAGTAACATAAATTTATTATATTCTTAAGTGCCTATGGGATTTCATTAATAATCGAATAAACTGAAAGGATTCTATAAAAAAGTAAAAATAAATGAAAGAAGAGTTCACATGTGGGGCCGTGTTCTCATGTGTTCCTGCATTAATGAATTTTGAGGTTAAAAGCACACCAGTTCTAACTTCACTGTGGTTTAAGGTTCCCTAAAAAGTTTCTTCAATATATTTCGAGCAGTATGAGGCAGATAACTCATTTATATGGAATCTATCAAGTCCGTCAGATATGTTGCGCTGATTGTTTTGTTATTCGGCATGCAGGAGCTAAAAATCAGGCCATGTCCTTTAGTTTTTGTAGCTTTCTCTGGTGGTCCAAAAGCCTGCATGTACAAGGTTTTTCAGGTAAATTTTAAAGGTCAGGCTCTATATATAGGATGTTGGAAGTCTTATTATCTTTCTTTCAATTGTGAGTTTAGAAATAATGTAATTCTGCATGTTACAGATTATTCAGGGTACGTGTGAAGTCCCGCTGAATCTAGTACGGGTCTTTTCTCTTACAACTTTATTTATGTTGTACCATGTTGAAACTTCTGCTTAGTATCTATCCAAACTAAAAGCTTAATGCTGATTTTCTCATTTATTTCCTCTACATTTTCATGAAGGATGGAATTCGATTGATCAGAAATTGTGTTTCTGGGCATATCTATGATTCTGGCCCACTAGATTTTACAAGGGATTTGAATGCCAAATTTGTACTACATCCCAGGATTCGGAAAATGCCTGGGCCATCAAAACTAGTTTCTTGGGTAGCTAAAGGCATTGCTTCTGGTCTGGATGGTCTATGTCTTACGAGGTTTGAATCTCAGCGCGAAGAGTATTGGCAGACACTTTATTCATCCGTTGTAAGTGTTAGTTTTCTTGTAGCCCCTTGAGGTTGTTTTTAATTGTTGTTCATCAGTTAAACTAGCTTTCTCCTCTTTTCTGTAGGACTTTGGGGCTCCATTTCTTATTCTATGCTCGGAGAATGATGACCTTGCCCCTTATCAAGTTATATGCAGGTTCGCTCGATGTTTACAGGATATTGGCGCAGATGTGAAAGTTGTGAAGTGGAACGGGTCTCCTCACTTAGGTTTGCCTCAAAACTTTGTTGCTCTATTTCCAGGCATTATAATATATTTTTTTTCATGTACCTCGTCATATATTGTTTATCCGGCACCTATGGCTTTCAGAAGTTATTTGGTTGCTTTTAAAAAGTGTGGGACAAATTTATCAGGAACCAATTGCATTAAATTTATCAGGATAGTATCTTCTCAGAATTTTGGTGTGCTGCTTCATTTCTTTGGTAAACAACTCTTAGCAATTATTATAAATATTTTCTTATAAATTGGCTCTTGGGCACAATAATCTAGCAAATTGTTTCCTTCTACATCATTCCTCCATATCAAGGGCACTGATGTGATATCTAATGGAGGAGATATAATCTGATGCATTAATTGGTCTCAGAAAGAAGAGAACATAGTTTTTGCTGATTTTTTATGACAAGAAAAAATATTTGGGAATATTCTCCTGCATCCGTCAATATGCAAGACAAAATACATAGGTTTAGGTAATTCAAATGTTGTGCATATGCTACAAAGTGAAGATTTTGGTAGGTATGACAACTTTTGATTGGCCATACATGTACCATAATCTTGCCTGGAATTGATGCTTGACCAATCTTGTCATCAAATATGTTTTAGTGTTTCTGCTTTTGCTAGTTTATGCATGCATGTTTCTTCCAGGGGAAAAGAGTAAAACGCCTTGCCAATGCCAATTGCTGAAAGAAATAAAGAAAATGATCTGTTTCAAGCAGATTTCTTAGTTAATATTGCTTATGGCACAATGTTTCCCTTGGTATCTAGGCATTCTGGTGGTCTCATTTTTCTCACGTAATAAAAACCTGATAAATGTCGTTGCCTGTTGTTTCAGGACATTACAAATATTATTCAATCGAATATAGGACTGCTGTAACCAATTTGCTTGTAAAGGCAGCTTCCGCTTTCTCCCACAATATCCGATTACTTGGAGAAAGAGCTGCTATGCATGACGAGATCTCTGAATTAATCTGCGACCTCCAGAAAGCAGCAGTCAACTCGAATCAAAGCCTAAGAAGAGTTGCTCTCGGGCCTGGTGATCACTTTTTCTTGCCAAGTTCAGTAGAGCATCGTACCGACAAGGAATCTACATCTTTACAAGATGAACACAAAGAAAGATCAATCTATCTGCCTCAACCCCCCTGTAGCATCAATGCACACAGTGTTCTCGGCAAAATCCTATTTGATGCCTGTGTTCCCAAGAATGTTGAAGGTTGGGATATTAGGTTTCCTGGTTCTCTGAATGGGCAACGATTTACTTCTGCTCGTAGGCCTTCACCTTTCCGTGCCATAAAACTTAAGCGTTCAAGATTATAATATTATTGACCTGGACTATGGGAAACTCTCCAATCAGCTTTGCAGTGGCTGTTCATAATTTTGTCAGATATTGTAAACGAACTTACTCCTACAAGATGGAAAGGATGGAGGACTCGTTGCTGGAAAAACCGGTAGGGTACCTCAGGTATTTCCAACATTTTGGAGGGAAACTAGGTAGCTCGTATCGGTTGGGCTAACAAAGGGTTTTCAGTGTATATAATGTGTATAACCTAAGACTAACTTTGGAATGCCTGATGAGCGAATTCAGAAGTGGATAGTCTTGTTACATTAGTATTTAGCACGAGAGACGAGGCTTCTATCAGAAACAATTTGCCGATTGGTTAAGAGCTGGGGAACAAAATATGTAAATAATAATGCCTGTGCAATTTTCATTTTTTAATTTTGAAAATCCTTTTGTACACGCTTTCAGTGTTTGATAAAGAAACTGAGCTCGAGCTTCTGTCTTTCCGATAAGATGATTATGTTATTCGAGTTACATGTTCTTCATAGTTATAGAAAAAATTTGCACATGTTAAGTTGTAAAAACTTCTGAATAAGTATCTTAAATCTGAATTGAACTATTTCTAGTTTTTCCCAAATAACTAGAAAATTCTCTGAAGGAAATGCCTGGTCTTGGCAGCAACATGCTATGGCGATCTTGATTGTGGCGCGTCATCTGTCTTTTAAGTTAAAGTCATTCCTAAGACGGCTCCTCTTATGATACGATAATCCAAGCAGCAGCTCCACGAGTCCGCTCGGAACCAGTCAATTCCTGGGTTCAAATTAATTATATTTGAGTATCAATTTTATATATCATCGGTTTCATAATTATTTTATGCAATTTCACCAAATCAACAACCTTTCCATACGAACTGAGGCACCAAGTCCTGCAAGGCAAGATATTCATTGATGAGCGGGAAAACAATTATTTTATGAAATCCCACCAACCTAACAGCCTTTCCAAGTCATGCAAAGCAGGATACTCATTGATCAGGCGGAAAAACAACGTGACCAGACTGTATATTTACAAATATGAAGGAGAGGAATATCCCCCTCAAGTAATTCATGTGCATCAGAAAACTTCTTCCATCCAGCACACAATGCAGTCCCCTCTGTGATATAATTTATGTTATACTCTTTGCCTTTCTAAAAACTAAGGTAACTTTTATGTCATGTCTTGGCAAATGCAGTTTACAGAGAGCCATTATTTGTCTTCTTGAAATATTACAGCAATAAAAATTGAAGGCTACAGATTTATATTTGACCTAATCAATGTCTTTATGAAATTAGGGAATCTTGGAGAAAGACTAGCTTGGACCTTCTCTGCTTGTTCAACTGTAGGAGAATTTGCTCGAGCAGGACCTTAAGCTTCATGACTGAGGCTCTCTTATGCTTTACATCTTCTTCTTCCTCAAAGAATGTCAACCTTGATGTTGTATGCATAAATATCTCTCTGTATCTCTGTCTGTTTTCACCTGCATGCCTGATTTTGTATATTGGTTTTGGTCGCTGAGTATTGTATGTTTGCCTTTTGCGATGGATTCAGCAGGGGAAGCCATTGGAAACCAAGATGAAGCAGACCCAGATTCCTGATAAGCCAACCAAGCTGGAAAATGATGCTAAACAAGTGAGAATATTCTTGTTGTTTTACCCTTTGTTTTCGTTCGGACGATGTGTTGAACAAACTGTTCTTTAGCAATAGGGTGTGGGAGACATGTGATTTTAGGGTTTTCTTCCATCTTTTTCGTCCCTGTAATTTTCATTGTTCTTCCTCTGTTTTACTCGTTGCTTTTGGAGTGAGTTTGTTTTTAGATGAGCAGACACAGATTTCCCGAAAATTTCTATGGATACATGCCCTTGTTTCTAGGGTACCAAAAATCTTAAAACCCTTGATCTCTTTCCCTTAAACCCTAGGTCTCTGTCCTAGTGCTCTCCCTGGGTATCCTCTCTACCAACACTGTAGTAACAGCTAGGTTATGTCAATAGAAAATGAAAATCCTTTACACGGCAAAATACTTTGTTCAGGAGAAAAATCCAGGATTAGTAGTTCACCAAATTATCTTTCTAAATCCAATAATGTAATTTTATAGATTGTAAATTGCATTACTGGTCACTAAGATTCGAACGAGGGCAAGAATGAATCCAAATTCTCTTCAGGATGGCTCCATGTTCAAATGGTTTATCTAGTTACTTTCACCCTGATGCCAAAACCTGGGAATGATTTGCTGCTTGAACTGGTTGCTCAGTCCTCTATAATTTTCTTTACGGGTCACCTCGGGAGGGCAGGAGTGGATCCAAATTCTCTTTTGGATTCCTCCATTTTCAGTGCATGATGTATAACATCTGGATATTGACACATTACTGCCAAAATCCTTGGAGTGATTTGACTTGAACTGGTTGGTCAGGCCTAAAAAATTACTCAGCTGCTTTCGTGCTTCTCTTGTATACACTTCTGTTCATTCCATAAGCAATTTACTTTATACAAGTGACCTAAATCTATTAATTGATGGGAAAAATCTTCTGACCTTTGAGCAGGTAGTATGTAATGAATCCACAGAAACAAGGAGGTTAATGATCTTAACTTATTCATTTCTTTTACTCGGTTTAAACAAATACATTGCTAAATTTTTGTGTTAGATTGACTTTGTTTTCAAATTGTTGCAGCTGTAAGCATAAGAGAGCCATAGCTGATGAAGCTTATGGTCTCGTTCAAGCAAAGGCTCCTGCAGTTGAACAAACAGAAAAGGTCCAAGCGAGTCTTTCTTCGAGATTCTCTAGTTTCACAAAGACCTTGGTTAGATCAAATGTAAATTCTGTATTTTGGATGGTGAGCCTGCAATTTCTATTTCTATTTATATTTGAAGAAGGCAAATAATGCCTCCCTTTTTAACCAGCTTAATTTCTTCTCTTAACATCTTTGATTTCAGCATCTCCCAATTCAATTCTATAAACTGGATTTACCAAGGCATGATATGACAGTTACCATAGAACACGAGAAAGGCAGAGTATAAAATAACTTAAATCTCCGGGAGAACTGCGTTGAGTGCTGATGGAGGAAGTTTTCTGATGCACATGAATTACTTGGGGGTGATGTTTTGAAAAGGTTGTTGGATTGGTAGGATTTCGTAATAAAATCAATAATATATATAAACGTAATTCCCAAATATTTGTTCACAGACTAATTTAAACCCACAATTGAGATCACCATAGCATGTTGCCGTTAGGACCACGCATTTTTTTAGAGAATCTTCTAATTGTTTTGAGAAAACTAAAAATACTTCAATTAAAGATTTAGAATACTTATAAGGCTTAACGACTTATCACGGTAACTTAGTACACGTGTTTCTATTCTCTCTACCATAGGTTTGTTGACTTTGATTGTTAATTATACTTGCTGGAATAATTTTTATGTGTGAAATTGAACTCTAAAGAAATATAGGATGATATTCATCTTTGATCTACAGAGATTGAACTCGAACATCTCAAGGGAAGGAAAAAAAAAAGAAACAGATATAGGATAATACTCTCGTTCTTCGACGTTTTAGGTTTAAGACGAAGTATTGACAGAGTATTGTAACATTTCGAACATGTATGATTTTCAGACTCCTCTGAACAAGGAAATGACTCTGAAGGGTTAAGTAAAAGGGTACCGCGGAGGACATAAAAAAATTGTCATCACTAACAGCTGAAAATTTTGAAACCTCAGCAAATATATAATATATATATATATATATTTATGTAATCAATACAAACTGATATGAGTTTTTCTGCTCACACAAAATCCGATCTTCAATACAATCTTGTTCTGAAATTTGACTTCTGAAATGTTTTTTTGAATGAATCTCAATATTTTTAGGTAGCATAGGACTTGCAAGCAATTCCGATACGGGTGCAGTACAGTAGCACAAGATTTCGGCTTCAGTTGATACCCATTAATGGGTTTTTTATTCTTCATTTTCTTAAATTTATTTGTATTTTATTAACTAAATAGTATAGAACAGCTACTAATGAAATGAGCAAAATAAAATGAAATGAAATTAGAAAATTTTAAATGTTATTTCTAATTTTTTTTTTCGTAACTTAAATAATTATTTAATTATTAAATCAATACGTAACTCTTATTTCTTTTTTGTTTTATGAATCAAAATGTGCATAAAATACATGTAAGTTCAGAAATAAAGACTTCAAAAGATATCTTAATCTACCCAGTAAGTGTTAATTTCTTACGGCTTTTCAGATTTTTCTAAGTTTTAATGGCGAAAATTTAGAGAAATTTTTTGTTGTTCTTGTCTAAAAACTTCTTGAATTTTGTTATTTCGGCCTGAATTCGAAGCGGGTCCGTATGAATTTAACGTATTTCAGCCGAAAGAATTTACCAGAGTGTTGTAACCCCTGAGCAGACGCAGTTGGAAATTCAAACAGAAGTTCAAGCTTTAATGGGGAATGTTTCAGTATTTCAATTTTATCAGAGACTTGGGGTCATTTATATGATCAACAGTAAGGAAAAATGTTAAAAGGGGAAGCATAAACCTTGGTGTACTTTCACTTACGAGCTTACCTTGAATCAGATTCAAGATTAATTTTCTGGGTTTTATCTGATTAACAAGCATCATTGATGTGAGTAGAAATGATTTGTAAAAGGGTTTTTATCTCTGTTTTAAATCATGGTCCCTTATATTTCAAGATTTAGTCTGAATCCTGTTAATTTAATCATTAAAGCACTATACAACAAACATTGTGTCAAATTTGTTTCTTCCAATTTAATTTGTAGCCAAATAAAAATTCACCATTAATGGAAAAATCCCTTGACTGGGTATCCAGTTGTTTGTTTATCAACACGTATTTGTTTATATAAAATGACATTTGGACTTGCTGTTGTCATGAATCCAGGGCTATGAAGAGGGAAAGGGGGAAGGAACAGGAAGAAACAGAAGAGTAAAGCTGAAACTTTCAGGGAGGTGATGAAGAAACAAAAATCCAGACAGGTCCGCGACATGAATGACAAATACGCCCTAAGACTTCGGCTTGCATCATCTTCTTCCTCGAAGAAAGTCAATCTTGATGTCGTATATACACATATCTCTCTGTATTTCTCTCTATTTTCACCTGCATGTGTATTGGGTTTGGTCGCTGAGTATCGTCTGTTTGCTTTTTGCCATAGATTCGGCAGGGGAAGCCATTGGAAGCCAAGATGAATCAGACCCAGATTCCTGACAAGCCAATCAAGCCTGGAAATGATGCTAAACAAGTGAGAATATTCTTCTTGTTTTAACCTTTGCTTTACTTCAGACGATAAGTTGAACAAAACTGTTCTCTGGGTTTACTGAAAAATGGGTGGGAGAGGAATGTGATTTTAGGGTTTTCTTCCGTCTTTTTCATGCCTGTAACTCTCGTTCTTCTTCCTCTGTTTTACTGGTTGCTTTTGGACTGAGTTTAGTTTCCAGACGAGCAGACAGATTTTCTGGAAATTTCTTTGGATGGATACTCTTCTTTTTAGGGTATCAAAAATCTTAAAACCCTTGATCTCCTTCCCTTAAACCCTAGGTCTCTGTCCTAGTGCACTCCTTGGGTAGTCCTCTCCACTATGACTGTAGTAACGGATAGGTTATGTCAATAGGAAATGAAAATCCATTACACAGCTAAATATTTTGTTCAGGAGAAAACCCAGAACTCACAGTTCACCAAATTAGCCTTCTAAATCCAATTTATAGTTCGTAATCTGCATTGGTGGTCACTCAGTTATGGACGAGGGCAAGAATGAATCGAAATTCTCTTTAGGATGCCTCCATGTTCATATGGGTTATCTAGAACGTCAAGTTATCTTCACCCTGATGCCAGAACCTGGGAGTGATTTGTTACTTGAATGGTCAGGCCTCTATAATTTGCTTTAGGGGTCACCTTGGGAGGGCAGGAGTGAATCCAAATTCTCTTTTGGATTCTTCCATCTTCTAATGCATGATCTATGACACCTGGGTATTGACACATTACTGCCAAAATCCTCAGAGTGATTTGATACTTGAACTGGTTGGTCAGGCATCAAAAATTACTTCAAATGTATATACTTTCATTCATTCCATAAGCAATTTACATTATTTAAGTCTACTAATTGATGGTAAAAATCTTTTGACTTCTTTGAGCAGGTAGTATGTGATGAACCCACAGAGACAAGGAGGTTAATGATCTTAACTCATTCATTTCTTTTACTCTGTTTAAACAAATACATTGCTAAATTTTTGTGTTAGATTGACTTTGTTTTCAAATTGTTGCAGCTGTAAGCATAAGAGAGCCGTAGTTGATGAAGCTTACGGTCTTGTTCAAGCAAAGTCTCCTACAGTTGAACAAGCAGAAAAGGTCCAAGCGAGTCTTTCTTCGAGATTCCCTAGTTTCATAAAGACTTTGGTTAGGTCAAATGTAAATTCTGTATTTTGGATGGTGAGCTTGCAATTTCTATTTCTATCTATATTTCAAGAAGGCAAATAATGGCTCCCCTTTAACCAGCATAATTTATTCTTTAACATCTTTGATTTCAGCATCTACCAATTCAATTCTGTAAACTGCATTTGCCAAGGCATGACGTAACAGTTACCTTAGAAAACGAGAACGGCAAAGAGTATAAAATAAGTTTTATCGCAGAGAGGACTGCATTGAGCGCTGGATGGAAAAAGTTTTCTGATGCACATGAATTACTTGAGGGTGATGTTCTAGTTTTCCAGTTAATCAGTTCTACAAAGTTCAAGGTGCCACTTATTTCCCTTCTTGTAAATATATTTGTTTCTCTTAAATCCTTGAGCATTATTTAATCTGGTTCGCTCATGCCATTTTTTTTTAATCAACGAATATCTTGCCTTGTACGACTTGATGTCTCATGTTTTGAAAAGGTTATTAGATTGGTGGGATTTTGTAACATCATTACGAAGTCAATGATACTTATAAAATTAATATCCGAAAATTTTTTCTTAAGAATGATTAATTTGAACCCACAATCGAGATCACCACAGTATGTTGCTGTCAGGACAATGTATTTCCTCCAGAGAATCTTCTAATTGTTTTGAAAATGCATTGTCGTGACAGCAACATGCTGTGGTGATCTTGATTGTGAGTCCAAATTAATCTGTCTTAAGGAAAAATATTCAGGCAGTAACAAAGCTATAGCAATCTCATAGATAATCGTTCCTAGCCAATATTACTTTAGCAGCATTCAGAAAACTGATTTGAGAATCCAACTTTGCTTTTTTGGAACAGATTCTGTTTGTTCTCTATCAGCAAATCACGATCCATTATGTCATAATTGCCGGGTTTTAGACTAATTGTTGCTTTCTAATTCTTCATTACTCCAAACATGACTAGCTTATCAAGTTTTTAGTTCAGATATATAGGATTGCAGATGAAAGAACTGCATTGCTGCTATTGCAAACAACTTTCTTCCTTTTTTTCTTCTTTGAGGAATAGTAGTTGCTTGATGTTTCGAGTTGCAAAGTAAAAATCTTATTGGGATAGACCCACCTGATAACGACAAAGGATCTATCAGTCAATACTCAGAGTTTTTGAGGAAAACTTTTTCTTCAGATATGGATTTACTTCACTTTTACTTGCCAATTGATGCATATATTTTCCAAGTTCTCTACTGCAATTCTAGATGTTTTCTATGGTTATTTGATCCTTTTTGTTATTGTATTTTCCTCGTAGGTGTATGTCGTAAGAGCAAAGAATGCAAAGAAAGTTGATGGAGAATTGCCCTTGATAGATCTCGATACAAGACTGATTGATTCCGGTAATTTTTTCCCTCTTTCTGTTAATATTTGTTGTTTGTTTCTAATATTTTTCAAATAGTTCAACCAGATTTGGTTTGAGCTAATTATTTTACATCGGAATCTGAACTTCGAAAATCAATGAAAGTTCATACAGAGACGAATTCTAAGAGCACTAAAAGGCCTAAGCATGTGAAGATTCTTCCTTTGCTTCCTCCACCAGACAATGTTCAGAACAACAGTCTGAAAGAATTAGCCGATCATGCTACTGCAACCAATAAATCTGAGAACAACCACAAGAATCTTGGCTCCAAAAATCCAGTAGCCACGAGCTCTTCGGGACCTATTGATGGTACCAAGAACATTGGAAGTATAGATTCTTTTACCATTCTCCTGAATGGTACAAGTATTGATTCTGATATCTCGAGTCACCATAAGACCAAGTACTACGAGCTCTGCTGCAGTCAAAACTCACTTCTGCACGAGGATCTTCTCAAGAGCATCAACCATAAACTGGCTGCAGAAATAATCACTCAGACTGTCAATATTGCCGAGGCCATCAGGGCCAGCAAACTTTGGACTTCGGAAACAGACTATGATCTCTGGGATAAAACGTTGAAAGGTTTTGAGTTGTTGGGGATGAATGTTGGATTTTTACGTGCTCGTGTGAAGAGATTGATGAAAATTGCTTTTGAATCCGAAGAGACCCCTGATTCACAGAGTTATAGAGAGATTAGTCTTCAGCAAGGTCGTGTAAAAGAGGAAATGAGATCAACTCAATTGAGGCTTCTGAAATTGCAAGAAACATTGAGAAAGTTAAATGATGAGATAGAGGTCCTTTCAGCGAGTTCCAAGAGGCTTATGCTTAGATTCGAGGAGGAGGTCAATGCACCGTGGTGATCAGGTTGACCAGGTTGATGATAGTCTGTTTCCAAGGTCCAAAGTTTACCGGCCCTGATGGACTCAGCAATGTTGACCAGGGAGGCAGTTAATCCAATGGTTATTAACCTGAACCTCCACGGGAGTAGCCATGGTTGTTCAATATGTACTGATTTACTTCAAACCCAAGAAAGAAAAGAACATAGCAGGTGAGTTAATATGGATTTTCAGTATATACCATTTAAGAGTAACAGAGGAAATAGTGTTGAATTCTTGTAATATTGGTCTCTTTTCCTCTTGTCTTTTGCTCTGTTTTGCAGGGTAAATAGAATATTACAGTAAATTTAACTCCTTAGATCTCATACTACAAAATAATAGGGTTTATATATTATAATTTAACCATTAAAATATTCAAAGAGCCCTCCAAGCTCCTTAAGGACTATCCCTAACCCTAACTAACTAGATTTCAGGTTTAAATTCATTTTTAACTTCAATCTTAGTCATGCTTCATACACACACATATATATATATATAATATATGTATATATAATAAAAATGATTGTTTTTGTATATGAAAAAAATGAACTTGTACTTATTCAATTGTTATCATAAATATTTAATTATCATAAAATATTTTTTATACCTAAAAATGTAGTTAATTATTAAAATATAAAAATGTTCGACTCAACTTTTAACTTTAACTTTCGCGTTTCAAAAATATTTTTTAATCAAACGGATAAAATACAAAATACTTTTTGCAACTGCAAAAATCGAAATATAATTTTGATATATTTAAAAATTATAAGTTACGATTATAATTTTTAAAAAATAATTTTGACTTTTATTAAAAATTTATATTTATAATTGTAAGAGTCAATTTTACTATACCTAAAATTTTTATTTTTTAAAATAATATTATTTTTTTTAATTATTTATATCAGATGTCATATAATTATTTTTAACTATTTATGTTAAATACTATATAATTTTTTTATAAAATATTTTTAATTAATAAATACTTTAATAATATTTTTAAAATTTACGGTACAAGTTACAGTTATTTTAAATATCAATTTAATTCAACTTAATTAGAATAAATTCTATCAATATAATATTAAATTAAGTTATTAATTTTATTAAATTAAATATAACGAATTTTAAACTCATCACCTTAAAAATTATTTAATTGAAAATCTAAAAGAATTTGAAAATTGAAAATTGGCTCCAACTTGACAAACCCTAAGACTACCTCTCACAATTACAAAAATAATTATTATTACAAAAATTAGTCTTTTCATTTCCCCCATAAATAAAATGTCTGGTAAATTTGTATTTTCTGTAATTAAAATTAATATTTAAATTTAATAAATACTTTGACTTTAATTTTATACCTTCGTTCTATTGCGATTTATTTTTTAAAATAGTTATAATTTATTTATTCATATATCATATTTATGCATTTATAAAAGTTTTTTTATTTATTTATATTCGAAGTAATTTACATATTATATAATATTATATTAAATAAATACGTCTTGCATAAATTTTGAAAATGAAACAAAAATAGATGAGATTTTGTTTCATATTTAAGATAGATTATTAAATTAATCAGTTTTATTTAATATTTGTTATTATTTGATTTTAATAAATTTTAATATTTTTTATGTATCTTAAACATATAATTTTCTTTTATTTTATAATAAAAAATAATTAAATTATATTGAGAAATTATTAAAAATTAACTTTAAAAAATTTAACTAATTAATTAAATTAATTAAAATAAAAAAATAAGTCAACTATTATTATTAATTGGTTAAAGTGATATTTTTAAATTATTTTTTAAAATATTCGAATATTATTTAATTTTTTTTTACTGAAAAATGACAAAAAAATTATTTTTTAAAATAAATAAATAAATTATAATAAAAAAATATTAAAAATTAAATTATAACAAAAACTAATTTAATAAAAATTGAAAAGAAAATTCATATAAAAGTATTCACTTTTTTTTTGTTTTTATAAAAAAAAAAAAGCAGTCACCTTTTCAAATCTCTGCAATTGAACGAGTAGTAAAAATTAACAATTTAAAACTGAATCATTTCTATAAGAAGAGAAAGTAGACTACTCAAAGCTCTTCTTCCTTCAGCCGTCTGCCATGGCTATTGCTCAGAAACAGCTAGAGAGAAAAGATGTTCGTTCTCTTCCTAACACTCTCATTCTCTGTTTCTCTCTCTCTCATCAACATATATATATATATATATTACTTTTCCATGTTCACGCACATAAATCACGCTCGTAGATTGTGATTGCAGAAGGGAGGAAGGCCGCGGAAAAGGGAGGAGGAATCATCTGGTTTCAACCAAATGATGAACAAGAAAGTAAGAATCTTTAGCTTTCTGTCTGCTGTGTTTTCTTCTTCTTTTTCAGTTTAATGTATTCTGGCTTCTTTTTTTTTTTTTTTTTTAATTTTTTTAACTTTTTTTAAGTTTTGAGTATGCAGTTATGGAGAACCCATTGTTTGGTTTTTCAGCATTTAGAGAGAAGAGAAAATGAGAAAGCCAAAAAATAGGAGGGTGTTTGGAACTTGGGAAAAGAAAGTTGCTTTCACCAAGAACACTTTTGAGGAAAGAAGCCATATTCGGAATTTGAAAGTTGTTTTCTTGGTTTTCAAAAAATTAAGGGTTTTTTTTTTCTCTTTTCCATTGCTTAATGGAAATATTTTGAAGGAAATGAAATGTGCTCTTTTAGTGGGTTTTCAAAAAAAGACTTTTTTTTAGAATAGCCTTTATTTTAATGTTCATAATCCTACTTTTTACAGTGAATGCACATATGAAATAATGGTTAGGTGTATGCTGATTTGCTTAGAAATGCTAAAAGAAAACAGTTTTTCAGAAACAAGGATACAGATCCAAACATGCCCTTAGCACTGTTTTGGGGTCATTATTCAAATGTAGTGTTGGCTTTGTTTCTTATAATACTTATTGCCCTTCTGATAGAAGTTTTCAAATTTGCATTCTAAGCTGTCTTGACAGATTCAAATAATTTTCTTTTTCTTTTCAATCTTGTGCACTATTTACTGATTCAGACTCTTGAATGTTAGAGAATGATGATAATAATTGATGGGAAATTTGCAAATTTTAGGATTTAGAATATAAATCTATAATATAAAACAATCACATAGCATACACAAAACTTCTGTATATGATTTAGACATTGTATTATATTCTAAGAACATGTGTTAAAGTTTGCAGTTGTGTAAGTTTGGTCTTTCCCTTCTTCTCTCTTTTTCTGAACGAAGATTGTAAATAGGATAAATTATATGCATAGGAGTAAAGGGTTGAGCTTAATCTTAAGTTATTTCTCATATAGAGAACTCTCGTTGTGGGTTTTCTATTGAGATATATATATATATATATATATATGAGTTTACACCAAGTTATCAGTATGTATCTTAATATTATGAGGTCATATAAAGTTAGGTCATATAATAAGCCTATTTTAGTTATATTAAAACTACAATTTAATCTATTCTTAGTAAACTACAAATTCTCCATTAGATAGTAGTTTACAAAGTCTTACAAAATTTTCTATGAATTCTCCGGCAGGTAAAATATAATCCGGAGAAGGCCGCAGGGTAAGTGAATTTACTTTTATGGCATCTTCTCATCTTGAACATATTAGAAATTGAAGTTCATTATATCTTAAAATCTCCATTGATTCATCCAGTCCAAAGCGAAAGAGAGCCACAGAAGATGACTTGTACGATAGCTATGAAATTAAATACAACGTAATGGAGCGAGCAAAGGAAGTTCAAGCTAATTTATCATGTGAATTCCCTTCAATGATTAAGTGTATGCTTCCATCACATGTTACTGGAGGATTTTGGCTGGTAAGCTAACCATTTTATTCAGTTTTGAGCAGGACATATTGATTTTTTTCCCCCTAATCTTATTTTTATGTGTCAACATTTTGGATTATAGGGTCTTTCTAAGCAATTTTGCAGCAATCATTTGCCAAAGCAGGATAAGATTATCATTCTAGAAGATGAAAGTGGGGAAAAGTTCGAAACGAAGTTTCTTGTTGACAAAGTTGGCCTGAGTGGTGGATGGAGAGGGTTCTCCATGGCACACAGACTAGTGGAAGGAGATGTCTTAGTTTTTCATTTGGTCGAATCCTGCAAATTTAAGGTATTCATCTGAAACTTCGATAGAAAGTTTTCGAAATTCACTTATTACTTTTCATGCTTTAAGATGTAGTGCTTTTAGGATAAGTTTCAGATTTATTCACATAAAAAGCAGTAAAAGTAGCTTACCTTTATTTTTCATTTGGATTAGCTTATTGTTTTTTTTATCTGCACTTTGTTTAGGTATATATTGTGAGATCAAATGGTACAGATGAAGTTGATGGTGCCCTTGGACTTCTTAAACTAGATGCTTGTAGTAGAGAAACCGATTTTGGTAAGCTATTTCTCGTACATTTGCTGTTTTCCTCCTGCAACATGCCTAATTTGCTGAAAAATCTTTCGTAATTTTCCTCTGATATCATCCATGATCGAATTACATAGTGAAGGATATTGGAATATGTGTAAGGGAGGTTAAGCCTTTGAAGCTAGAGGATGTGTCCGAAGAAAATGTTCGAAACAATAGCCTAATGTTCTGTGATACTAAACCAATACCTGAGCCACAACATCCTCGGAGCAAGAATCTTGAACCTGAAGTTCAGGATGGAATCAGATTATCTGACTCTTTTATTGAGTTTAAACAAGTGAAAAGCTTCAAAGATTTCTCCATCTGTGTAAATGGTTTGATTATAAACTCCATGTTCTCCAAACATCTTCTAGTGAAATACTACGAGCTTTGTTGCAGCCAAAAGTCATTCCTTCATGACCATCTTCTCGAGGGTCTTAACTGCGGATTAATTACTGGAATTATCACCGAGACAATCAACATTGCAGATGCAATAAGAGCTTCCAAGCTCACTACCTCCCAAGAAGATTTTTTTATTTGGGAAAAAACTTTGAAAGCCTTTGGAGACTTAGGCATGAATGTTGGCTTCTTGCACGTGCGGCTATATGAACTTTTGCGCCTTGCATTGAAGTCGAACAGGTATAAAGCTGCTAGGCTTGAATGGAATCAGGCTGCGGAGGAGAAGAGAGTTATAGAAGCAAAAATAGTGGAACTAAACATGACAATGCATAGGCTAGATACTGAGATTAAGTCCCTTGCAAGAAATGATCACGAGCTCGAGCTTAAGTTCCAGGAAGTTGCAAATGCACCCTGGTGAAGAGATAATATATTTTGCAAGTGATTCTTAGATTTTGTTTTGAATCAGAAACTACGAGATGTGGGGGATTTTTTGGCCTCGGGGAATCGCTGTTGTTTTAGATGCAAGGGAAGCAAGTTCTTGTCTTCTTGAAGGTTTCCTTTTTCCCCCTTTTTGTATATTTTGTACTATTGATATGTTAACGTTAAAACAGCGATTGTAAGTATTATTCATATAATCGAGAAATTTCTAATAGTTCAATACTAAAGTAATGAAATACATTTTTTATTGAATTTTTTAACAAATATACATACGCACGAAATAGTACTAAAATCTCACGACTATGTTTATTCTTGAATCTCAAAATTAACTTAAGGTATTGAGATCATTTCAATTTCTTAATACTCTTGAATCTTAGAATTATTTTAGGGTATTACTTCAATTTCTTTGTCCTGCGTTATAATTTGAGATTGTTTAATATCTTAAAATTTTATTTGATTTTCTTCGCTCTAATTTTAGCAAGATATAATTTATTTTCTAAAATTTTATAGTTATTATAATTACTAATATCATATTCTAATATAGTAACTATAGTTTTAAATATTACCTTAATAATTTATATTATGACCCATATCATAATATTTCTTTAATTTATTACTAACCCATGTTGATTTTTTTTCTTCTTATTTTTATTACAAAAATATCTCTCAAAATAATTAACCTCCTAAATTCTCTTTGACGTCATCATAAATTCAGACAAATATAAATAATTTCTATTTATATAATAATTATTAAAAGTAAAAATATTATATAAAATTCAATAAAATCAAATAATATAATAAGCATAATGTACTGTCACTCCACCCACTACCATCGTGACAAGTGAGCAGACCGGCGGACAGAATTCAAATTCAAAAACTTAACGAATAACGAAACGAAGCAGGAGGAATTGAAGGAAATTGGTAATGAAACATCTGACAGTGCATGTTCTCTTCATCTTCCATTTTCGATTTCTTCGTTTCACTTTCTTCTTCTAATCTTTCTTCCTCGTATGGGTCTCAGTGAAAAGTGAATAATAGACAGGAGAAACCCTTACTTGTTTGAACCAAGCCGGGGAAAAATGGTGGAAGCAAAACTTTCTTACGAGCAAATCCGTCTAAAAAGATTGGAAGAGAATAAGAAAAGGATGGAAGAGCTGAATCTCAATAAGCTCTCTAAAGCCCTTCGTAAATCCGCTAAGCCATCTCCTGTGAGTGTTTCGTTTATTTGCGTGCCTATGTGTGTTTATATGTGTAGGTAGCCATGAATCTTGATAGGTTGAACTGCGTTACGAACAGGCCAAGCAAGTGAAACCGCGGGCGGCTCGGCTACCGGCGGACTTGACGCCCCTGAGAAGGTCGAACCGTGTGGCTGACAAGCCGCCTCCCAATTACAAGGATGTGAGCTCTCTCTCTCTCTCTTTTCGTCTCTCTGTTAATGTATTTGTAGTGCTCTGAAGTAATCATCTTAATAGCTCTGTTTCAGAGGTTGGACCATCGAAGAGGATTTTCCACATCTGGTTTTTCTTTTTAGTTTCTGGATGAGTTGAGTTCCAGAAATTAGTTTAGCTCGGAGACCCAGATTTATTGTCATAAGCATTGATAATGTTCTGAATATTTGATGCTTTATCATTCAGAAAGTTTCTGAAATCATTAGTACCAGTAGCCAATCGTTAAGGATAAGACAGGGTTTGGAATTTGCTTATTTGGTGCTAATCGTTCTAATTTATCAGTTTGTTTAGTGAAATAAGCAGCTCGCTTGTTAGGGGCTTCAGAAACTACTTTTGAAGTCCAACCCATATACAAAATAGTTAGATATTTACTAAGATGTCAATAGGGTCCCCAAAATCCTCCATTGAATACGAAGAATTACCCAAAATAAAAATAAAAATTAAGCACTCTATTTCAGTTAGATGTAATTCTTTGTTTTTTGAATGAGAGTATGCAGTGCTTTTACTTACAGCACTTTCCTATAAACTCCCAAAGCCTCGAAGAACTAGTATGGTTTGGATAATGTTCATGCTGAATTGATATATTGATTTCTTGTTCATTGCAGGAGCCAGTTGAGCCTTTGAGGGGTGTTAGAAGGTTGATCACTCTTTAGATGTTTTAGAATTTTAAGTGCTCCAAGAAAAAAAATCGCTTTATCTTAAATTTTGTGTTTGCTTTACTTGTAGGAGCTACCAAAGGAGGGATTTGTTAAACCGTGTTTACGCTTCAGACAAAGCAAGGTTATATGCTATTGAAAGGGCAGAACAGGTTCGGTCAGGTCTAGAACCTGAGTTCCCAAGCTTTGTTAAGCCCATGTTACAGTCTCACGTGACTGGAGGATTCTGGCTGGTAACAAATGCAGTTTCTGTAAAATTGATTATTTTATGATATAATATTATTTTTCTGTGTGTGTGAATCTTCAGGCTGGTCTCAAATAGTCTGTAATTTATGTAATTAGGCAAGGTAATCGTTTGAAGATAAAAAATTGACAGTTACTAGTATATCTCGTAACATACTTCCTAGTTCTCTGGTAAGAAAAGAGATATCATTAGCATTTTTCATTGCTATCGTGGAATTTGATTGTTCTCACAGGAGAAATAAGCAGCAAAAGAAGTAACTTTCCACTAACGATCATGATTTTTCTCGGGATATTTCGATAGGGCTTGCCTGTACAATTCTGCAAGACACATCTTCCCAAGTACGATGAAACGATTACTTTGGTGAATGAGGAACAAGAGGAGTTCCCCACAAAATATCTTGCTGATAAGACCGGCCTTAGTGCTGGGTGGAGGGGATTTGCCATTGATCATCAGCTCGTTGATGGAGATGCACTGGTCTTCCAGCTTGTCTCACCCACAGAATTTAAGGTTAGATTTAGAACATCTTGAATGTTTCAAATATAGCGCTAATGATATTATGACATTGTACTGCCTGTTTGAATGAAATTGGTGCGAGTCCATTGACATTCGTGAATGGCATGTATTTCATTTCTGTTATGCATCGTTCCTTATTTCCTTTTCATGATATACATACTAGAATGAAATATGTTTGGATGTCAAAGACTTGAGTACCGGATTAATTATAGGCACTCTATCTTGTTCAAGCTTGTTAAGGTTTATAGACGAAGGAAAAACACTTTAACATGCTACAGGACAGGGGTTAAGCTTTTGGACTCACAGGCTTACACTTCTGGTTGAAATGATGCTCTGATCTTCGTGGTTCTTGGTGATTAACTACCTTAATTGTATTTCTCAGGTATACATCATCAGGGCCAATGAATCAGATTCGGAAGATTACAAAGATGATGAAAGGGATCCGGAAACTACACACTCAAATAGAAGGTCAAAAAGAATTAAGACAGGTAACTAATGTTTACTTCTTTGGAATCTGCAGAAGTCATAAATTTATTGGTAAAATATAGCACGAATAAAGAGAATCTTGGAACATTTAGTTACTGCAAAAAAGACTGGTTCTGGTTTTGAAGTTCTATTAAGTTAGTGAAAGCTGGGAGAAATCCCTGTGGTTTTAAAATGAAGATTTTAACTGACAATGGCAGAACCTGTGGAAATACATTACCAAATTTTGGAATAAATTTACTTGTAGAATCTATTTAGAAATTTTCACTTACACTAATTATGAAAACATGGATTATATTCTGAAATGATCAAATTAACTTCCTAGACAATATAAAGTAAAACTAAGACAAAAAGTTTCAAGTTTATGAACTCCAATGTGACAATGCAAGTTTTATTTTGTAAATGATCCTCGCCCCTCGGCTAAAATAAGTATATATTCCAAAATAAATTCTACAACCAAGGTTCTAGTCTAAATATTTCATCATATAGTAATAAGACTATCCTTGCCTAGCTATAAACTATTGAGACTTGTCTTGTGAAGTTATTTCTTGTTGCTTATGATGTTTTCAAGTTTTTCACTTCGATTTTGTTGGCTTCTGCAGACAGAAAGTGATATTTCATGTTCTTAAAGTGGAACTTTTGGGCTATACAAGAAAGTGGCACAGAATTAATGTTGTTAAAAGTGATATTTCATGTTCCCAAAATGAAAGCTCCTGGCTTTTGGGGTATACAAGAAGTGGCACAGAACTAATTCTTTTTGCTTTTCACTTGGCCATTCCCCAGCTGTTTATTTAGACTTTTTAAGTTTTAACACAGTCAAAAACTTGCTTATCTATGTGATTCTCAAAAAGAAAAAAACTTATATATGTTCGGGGCTTGTTTTTGCCTGAGAAGAATGGTTAAAGAAGAACTTCACAGTGTCTCTATCTACATACGTGCATATGTATATATATATATTATCTAATAATCGTGAAATCACTTGCTCATATAAACATAACAAAGTACGTGCTCTAGGCAATTTCATGAAAATTGGATGGGCAAGTTTTTATTGAACTCTCCTATAGATCTGGTTGGTAGGAGAGAAAGAGAGAAGATGAGCAACCCTTTTTCATTTTGAGAGAAGATTAATTTATTGATAAACAGGAAAATATTTATCATATTAAAAAACATATAAAGGGTTGCAATAGCTAAATTAGTTCATATTTTAATAAATTTATTATGTTTTTAAATAAAAAATATCTTATGAAAATTAAATTTTTTTAGTTAAAATAATTATAACGGATTAAAAATTTATACAATTTTTTTAAAAAAATAAAAATAAAATAAAATACAAATAAAGTTATCTGAGTTATAAAACCTTTCTATGAGTTATTTATTTATCACTGGCTTACTATTTCTTAGAACTTAAACAGAGATAATTGTTCAACAAAGACAAAACATCTCAAACAAAAAGCTAAACTCTGGAAAAGCAGGAGAAGAAAAATCGAAAGTTAAACTAATTGGGTTAAGCTCATAGAACCC
Source organism: Carica papaya (assembly GCF_054855325.1). Classification (NCBI taxonomy): domain Eukaryota; kingdom Viridiplantae; phylum Streptophyta; class Magnoliopsida; order Brassicales; family Caricaceae; genus Carica; species Carica papaya. The sequence goes on from NC_142314.1 coordinate 882,863, forward strand.
AAAGCATCAACTTTTACATCACATGGCAGCGCCAATAATTTTGTTGACTCAACAAAATTGGATTTTGGGATCTTAACCAAGACTTTAAGACTATAAATAAGTGACTTAACCATCATAGTTAGTGTATGGAAACCTATACATATATACCAGTAATTATAAAGGATTATTTGTTCATGGGAAATCCTCTTTAGTTGTGTATCCAACTGAAGAGTTCAATTGATTTCTAGATCAAGCTAGGAGTCTGTGATTTGACAGATAGGAAACATAGGAAGATTCAACGACATTCATTTGTTGTCAAATTCTCTTATATTCCAGTAAATAGCTGCATTAGCTTAATCCAATGTTAAATCTTGTTGAATGATTGAATCCCAATAAAACAATTGGATAAAATGATACAGCATTCTCAAGAACAATAAGCAAACTATATTCACATGTGAACGAGTTTGTTTGTACCTGTATGCGTGTGTGCATATACAGCGTCTGCACCTGTTGTTACAGTTAGGAGAATGTTATAGAAAACGAATTCACAAAATTAATATGCACACAGAAGAAATATATTTTTTTCTCAAAAAAATTGCTTACAATCAATTTTGTAACCTCTAACTTACCACAACAAGTTATTTCACATCAGATTCAGGGGAAAAGAAAAACATTTCAATTTAGGCTAAAGATAATCTGGCATAACCAAATTATTTCTTTCCTGTGTTTTTCTTTTTTTTTTTTTCAGAGTAAATTCACCTTATGCTGGAGGAAAGTCATATAATCGTTCCCATGATTCCTTATTATCATTTTCAGATATGCTTAATCCTGTTATCTTATTATTTTCCTTGTAAGCACATTCAGAAAATCTCCATGAGATTATAACTTAGCCTTTTGAAGCTCGAAGTTTGGGTCAATGCAAACAACAACCTGCCAATTAAGTAGAGTAGGAGTAAACACACTGGAGCCAGGCCACACCGGAAAAATTTAGCACAGGCTAACAAAATGAAGTAAATGGTTTGTCGTAGTAATTTCTCTTTGGGATGTTGTGCATTACCTTGCCAGAACTTTTGCCAGAATGGAGATACTCTACAGCATCAGCAACACCTTGGAGGCCCCAAAACTTTCTGGGATCCACGGAAATCTATTAAAAGAGGAAATGAATAATGTGAGGGAGCCTGAATCCTAACTTTTTTGAAGTACAGAAAAATATATGCATAAGAAAATAACGGTTTTCTTACTACCAAATTGCAATTCAATGTAGAAATTTCTATGCGCTAGAAAAAATAGAATCTGTCAGGGAGAGGGAAATATAAAAGAAGAGAACATTAAAGTTTCAAATTTTATTGAGAAAGAAAGACAAATAGAATGCTGATCCGTTACAAGGTGGCAATGCTAATTCTAATACAAGTTTTTCCTGAAAAAGCATCTAAAACAAACGCAGACAAACTCATATAATAAGGAGGCAAGTAAAAGATATCTAACATATAATGAGTATTGCATTACCTTCAGCTTTCCCACAGAGTAGAGATCGAATAGTTTGTCCAGATGTTGTTTCCACAAGTGACTATATTGTACCAGAAAGAAACCAGTCTGAAACAATTGTCATTTAAAAGTAAGACCAGAAAGAAGCACAAGGTTCTTTTTTTTTTTTTAAAAAAAAGAAAGGTTCTAACTAGATAAGATGTGTCTTTGTTGACGTAATTGGATATGGAAAATCGTTCCAGATTATCAGAAAATGGTATTGTTATAAGATCAGTTTTCTTCAAACTGTAGCAGCTTCTGAATGCAGTAAGCCATCCACAAAACAGTTAAGATTTAATCATGTGTAGAAAAGCTTCATGGTAAATTATTGTAAACTTCCAAAAAAAGATGTGTCCAAGGATAACATAGATTGTGGTAAGTTTCTAACTAGAAAATTGATATAAACATCCCAGTAACATGACAAAAAGTGACCATAAATTCTAAGGGGATAATGTTACAGATATAAGAGTAAAATTTTCGTCACTTAGTATGTACTTACCACTGTTTGACTTTTGGCTAGAATCTTCTCACAGAGTCCAGTGTAATTTGATGGCTTCCATCCATGCTCTCCTTGATACTGAGATTAAAAAGTAGGATATTATAGAAATTAATCAAATATGTTCTTTTATATAGTCATCAATCCATATTTGAAATTGAAAATGATAAAAATCTCAATATTATGAGGTTAGAATAAAGTGAACATAGAAGATATTGTAGCAATTTTATTCTTCAAAACTGCAGATAGATCCAAAATGATGGGGTGGTCATGACATAGATCAAATCTGGTTTCTAAGAAAAAGTATATATCTCCTGATGGGGAGTCGAAATAAATTATTGACTCATCATATCATCTTGTAAAAACTTTATCTTATTGATAAGATGCTACGATAAACATTCTAGCCAGTAATTCTGTGTTTTAGAAAATTTTCGAACATAATTTGTATTTTTAAAAACTAAAGATCACAGAACTTTTTTTTCTGCCTCAAATTCAGTCAAAGATGTAAGTTATACAGAAGTTGATGCTCTTGAGCTGGACACAAGCAGTAGACAGTATTTTATACTCTTAAAACAGTGTTGTCTTTTCCGAAACAATCCTTATCCATAAAATAGATTTGAAAATAAACATTGTCGCACCTCCTACAAAATTTATAATCTGCACAGCCACTGATCCTTTGCTCTATTATTTGGTTACCAGTAACTCTAGAACCAGGCTTATTATTTATGATATGTGGTTGAATTATATTCTTACTCCAGAACCACTGATTTATGAATTCTATTTGCAAATAGCATAAAATTAGACAGAAGCAGATTAGGAGAGCACCTGGGAAATCATGCCAATCACAATAAGTCGTCCATAGACTGCCAATGCGTTCAAGCACAAATCGAACATGTCACCACCAACTGATTCATAGATGATGTCCATGCCTTTGGGAAACTCCGTCTTCAGAACCTGACAGAATTGGAAATGTTGAGCACACTTTGCATTGTCGAGCAAACTTAAAAGGCCAAACCATGGAAGCTTACAATGAGTTGAATTATTCAATGAGCAGTAAACTTTTTTGGTTCCTTTCACCAAGCGAGAATAGACTCGTGGAATATATATTGGATCAAATCTTAGGTTATGCACAACCTTAAGAGACTGAACAAGTAAAACAAAAACACACTCTTTCTATCTAAATAACCTCACCGAAGAAGTGTGACATGTTTCTGAAACATGAGGGATCTGATTTAATAGATAAAACACACTAAAACTGGTACTCCATCAATATTTAGTCATTTAAAATCTATTTACACCCTGTTAAGCTTAAGCATGCTTGTTAGATGCCTTTACTAGGGAAGACAACCATACGACAAGGGTAGATGTTGGACACGTAGGCACCTTATTTAACGCAAATATTTTCAGAAGGCCAAGAAAATGAAGGAAATCGAACTAATAACAAATTGAAGAAAGTGATTCTCCCTCACTAAAGTCAATCAACATCAAACAGATAAAAGTAAAGGTCCACTTTCATTGTCATTCTAGGCCTCAGTATCAGACAAACAAAAAGGAAGGGAAAATAACAATTCAAGATACCTACAGTTTTGACATCTTCAGCTTTATAATCAATGACTCGATCAACTCCAAGTTCCCTCAAAAGCTCAGCCTTCTCTTTACCTCCACAAGTTGCAACTACTTTATTTCCTGCCAACTTTGCAAGCTGCACATAATGGTCATTCAAGAATAGAATTGTTGACAAAGTGGCCGTTTATATTACTGAAAGACATCTTAGCAGGAAGAATATAGCACAAAATGGAAAATTATAAGATGAAAACCAACAATTCATATATGTAAACTTTTCGATGAATTACTCCGAACTTTCATCAAGTAAACTGTATATATACACAAGAGAAGTACACTTACAAAGAACTCTGTATATGGATAAGAACAAGAAAAATACAGATATATCTTATATTCTATCAATATAAAAGATAAGTCAGTACCCTGAACAAAATGTTCAAAAATAATTGCCATGCAGATGGTGGAGTAAAGAGATAGCCAAAGAACCACAACCAAATTGTAAATTATACCTGGACTGCAAATTGACCAGTCCCTCCTGCTGCCGCAGTGACAAGAACTATTTTCCCAGATTCCATCTGTCCTGCCTGTGAGTGCCATTAGAGAAAAGCATTCTCAAAAGAAGAAAGGTACAGTATAGAAAGGATGTTACAAGACACAATCAGTACCAAAGGTAATAATACAAAGATAAAATTCACACAAATTTATATTGCGGAACAGGATGACAAATAACCTAAACTAAAACAAAAAAATGCAGAAGTATACTGCTTCATTCATTAAAAATTTGAGGGCAACCTTTTCTAAACCAATTGATGCCGTTAGTCCTGAAGTAAGCATTGCAACAACTTCTGGATCTGGTCTTGCAATAGGAAGGATATGTTTGGAAGATACCTAAAATAATGTAGAAAATTCCAAATTGATCTTTTATTTACTGATACAAATATACAGATGAGGGAATGTTAGAAAACTTGACGGTGTAAAGCCAAATAATGCAAAAGCCAATCAATTTTGTTTTCAGGGTCTAACATACAACAATAAACTCAGCATAGCTTCCAAAAGTCATTACTGCAGCCGGACTGCCAACTTTCAAATCAGGGACAGATTCCCCCAATGCGGCAATTATTCCCACTCCCTGCAACATAGAAAAGATATGAACATCAATCTTGGCGTCAATATAACAAAATATTAAACCACAGGATAGACCAAATAAATTGAGGTTATTGAACTACAGCCTTACTGCACCTCAAATCCCGCATCAAATGGAAGACTGGGACCACTGTCTTTGTTGTTGCCACTAAAATAACGACCTGAGCTGAAATTCACCTGGACATAAAAAATTTCTGTTGGACAACACATGCACATATGCACATGAATGACGCAGACAAAAGAGGCATGCATAAACTATGCTTGGAGTGTCAGGGCAGGGGACAGAGATGATGTATGTAAGCCAATAGTCGAAAGAAAGAACAAAATTCCCAATATCATGTAACTATACATAATTACAGAAAAAGAAATTGATATACAAAAATTTGAAATCATGATCTCCTTTCTTTCCAAGTGTTTCCTCTACCCCTTTACCCATTACCCGCAGTAAGAATGAAGGGCTAACTCAGGTCAGTGATTGCGGAAATGAAAGAATTGAGGGAAATATTTAATACAAGTTACTAAGAATCTTAAAAGTCCACTGACTCAGTCATTTTCTACCCTCCAGAAACCAATGATATTTACCGCATAGCTTGCCACTAAGTAAGAACAGTTTGTAACCCCAAGTCGATGCTTAAAAGATAACTGCAGCTACTCTGCAACTGCTACGGATCAAGATAGACAATAATGAAGAATAATTGCGCAACAGAGGCAAGTACAACATGCCAACGCTTTAGGTAGCTTTCCAGCCCACTAATGCCTCATGGAGCTTGTCTCTGAGGCCATCTTTTAATTGTTCTTTTTTCTGTTCCTTGGTGATGGATTGTGGGGGTTGGGGAAGATGGATATATGATGTCATTTAGCTGAACAATAAACTTGGTCCAACAGTAAAAGACTGGTAAGGCTAGAATTTGGAAACATTAAACTTAACAAGGAAGAGAACAACATATAAAGAGATGATATTTGATAAAGTTGAAAAATACTTAATTAGATAACCACAAACTTACATCACTAGCATTCACACCAGCAAAGATGATTTTTACAAGAACTTGATGTGGTTCAATGGGTAATCTCAATGGCCTCTGCACTATGCTGGTAGCTTTACGGAAGTTGTGAGTCAGGGTATGCACAACTCTAAACAGAAGAAACCAACAAGTAGCAGTGAGTATTAACTAAAAGAACTTATTTACAGATAACCAGGATAATCATTAGAATGCGATTGACATAAACAGGAAAAGAAATTTGTATTATTGCCTCTCTGAGATATTAGTAGAGAAAAACAACAGTTAATAAATTTTTCAAGCCAATACCATAATGAAGTATGAACTGAGAGAGTTACATGAGACGAATATTTAAACCTAAGCTGACACCTCTGTTCGGCTGTCATAAGAACAAGCACATAGTACAGAAAATTCAGTTATAACTGTTTTTTATGGCACAGGAGCACTTGCTGCCACCGATATTTTCATGCACTTCATCTTCTTGGTTTTGTTACGGTCCATCCAACCATAAGTTACATTTATGATTTAGTATCACCTAGTCTTCTGTCTACTCCTTCCTGAACCTTAAAATTTATTTCATGACAAATATGTTCTTGAACTTGAGAAATTACTTTTGAGAATGAGAAGGCAGAGACAGACTTTGGCTCCAAATGCACGAAACAAAATTGAAGAAAGGTTACTACAATTGATATCACCAAGAAACAACTATGTGTCAAGGAAAATATCAACAATATTAGCATCATGAGTCATGACAAACCTTTGTGTTTACGCAAGAAAGCAATGGAAGACTCTAATGCATGTTCTAATTGAAAGAACAGACATCCAAGTTAACAGACTAATAAACCGATAATAAGGAGAGCGAACTCTTACATGTTAACTCAAAATTAAAGTTCATTACCAATACCCAACCACAGTCATTATACAGCATTGTTATTATCCAACTCTTCTTGCGTAATTTCTTCCTTTTTATCCAAACAAAAGTATGAAAAGGAACAGAAAAAATAATAATGATAATAATAAGCTAAGGTATATGCTTGCAGTTGCACTTTTATTTTTCAAAACAAAGAAAAACAAATTTTTAATACATTCAAGCTTACATTTTCTCAAAATTCTGTGGAAGTTGAAGATGTTGATCAGCTTTCAGTGAGATCCTCTTGCTGGAGCTTGAAGGATCTATCAAATATTTTGATTCTTCTATGGGAGTAGGCCAATACTCCATGCCTCTGCGGTTGGTAATCCAGAGGCATGAACCAGCTCTTGTCTCATCAGTAATGAGCTCAAAAGCACCTATAAGATTAGATAACTGTAAGACCCATATGACAAGATAAAAGATGAAGGTCAATCAACCTGCTCTGTCCACGCCAGCATTAAGCTGAAAAGCACATGTTAAGAGATTGATGTGATGGCATAATAATCACAAACAAAATAAGCATTGCAGGTTCAAAAATTTATGAAATAACCTCTTCAAAAGTTTAAATTCTCTATCAGATAAAGTTGGTACTTTCCAGAAGAACTTGCATGCTAGAGATTTCCCAACAATTGCAAAACCATTCCCCCTCTTCTACGGGAATCAACCACTAGAAACAATTCAAGTTTAAGTGCACATTTTCGGTCTAAACATGTAAAGATGCAAGACAGCATACTTGCCACTTATTTGCTTAGTTGTCTGGCTCACACTTGAAACTTATTTGAATAGTTGTCCAGCTGTGGGTTAGACATACCTTTCACCACCAAGTCCATAGGCAAAAATCCCCCAATCATATCGACAAATTTGGACTCTACTTTTGCGCCCATCTCAGTTTCGACAAACTGCATCCAAAATTCATATTTAAACATCTTCAACTGAAAGATGGAACATAAGAATTGCTTATAAATAGCACATGCAAGCAATCAAACAATTTAAGTCAGTTTATTTGAAGAAAAAAACAATTAAGTCAGTTATAAATAGAAATAGAAGGCAAACTTGTGAATAAATTTGAATTATCCTTCCCCTAAAAGAAACAGCGACCAGGAGGGGAAAAAATTGCATTTAGAAACTGAGCAAGTGCTACATTAAATTCGACACTTAGACAGCAATGACAATGAAAATAGATGCTTGGACCAATTGGTGGCTGGTGAAATCCATCCAAAGAAGTTTAGATTTCAAAATACAAATTATTTGGACACAAGTTATAAGCTCTGCTGACATAATTAAGTTATTCAAGATTCTCTTTCATAAAAGTTGGAATTGCTGAGCAAGAAACAGTAATGACAGAAGAAGAAAATTAATATAGATATTTTTAGAAAGAAAAAGAAAAAGAGCAACACCACAAATAAGGAATAGCCCCTTACCATTTACTTTTTATCCGTTCCAGTCAATGACACTCAACATAAAAACTGATGTGCCAATAAGAAAAATGTTGAGTTATTTACATTCTACTTTCAAGACATTATTCAGCTGTTTTGCATTATATATGAGATCATTTACTTTATGGATTGGCTAACCTTCACCGTTATTAGTAATCTAATAATTATAAACAATTATCTCACTTTAGAAACAATCCTGTTTACTCCAGCGGGTCCACCTTGAAGCAACCCAGTGAAAATTTCATGGGATGGTTATGCGCATGCCACATGCTTTTGACTGTTCAAACGGGTGGAAATTTTCAAGGTTCACGTACTTAGCAGAGAGACAACCATGACCAAATGACCTCAACAGAAACTCAAAATAATCGGCAAAAATTTGATCATTGGAAATATGCAGAGTGTTCCAGATTAAAGACTTACCTCAGGACACAAAACATTGATGCGAATTCCATGACGCCTGAAAGGAGCTAACGACCTTGTGAATAGAACAACACCACCTGTGAAAGAAAATCTATGAGAATGGAATATTACAGTGTAGAAAATAAAATTGCTATGATGAGCAACACAACGGCAAACCTTTGGAGGCAGAGTAGATAGGATCTTTATACATTGGATAAAGACCTGATGCAGAACCCATATTTATAATTACTCCAGGCTTCTGCTTTGCTCGCATAGCCTTAATCTGTTCAAAGACGTTTTTATTTCTTACACGTACCAAATATTGTTAATAATTAAGAATTAAGCCCTAAGGATCAGCGATTTATGAAAGATTTCCTATTTTTTCAGCATAAATTACCCATATTCATGAGTTTAAAATCACGCACGAATCAAGGAGTCTAACCAGTTCCTAAATTCCTATTTATCACATAGAGAACACATCCAGATAACTAAACCCCTCAAGACTGCCCAAGATACTACCAATGGCAGAAATTCAGAATGAACTTATCGTAAGAATTTGAATTGAAAGCAAGTTAATTTTTGAGCATACCGCAAGACGAGTGCAATCAATAATTGCCATCAGGTTCACGTTTATAGTGTGTTTCCATGAGGTGGTACCATCTGTTTCATCACTACGGAACGGTATACGATTGCCAATACCCGCAGAGTTAATACAGATATCCAAACCTCCATATATTGCTAAATGCCTATCGAAAGCAGCAGTTAAATCCCCTGTTCATACTAGAAAAGTCAACATGCTATCCGAGTAAACAATCTTGTCCTGGATCAGACAGCTAACATATGTTGATTGACTAGAACCTAAAAAACACGATGTCCATCTTACAAATCCAGGAAAGAACCAAAAGTACAGAAAGGTGAAGTGCAAGTACTTAAATATATATGAGACAAGATTCTAATCAAGATACACGCTACTGACATGGGTCACCATTTTCTTTTTCTCCAGCCCATGGTAAGCGGATCACTTTCAAGAACTCTATTCAAAACACGGTGGTCTTAACACTCACTACGAATGTACGAAGAACAAATAGTTGCAAAACAGTATATGGACTTCCCCGAATTTTAAATTTGAACAAAAAGCTTCTCTGCATTAAGACATTATTACTCAAAACATTGATCGGTAGAATAATCAGCAATAGGTTATCTTTCAGAACTTTGGACTAGGTTATTTGCCAATTCAAATGAAAATAAGATGAAATTGAGAAGTACTTCATCTCATACTTACCTGTATTAGTCACATCACATTTTATAAACATAGCTGATGGAAATTTTAAACCCGTGTGGAACTTGGCATTGTCCTTTTCAATGAGGTCTGCAACCTCCTTTCCCCTCTCAGAAAAGTCAACAACTGTCACAAATACTCCTTTCTTTCCAAGAGCCAAGGCAAGTGCTTTACCTACATATCATCCAACAAAACATGAAAAAATCATTCCATAAAATTTAAAATTTGGAAATTAGACAATAATTGCAGCCGTTATAGTTTTAAAATTTGCTTATGTGCTTCGTTGGATTTGACTGGTTACAGTAGCTAAAAACCATAGTTTGAGTGAGGCTATCAAGAAAAACTAGAGCAGCAACGGTCAACTCGAAAACTCCCTCAAATGAATCAATATCAAATCTCAAAGATCATAAACTCTGAGCAGCCGTCCTTTTTGTAGCAATCTTAGTCATGATCCCTAGTTCTTTCAAAAAAAAAAATGCATCCATGTATCTTCCCCGACCTACTTCACTTTCTGAGTTATTTATTACATGTAATATATATATATATATATGCATACATATCAAAATCAACACATTACAAAAAATACTTAATGATAGTGATAATCCAAGTTCAAGAACTCCACCTGCTAATTCGAAATCAAAGCCTAACTACAAAAACATGCCATTCAATAAACGGCTCAATTATAATAATAACTCTGTCAATAACAAAACACTCACGTATGCAACCATAAGAATCAATGAGAACGTGCAATTTAATAAGCGCTTCAGCTCAAAAGTTACTACAGAAAGCGGAGGAAGCAGAACTTTACCAATCCCCGAGGCAGCACCAGTGACGACAGCTGATAAACCAGGCTTAAGCTCCATTTTTCTCTGCCGGAGTTTAGGTCTCCTTTGGAATCAGCAGCAGAGAAGAAAATAGCCAAACAAAAACAAAAATGGGAAGAAGACAAGGCGCTCTATTTTTAACGACTTCCTGGAGGGGGGAGATTTATCTGGTCTTTTCATTACACAATTTACCGCTCCATCCTAAGGAAATGACGGATTTGCCCTTTCTCCTTATCTCTGAAATAAATCATTTATTTATATAGTATGCTAAAATTACAGTTGTAATATTTTAATTTAATTTTTTATAACTAAACAAAAATTTTGCTTTACTAGCTTAAAAAAATATATACTTTTTATTTGAATCACTTCGATTCTTACTGAAAATTAAAATAAAAAATATTAGTTTTATTATAATTTAAATATTGTAATTTTTTTTTGTATTTAGTAAGAAAAATTATTAAAAATAAAATTAAAAAATTTACAATTCAGTCTTTGTTCATATATTTAAATTTAAGTCATCAATTTTGGTAAATTATTAAATTAATTTTCAAAATTTGACAATTATTATAAATTAGTTTCTAATATATTTTTCATTGTAATTTAGTTCATAATGCACATTCATTTTTTTTATTTTCTAACAAAAAAAAGCTAAATTAATTAAATTATATTTAGTATTTAAATTTTTTTATTAATTTATTAAGTCAATTAATTAGTTCTACTCGTATTTTTTAAATTCTTTTTAAATTCTTTTTTAAGAAATTAGATTAATTAAATTGTAATCAAATAAATATAAAATTTTAATAATTTATTTTAAAATTTTATTAAATTATTTTCTTAAAATATTGTATATTCATAATTAATGCAACTGTATTCAGATTTCAGTGACGAGCCGTAGACGGAGCGGTCCATCGATGATTGCGTGAGCCTGCGCAGTATCCTATCTTCTCTCTGACCCATTTGCCGATTGGTCATTATCCACAGCGTATTATTGCAAATGCAGCCTTTAATTGCTCTTCCCTATTATTGGAATTGCCATTATGACGCCTCTTCTCTATTTATAAATATTCATTCTTCATTTTTATTATATAAATTTTAAAAAAAAATCTAAAATTTTATTACGCTGATAAAATTTATTTTTTATAAATATTCATTCTTCATTATTTATTTTTAAAAATTTTATAAATATATATTTTATTTTACGTACGAAATAACCATAATAGATACATTAGATAGACCTTAAATAATTGATATTATTTATCATGATTAAAATTTCTTATTCAGATAGCGAATTTATCAAACTCGATCAACCATCAACAAGTAATTCTAATGTGATTAAATTTAATCAGAGAGATGCAGAAATAGTATTTTAAAATTCATCCTGTTATTTTGGTATATATATATTTTTTATTTTTTTAAAATTGAGAATGTTTAAGTATTCGAAATAAATTTATATATATATGATTTTATCAATACCGAAATCGTAAAAAAAAAAAGGCAAAAAATAAACACCATTTTAACGAATCAAAAGGTTAGGTGTTATGTTGTATTATTTTTCTCATTATTAATCAACCAACCATGATTAATGCCATAAATACTCAAAAATATCTTTCACATTTAATTCATTAAAAATAAAATTGAATAATCTCTATATTTATATATATATACAATATTGGAAATGTAAATTAATGGGCCAAAAAAGCATGAGAAACTTAGTAAGGCCCATTAGTGTATAGAATATTATATAAATAAGTACATTTTTTTGGGCCCTTTTTCTTTTTAGTCGATTAATTTTATTTTTTTTTAATTTTGTATAGACGTCGAGCATATTACGATAATAATATAAATATATCTTTTATTTTCCATAAAAAAATATACAATAAAGTTTTTCATCCTACTAATTCACAACATTAAATTTTTCATATCTTATTTGTTAGCATTTAAAATTTTTAAGTATATATATATATATTTACATTAAATTTACATTTCAAAATTTACTCTCCGCATGCTATATCTAATAATCAAATTCACATTTCCAAAAAAAAAAAAAAAGCCTCACTCAAATATACAACAAAATTTATTTTTTTATTAATAAAATCGATAGTAATAAATAACAAAAAATAACATATAAAATAATATAATATTTATAAATATTATTTAATGATCACGTCAGATTCTTGCGTGCATAATAAACATGACGCAAGAAATATTCCCTTGCCGGGTGATATAATTCTAATATGTCTTTTTTTTTTTTTATAAACTCACACGTGTATATATATGTGTATATATATATATATAAACACGCATGTAAGACAAACGGTAAAATTTATATGAAAATTAAAACTATATGTTATAATTTTATATAAATTTAATATAAAGTTATATATTTTACAATTTTAAATAAATTTACATGTAATATATTTGAATATGAATTTATAGACAAAACTCTAAAATCCAAAGTTACTCGTATCTTCCTCCACTATTATCAAAGGTGATAGATACAGGCATCTATGGTTGAGACTCAAGGAACCCATGAATATGCTCGTTGATTTTTCAGAAACACCAAACACGGCCTTGACAGAACTTGATAACATAATTTAAAATATAAAAATAATTTTTAAATATATTAAAATAAAATTAATACGATAATATAGACTATACTTATCGATACATTTAAGATAATAGTATATAATAAATATATACTGAATTATTTTAATTATAAAAATAAAATGTTAGTGTAATAATATTATTATATGATTATATTTTAATTAATTATCGTGTTTGAAATTAATGCACTGTGATTTATAATTTTATTTGTTTAATTTTTAAATTAACGTGTATATGGTCAATAAAGAAGATTAATGTTTGTTTGTACGTAATTAATTAAAAAATTAATTAATTATAATTATTCTACATGAATTAACAAAATTATAATTATATATCATTCAAAAATATACAGTCATATATATATTTCAAAAATAAAATAATTAACGCATAAGAAATCCCACTCACACACACACACACACACACATATACATACATATATATATATACATATAGAAATAGATATAGATTTTAGAAGAAGAAATTATTCGAAACAGTTAAAGAAGTTTACGTAATTGTTATTTAGAAAACATATTATTATTGGGAGGACGACATCTGCAGAAAAGCGCCAAACACACCCCAACACAGACAACAGCCGCCTTCGTATTCACATCAAATCCTCAATTGCTTCAAATTCAAACTCTCTGTCCCTGATTCCGCTCTTGATGGAAGCGATAATCTTCCATCACGAGCCGCAGGCCTATTATATAGGAGCCGTAATTGCGTATCGCAAACCCTAATTCCCCCCAATTCAACCTCCCAATTCAACCTCCCAATTCTATCACCTTTCCGTTCATTGAAAGCGAGGGAGGAGGATGATGTTCCCGTGGAACATCGCGAGGTCGGCGGAAGCCATCTTCTCGCGGTGGGCGCTGAAGAGGGTTTGCAAATTTTTGCTGAAGAAGAAGCTGGGGAAATTCATATTGGGGGAAGTTGACCTTGATCAGCTCGACGTGCAGCTTAGCGATGGCACCATCCAGCTTAGTGATCTTGCGCTGAACGTGGATTACCTGAATGAAAAGGTACGTGCAGTTTATGTAGTTTTCGGCAACTTGGAGCTGAAAGTTTTGGTTGGAAAATTTGAACAAGAAGTAGGAATTGAATATTAGTTGGGAGATCCCAGTCGGTGGAACTACTTCCTTAACTTCTTTATTTTTGTTACCGTACTCGAGAAAATGTGGTCAGAGTTATTGTATTTGATGAAACTGTTGGAAATGTGACTTTTTTCGATTGGAGTTATAAGTTTGAGGGGGTTGATTAGGCCCAGAGCTCAATTGAGTTGAGCTTTCTTATTGTTAGTTTTATTTCCACAGAAAGAGTATTTTCTGCACCTGGAAGTATGCTTACTAGATAATTTCCCGCAGAAAAGAATAAGCAAAAGAACCTGCACTTTCATTTTGTGTTTTCTGCTTTCCAGAAACGAGACTAAATGTGTGTTCTGCGAGGAGTTGACATGAGCCATTGGTTTAATGCAAACATTATCTGGAGGTGAATTCTATTATAGAAAAAAGAGTTATGTTGAACATAAGTCGATGGTTGGTTCATTCCTCTAATGGTTCATGAACGAAAAAGCATAGATAATTTTGTGGTCACCCAATGGAAGTTTCACTGACCAATGCAATGGGGTTGCCAGAAGAATGTACGAAGCTTTGAGCCTGAACAAGTCACGAGGAAGAGACAACACACAGAAATGATTTTATGTCAAATATGTTTTGCCTATATTTATTTATTTAGTTATTAAAAAACTGTCATCTTCTGATCTGCAGGAAAATAGTGTTTGCATACTAACTTTTTCCATTAGGTGTTAAACAGTGCAATATTTGGATAGACAATGAGTTTGGTCAATTATGAAGGAACATTATTGTAAAAGCTTGTTACCAGCTACTTATTATTTTTTAAAATCAACTAACTTTTAAGAGTAAACTAAAAATTTAAAATAAAAGGATATGGAGAGCTTAAGTTTTATGTTGATTTTTAAGCCTAGAACTTACAAAGACTGGGATTGTTGTCCCTTTTTGCATCTGAACATGCTAAGCTGCATGGGCGTTCTAAAGATTGTTCTCTGTCTATTTTATGTACGGATTGACCGGCTATTCTTTTTGTATTTTGCTGGCTTTCTTTTCTTTTCTCTCTTTCCTTTTGCTTTTGTTGTTGTGCAAGGATATCTAGTCATCTTTATGTGCTTCCGTTTAATTTTCTAATAATACTTATTTTTCTCTTAAAAGGCAAGAGCTTATAAACCAAAGAGCTTACAGATATTTGGATGGCTTAATTTTCTCTAAAAACAAGCTTATTGGCTGGTTTTAGAAGAAAGTCAAAACGTGCATCCCCTAGTGGCCCAACTTTTGTATGCCAAAATGATTTTATGTTTCTTGTTCATTAATTCTGATTATGACTCTCTTAGTTTGCTATATATGTTTTTGATAATTATATGGTGTTCATATGGTAATGTTTTCCAGCTAGGTGCAGCAGCGTCTTTGATTATAAAAGAGGGTTCGATCGGCTCCTTATTAGTTAGAATGCCTTGGAAGGGCAAAGGTTGTCAAGTTGAGGTGGATGAACTTGAAGTTGTTCTTGCTCCCCGACTCAGAAGTAATTCATCAAGTGGCAATGGAACTTGTAGCACCAGTCAAGATGGTCCTCATACTATACACCATGATGTGGGAAAACCTGGGCATGATGCACTGGATAGTGCCACTACATCTACGTCCTCTGATGTCCATGAGGGCGTCAAGACAATTGCTAAGATGGTAAAATGGTTTCTTACAAGCTTCCACGTGAAGATAAAAAATTTGATTGTTGCTCTTGATCCAAATTTAGAGAAAGATGAAACAGAAGCGGCTACTTGCACAACCTTGGTTCTACGAATAACAGAAATAGAGTGCGGAACTTGTGTGTCAGAAGAATCTAGTTCAAGTAACAGTTCAAAAATTGAGAGCTTCCTTGGCATAAGTAAACTTATGAACTTTGTAAAATTTCAAGGAGCCATACTTGAACTTCTCCGAATGGATAATGTTGACGGTAGAACATCTCTTGACGAAAAATTTACCGGATATTGTCCGTCAAATGCAGCAACTCCAATCGCTGTGGGGAAGGAAGGCGGTATTTCAGGGAGCCTAAAGTTGAGTATACCTTGGAATGATGGTTCCTTAGATATCCGCAGAATTAACGCAGATGTTTATGTTGATCCGTTAAAGCTAAGATTTCAACCCATCATACTTAAATGGTTCTTGCTTTCATGGGAAGTATTGAAGAATCTTGCTAATGATGGGAGGGCCCACACATCTTGCAAGACAGCTGAATCAGTTTATTTCAATTCAGCTTCTCATTTCCATTCATCTGCGATTCCTACTAACCAAGATGTACATATTGGCGGTACCATTTCTACTAACTTGTATGCTCCAAATAGTGAAGAATTAGTAACTGGAACTACACCGCCTGGGTCACACCTTATACATGATTGGGTACCACGGTCTGTGAGCTATAAGCAGAATGTTGGCACTGAAGATGTTGATTTCGGGGCAAGGTAGGTAGCCCGACGTCCTTTGGACCTTCTCATTCTTTATAAATTCCTTCCAGAGATTAGAAAGTTTCTTGCTTTTATGCTTGTTATGGTCATTGAGTATTTTCTGAGAATGAAATATATTTGATGGATCTTTCTAGTAAACGCAAGATAAACATTATGTGAATGAGGAAAAAAAGTTAAATATTTTACTTGAAGCTTCATTTTTCCTCCAAGTCAAACTTGGATTGAATTTGATCTATTTATAGATATTTAGATTAAAATTGAATTACTTTTCCTAAAATGTTGGATTGAAGAACAATCGTACTTGAATTTCCACCTAGTTTATTTGGACCTTGCATCTGACTAAAGCATTATGCTATTCAATTCTGATCCCCTTACAACTCACTACTCCATTTTCTTCACTTAAAGGAAGTCTTGGAATATCACCAGAGTGCTGTATTATAATTTCAAATAAAGCTCATACTTATTCATATTGGGTTTTGTGTAGCATGGATCAATTTTTTGAATGTTTCGATGGAATAAGAAGTTGTCAGTCAGCTTTAGGAAGCAGTGGGATGTGGAACTGGACATCTTCTGTTTTCACTGCAATTACTGCTGCTTCTAGCCTGGCTTCTGGATCTTTGCATGTTCCTTCTGGTATGTACATGTATAACTTATTGAGAAACTTTCTTCTTCAGGGATTAATTTTTTATTAGTTACTATCTAGCATTTTGAGAGTTTGAATATCGATACCTATGGGCTTTAAGATGTAATAATTGCTTTGTACGGCAATGAAGCAATAAGCCTGAATATATACACTTAACTCAAGAATACTCCAGCAGTGCATAGGGGGTATAAATACATATAAAATTTTATGATTGTGTGATGAGAAACATTTTTAGCTCCCACTTAATAACTTTCTTCCTTGGCTTCCTTGCAGAACAGCAGCATATCCAAACCGATCTCAGGGCAACTATTGCTGGAATTTCAATTGTGCTTTCTTTTCATGATGACGGCGATCAGGCACATGATGTTATGGATGCTAATTATGTGGCTGCAGAATGCAGAGGCCTTTTTGTTGCCATGCAGGTAATGATTGTCCTTGGAGATTTTTGCTCCCTAATTTTTTAGTATTTTTCGCACTAAATTAACTTCAGACACCTGGTAAGGTGAACAGGTACGTCCTTGGGAAATGAGCTTGGAAGGAACGATGAAGTATGTTGAGGTTGCCCACTATCTGTGCAGTGAAAATGACGTAATGAACTTTGATTTTCAAGGAAGTGTTGGTGATATTAAGTGTGAAACGTATTGGATTAAGAATCTTCAAGCTGAAGTTGAGGATACTCTCCCTCCATTTCCCTCTTCTGCTGAAGGTCCTGATTTAGACAGATTAAGTGGGCTAGTTGCTGATGCATTTTTATCTGGAAAGAAGGGCAATGCAGTTAAAACTTTGTTGCTGAGATCCTCAGGTGTTACCCAGTGCCAGGTTACTATTGACTCCCGATTATCAGATGGCAGTTTAAGGAGACCAACATTGTTTTCATTAAATCTGCCTCCATTCATATTCTGGTTGAACTTTCATTTGATAAATATGTTGCTGAACCTTTTCAAGGAAGTTGGAAAATCTATTGAAAGAAGCAGTAAGAAGAATGGGTTTTTGGATCAGGGATGTAGGGAGAAGCATGATCCATTTCAAGGAGATGGGCACCTCCAAATCAGGACCTTGCATTCAACAGACAGTTTTAGGGGGAATATATCAATCCCCAATGCACGTTTAATTCTGTGCTTCCCGTTTGAGAGTGGCAAAGAGATTGGAGGCAGCTTTTGTTGGAATCAATTTATTGCTCTTGATTTTGCATCATCCAAAACTTCAAAGGAAAAAATTCAGGGTAGTCCGGTTTTAGATGGGTGTCCACAAGGAAGAACATTCTCTCCATCAGCCATGCATTCTTTACACTTAAATGTTGGTAATCTTAGCATCTACTTGGTCACTTCCGCATGTGAAGACGATGTTGAAAATAACTCCAGCAGTTCACTGAGGAAACTTTCTGCTCATAAAGTTTTATCTGTCAGCAACGAAAGTGCTTGTTTGTCTGTCATTAACATGTTCTGGCAAGAGGGTCCGGTAACTGGTACATGGGTTGCAGAGAAAGCCAAGTCTCTAGCTACTTCAGGGGATTCCAAAAATAGAAATAAAGTCGGTGGAAAAGGTTACGAGTTTGCCATTACGACTGCTACCAGAGATCCAGAGGATGTATACTCGCTAACCCGAGAAGAGATAATTTTCAGCTCTTCTTTTTTCCTGCACATTCGTCTGTTTCCTGTTAAAATCCATATAGGCAGTTCACATTATGCTAAACTGCTCTCCCTTATAGATCATGTGAAATGTAGGTTATCATCTGCTGCTTATGATGAAAGCAGTGGAAGGGAGGAATATTCTCTGAATCAGACATCAATACTTCTGGAATGTGATTCTGTTGAAATTTTAGTTAGACTAGAAAACAAGGAAAATACAAATGATCTATTGCAGAATGAACTTCCTGGGTCGTGGTATTGCTTAAAACTTATAGTTCAGAAGTTTGATTTGCTACTTGTCTCAAATATAGGAGGTATTTGTGGTGCTGATTTCTTTTGGTTAGCCCATGGAGAAGGAAAATTGTGGGGTTCCGTCACTGGAGTGTGGGATAAAGAGTTTCTTCTGATTTCATGTAGCAACTCCACCATTAAACGTGGCGATGGAGGAGGTTCAAATGCATTATCGTCTAGGTTGGCTGGTTCTGATATTGTACACTTATGGGAGCCAGAAACTTCCCGTGGTTACACATCTGTAACTCTTAGGTGCAGTACAATTGTAGCAGTTGGTGGTCGTTTGGATTGGTTGCAAGCAATAACGTCATTTTTCAATATGCCATCTCCTGAAACTGATCAAGCAGTTGACAAGCACCAGCAGGAAGGGTGCTCCGATGCACCACATGGTGCTTCTTTTATTCTTAACTTTGTTGATATTGGATTGAGCTATGAGCCCCACTTTAAAAGTCTGTTGCTCCACAGTGAAGTTCTTGATTCAGACTTTAGTCCTGCAAATGTCAAAGAAGAAATTAGTGCTGAAATATATGTTGGCTGTCTATTGGCTGCATCTTCCTTGACTGTTTCCAATGTAGTTGCAGCAGATTGTGTAAATGGTGATTACAAAATTAAAGTGCAAGATCTGGGTCTTCTTCTTTGTACAGTGACAGATCCTGAGAGACTTGGTGGTACTTACAGTGTAGAGTATCTTTGTGAGTATGGTTATGTTAAAGTTGCTAGGGAGGCCCTTGTGGAAGCAACTTTAAGAACAAATTGTGAGAATGGCATTCTTTGGAAGGTTGAATGTTCCAAATCTCACATTTATGTTGAAACATGCAATGACACCACCTCTGGTCTGATTCGCTTGGGTGCTCAACTCCAAAAGTTATATGCTCCTAATGTGGAGGAAACAATTGTACACTTGCAGACGCGATGGAATAATGTTCAGCAGGCAAAGGAGAGGAATGATTCCAATGATAAGGCTGGGAATTTTAATGATGATTTAGCTTCTCAAATGCTGAATACAAGTATAGATGCTAAGAGGGAATCTGGAGTAATTGGACTCATGGATGAGATAAGTGAAGATGCATTCAATTTAGATGGGACTCAGACATGTCAATTTGATTCCTCAGACTCAAAATTGCATGCATCACAAGATGGAATCTTTCTTGGGGAGGCATGTAACCTAAGTTTTGATACTTCTGAGATTTTCTCGCACAATCTATCAGTGAATGGATCTGCACTTGCCATAGGAGTGGAAAGTAGTCAAACATCATTCCTAGAAAATGATTGTTCGCCTGAACTGATAGAAAGTTATTGTTTATCTGAGTTACGTCCTCTATCAGAATTATCTGCAGGCAGGGAACTGTCAAGAAGACATCGGAATCTTGGGGATGGAGACCTTGAGAGAAGAACTACTGGATGGTATGGGGATGCCTCTTTTAGAATTGTAGAAAACCATATTTCAAAAACAAGTGACCTAAATTGCATGACAAAAGTTAAAGAGTGCATGACTTCATCTGTTGAGGGTGCAAGACCTGATGATTTTGGAAATGCTCTGGGACGAGTACTTGTTAAGAATGTCAATGTTATATGGAGAATGTATGCTGGCTCTGATTGGCATGACTCGCAGAAGGATAATGAAAGCTCTACAGATATCCATGGAAGGGATACAACTGTATGCCTTGAGCTTGAACTGTCTGGGTTGCAATGCCAATATGACCTTTTCCCTGTTGGTGGAATATGTTCATCAAAGCTTTCTCTTTCAATCCAGGATTTTCATCTTTATGATAGGAGCAAGGCTGCACCCTGGCAACTGGTAATGTTTGAATTTGGCATTTTTATCAAGAAATTAGGTATTTACCTTTTTTGTATTGCATGAGATTTAGAATTGTTTTCTTTGTCTTGGAAGGTATTGGGTTATTATAATTCGAAAGATCATCCTAGGGAATCCTTTTCAAAAGCATTCAAGCTGGATATAGATGCTGTCAGACCAGATCCACTAATCCCGCTTGAGGAGTATCGGTATGTATAATGTAATAAGCATTCACTTTGTGAATGCTTCCCCTCCTGATGAAGTTTGAATACTTCTGGCTGTTAATTAGTCAAGTTTATTTGGTTTCAACTTTTTTCACGAGTGGATATTATTTTTAATAACGTGGTTTTCTAGTAAGATGATGATTGCACTTTGGAGAAGCTAATTTGCATGGTTATGATTGGTAGCTGATAAATAAAATTAGATGGAACATCAGTACTTGTTGTTCCGAAGAAAAGATGAATTCTTCTCATTGTGAACCAATAAATGGGAATCATTCTGTTCCAAAGTATCTGTTCGCGGGGCAGATGCAAATGGTTCCCGTTTAATAGCTTAGGAAAGTTTATCTATTCCCTTCATAGTTTAATTGTCTTGACCATGTATTTTGTTTCCTTTCTGTTCCTTTTGTTTTCTTTTCCATTGAGGTTATTTGTGACTCTAGCCTGTTTTAAAGAAATATCATAAAATTTTAATCATTTACTATATGAGGATATGCTGAATCTCTTTTGTTTCTTCAGGTTACGCATTGCATTCCTTCCTATGCTATTGCATCTTCATCAAAGCCAGCTTGATTTTCTCATAAGCTTTTTTGGGCCAAAGAGCTTAGCAGTTGATCAATCTTCTGGTTGTGCTCAAGATTCAGGTGCTTCAAAATTAGTGTTGACAGAGAGAGTTGATCCTGCCGGGCATCATGTCATAGAGGAGGCATTGCTCCCTTATTTTCAGGCAAGTAGGATAACTTGATGTTGCTTAAGGAGTAAAATCTTTCCTAAGTGCTTTTGGATTTCTTATATCTCGAGTTTTATGTGCATAGTCTTTTTATCACATGTACATGTTTGCTCAGATGAGCATCTGGGAACTGGAGACCATTTAGTAAAATTATCTGAATAAAGATTATGTTATTCCCTGTTATAGAAAAGATGGCAAGCTGCTATTGTCTTTTCGTCTTTGCTTTGTGTTATGTTATTTTTAAGTCAAATGGCTTTCTTATGAATAGTTTGCATGGTTCATTTTAATATTCAACAACAAATCATGACGTGATCTTGCTCGGTGATGCTCTTCTATCCTACTTTTGTCAGTTGTCTTTCCATTTTAGTTGTCCTGGATTGTTTATCACTTACCCAACGAGTACAGATTTTTATATACCTTGTAATTATGCCCTAAACGATTTAGTAAATCACACAAAAAATAGAATGGTACCCTCTTGAGGATGAACTTTCTCATATTATAAAGGATCGTATGCTCAATTAAACTGTGCATTTATGGCGATAGAGAAAATAGGACTTAGGATTTCAGTTTTTGTTTGCATTGGGATTGGACTCTGGTTATAAGATTACTGATCAAGTGAAATTTTGTTTCAGAAATTTGATATTTGGCCTTTTCTTGTTCGGGTTGATTACAGCCCCCACCGTGTTGATCTAGCGGCATTAGGTGCTGGCAAATATGTAGAATTAGTAAACCTTGTCCCTTGGAAGGTAATATACAAGATTGTTCCCGGCGTGTGCATTTTGTGAATTGTCAAAACAAGTTTTTTTATCTAAAATAAACCTTTGCACAGGGGATTGAACTCCAACTCAAACATGTTCATGCTGCTGGCATTTATGGCTGGGGCAATGTATGTGAAACAATAGTAGGGGAATGGCTGGAAGACATCTCACAAAATCAGGTTTTTGGTGGCATTTATTATTACCTCTTGAGGATCTTTTGGCCTGACAAATATTCTTCATGATTATTAGTTTGTCTTTTAACCTGTATTATAATATAGATTCATAAGATTGTACGAGGAATCCCTACCATTCGATCACTTTTTGCTGTTGGTGATGGTGCTGCAAAGCTGGTTTCTTTGCCAGTTGCAAGCTACAGGAAGGATCAGAGGGTACTAAAGGGGTTGCAAAGAGGTAAAATGCGAGCCAGAAATTTTTATTTATTTGAATACATAACTTTTTATGCATAATGACCGATATTTTGGTCTACGCATCACATGGTGAACCTATGAATATGCCATTATATACATTATTTTCTCTTTACTTCGTTACAACTTAAATCGAATACAGTATATTTATGAAATCATTGTGAATAGAAGGATCTGACCACATTTAGCTTGATGAGCTATGTTCACTAGGCTGGTTTTAGAGTATCTGCTTGGGAATATTTGGTGTTTGTTTCAGTAAGTGGCAAATTTGCGTCAACAATTCTATTTACTTTGTTGCTGCTTAAATGTAATAAAGCTATTTGTGAAGTCATTATGTATATGAGGATCTCACCATATTTGGTTTGATGAGTCATGTTTCTAATGCACATTATTGTGGCTAGTTTTAGCCTCTGTTTCTGGTATTAATATTTGATATATTGATTTTTGTGATAACGGTGGATTACTTTCTTCCCAGGTACTATTGCATTTCTTAGGAGTATATCTCTTGAAGCTGTTGGGCTTGGGGTCCACTTGGCAGCAGGGTTTCATGACCTATTGCTCAAGGCAGAATATGTTGTTACAAGTATTCCACCATCTCTATCATTGCCTTCTGCAACAACGAAGGCAAATGTAAGATATAATCAGCCAAGAGATGCCCAAGAAGGTATTCGACAGGTGAGTATCCTAACATACCTCACATATGTGTTTATGTGATTGAATAACATACCCTTCTCATTATTTGGTAACTGCTTCATTTTTGGGGAGAAAGACATGCATACCTGCATATTTCTTTGCCAGGAATATTAAGAATGGTCAGTTGTTCTAAACTACACAAGAGTCATCCCTACACTCAATTATCTATGATCATAAGAAGTTTGTACTCTTTAGCCATACGGCTTCATGCTCACTTCTTCTCTTTGAATATCTTCTTAATTCTTCTTGGCATTCTTTTTCAGTCTAAAACTTTCTATCATGCTTGGGATCTGAGTCTGCAATGATGGTCAATTTTGTTAGCTAGAAAATATACTCAAGGAAATTTTTTTCCAAAATTGATGTTGATGTCCTTAAAATCTGTCAGGCCTATGAGAGGATAAGCAATGGCCTGGGAAAATCAGCTTCCGCTTTAGTCCAAACTCCCTTGAAGAGGTACCAGCGTGGAGCCAGTGCTGGGTCTGCTTTGGCAACTGCTGTTCAGGCAGTTCCAACAGCTGCCATTCTTCCTGCTTCTGCTTGTGCTAGTGCTGTACATTGTGCTTTTCTTGGCTTCAGAAATAGGTAATCTGATGGTTTAAGTCAACATCGTACTCATTTATCAATATCTTGACTTCCTCAAAAAAAATTATTATTATCTCAGAAGCAAGATAAATAGAACTAAGGTAGTTAACTGTGACAATTTATGCTTGCAGCCTCGATCCTGAACGTAAGAAAGAATCAATGGAAAAATATTTGGGTCCCAATCAGGCACGAAATCAGAGCTAAACGACAGTGCTTATGGTACCATTTGTTTACATTACCATTATTTTCCTTATCCACTTTACTGAGTTAGATTGTGACAGTTCCCAGTTTTTTCTATTCTTGTTCACAGAAGACAACGTCACAGTTGACTTATTTAAGAACTGCTTTCCGCAGCAACAAAGAGAATGATCTGAGATTTTGCGACAAAGGGATTATTTTTTAGATGTCTCTTTGTATCCAAAATAAATTTCCTGCATTAAGGTAAGCTCCACGTCTCTAGAATTTATATTCCCTGATATAGATTCCTTTTAAAAGTTCAGGCTTTATAAGCTTTTCTGGCAAAAAAGCAAGCAATACTTTTAATTATTAATTTGTCATTAGTGATTTTCCACATTGCACTATTCAGCCATTTTATATATCAATCCCTGGTAACCATGATAAAAATGGATTTGTCATTAAACCATATGGTTTAGAACCCTTGTCCAGAAAAAGAAAAGAACTTGTGACTTAGGCCCATTGAGGTATTGACGGTTATGTTCAAATATATTTGCATCATCTTTGTTTTTCTAACATGCCCTAGTTCTTTTTTTTTTCGGTAACAGGCTTATGGCTTGAGGAGTAATCAAACATTTCATTCAAATCAAAGCAAGGCAGGAAGGTAATTTTGTACATGTGTAAATATATGGTGCTTGGAAGTTTTTAGACATAGAAAACCATGTAATTATAGTCGTCTGTTGGCATGGTGAGCTGCAAAGTTTGATTCTTTTATAGATTCTTTGACATTGTAAATTTGTCCTATTTATTGTACATAGTCCATTAGATTGTTACTCGGTCAGCAATAATCCTCTAGATTCTTCATTGGTTGTTATAGAAAGAAACCATATAGCACACTTAAGCGTTAGATGCAGTGAAAATTTTATTTTCTAACTTGATGAAATGGTTGACAATTTTATTTTTTGACTTTCAGTTTGTAAATAAATTGCCTTTGTGCCTTATCAGATATACTGTTATCGTTGTCTATTCTTGTGTTTGAGTACGGATTGTTCACCAAGCTGTACGGCTAGTATATCTTGCTCAATTATGATTATGGGACTTATCTTGATCGCTCAATCTTGTTACTTCATTGCAATTAAATTTTTGACTTGGAGTTCATGCTTCGAAATCTAGCAAATAAGCCATCTATAACTTCTTTCCTTTTCCTTGAGGAAAAGAGATGTTGACAAGTGGGTTGCAGTTATAAATTCTACTACAGTGTCTGAGACACAATGCTGCAAGCTAACATTTCATAATCATTCAACTAATTACTACAATAATTAACTGAATTATTATGAAATGCTGAAAATTTAACTTTGGAGGTATTGTGCTTTCAAAATACCGTAGGTTATTGCTGCTGGTTATGCGTCTAAATATTTATTGCTAACTATTTTTGGGTGGTACGACATCATCCTCGTAAGTAGTCAATTGTGAAACTGATCAAATTTTGCTTCCTTTTTGTTGAAGTTTTCCGATCATAATGGAAATGTTTTGGTTGCCAGTTTTGCTGTTGAGTTGCAGCCATAGCCAAGATTAGAAAATTGTAGAGAATTTGATTAGGTTAAATAATGGAGATATGGAAATCAAAGCACAAAAGAGTGGGGTTCTGAAAAAATAATGAAATTATAAGTGTGCTTTGCTGTGGATAATGGCAATAAAGGACTGATTGTTGATGTAAGTTGAGAGTGATCTTACATTTTTCCTTTGCAGTAGTCACAAAGAATCACAAGGAACTCAAAGTTTGCTGCTAATTTAGCATCTAGTTTATATATTTCTTTCCTCTGTTTAAATCTTTATCTTACTATATTTATCTTTTTTGTCTTAAAGTTTTGCAAGCTTAATGAGTGTGAATCTAGATCTACTGTAAACTCTCCTTCTAAGTAGAAAACACTTCTAGTTAGTGACTATCTTTAACAACATTTTTAAAACTCACAGTAAGTCCGAACATATGCTTAAAATGTAAAAGCCGCAGCTAAAAACGTCGTCAAACAGACTGTAGATAAGATGTCAATGGCCCTAACAAAATCAATCTTCAATGAAAAGTAGAAATTAGTAGAAAGAAACTAGATTACATTACAGAGACTCATGAGCTGCAAATTCTTTGAAGTGAAAACATTTGTACACGAGGAAACAGTCAAATCTAATTCTACTCCGGTGGAGAATGTTAATTGGTGAAGTGAAGGAAATTTTTGCAGCCCAAAGAAGCTTCAGAAAATAAATTCGCTTCCCTAGCAAAAACTATGATCAATCAATTGCTGCTTCTAAAAACCCTCTTCTGCTTTTGGTCTTTAGTCATCACACTCCAGTATCTGTGACAGACAGTTCTGCAAATGAAGGGAGTAAATTCAGAGTTAGGGTGTTTTTGTTTTTTTTGAAAAATGGAAATATAAAATGCATTTGCAAATTAATTCGTATATGAATTCAAATTTTAGTAGTAAAAATATGAGTTTGGTAATGAATTTTGCATTTATTGTAAAATCATTTGTTTTAAAAAGTCGGTGTTAATTTTATATTAAGGAATATGGAAAAGTTACATTTTTCTCTTGTGATTTGATTTTGTTACAAACTAAATTTTGTGGGTTTAATGACAATTTAATCCTCATGATTTGAGTTTTTATATATGAAATGTTTATTTTTGTATGTATTTGTATTTGTATTTCTAACTATGAAAACACAAAAATAAAAATTGAACAAATTAAATTTTTTTTTAAAAAAAGGTATTAAAATTTAATAATTTTATATAAAACGACAAAATATACAAATGATTCGAATTGAAAATAACCAAACTAACAAAACTTCAATCTGCAAAGAAAAAATAAAAAGATAGAAACCATATACTGATGTTCATCTCACCTGTGTTTTCTGGCTGAGAAGGTCTTGCTCGTGAACAAAAACATGAATCTTCTCTCCCTTCACCTTCTCCAAAATTCCATTTCCATCAACTTTTCTAGACAAGTTCTGATTCTTCTTCATCCCGAACCTCTTCCTCCACCACCCGGAACTCTTTGGCATCCTTGTTGATCGGCCATCAAACTCATCACCATCACCATCATCATCAACGAGTAATTCTTCATGTAAAGTCATCTTCCTCACCCGGTTGCTGCAGCTGCAATTATCATTCTTCAAAGGCAACAACATGCCATCACAGAAAATCTCATCAGCCGGAATCATGGCATAGTTCTTCACCGAGAACTCGAAATCAGACGACACTGGAGCCTCCTTGTACTTGCTGATTTCATCAAACTTGGCAGTAGCAGATTGTAGACTACTGTCGGCAAAATCATTGGAGAAGGAGATTCTTGGGTCCATGAAGGACGCGTTTAGATATGCCATGATTGATGTATGAAATATCTGGTTTTAGGTTTTAACCAAATACCCAGAGGAACCTTTTGCTCTTATTTGCAGTACTACTGGTTGGTTTAGAATCCACATGCAGATGTTTGTATTTATAAACTGGTTTAGTAGACATCTCATGTTGCTTAGATTTGTCGTCTAGTGGATTAGAGACGATATATTATTCTCTTTATACAAAGCATGTGCTTTTT
This sequence comes from Carica papaya, assembly GCF_054855325.1. Taxonomy (NCBI): domain Eukaryota; kingdom Viridiplantae; phylum Streptophyta; class Magnoliopsida; order Brassicales; family Caricaceae; genus Carica; species Carica papaya. The sequence goes on from NC_142314.1 coordinate 911,065, forward strand.
CTAAATTAACCAAAGCTTCTCATGGTGATTTAGTTGGGTCTACCTTCAGCATTTTAAGAGATTAAATAACTAAAATAAAATATTTTCATACTTCTGATTCAAAGAAGAACTAAATTTTATCGTATTTGAAGCTACAGTATTAATGGTGGAAAGACAAGGCCTGCTCAGTGCTACTAAACTTGCAGAGTTTTTCTTTTCTCAACAATGTCGTATACATATATATACATACACACATACATACATACATACATTTTATTTTGAGAGTTTGAAATTATTTTGCGAAATTTATGTGCATTCAGACTCAGGTTTAAGAGGATTTTCATAGTGGTTTATATTCATTACTAAATCTAAATTCATTACTTCCTGAGTAACTCACATTATCCAAACCATTTTATTTTGTCTTTATTTTTCTTCACTCATTTAGTTTATCACATCACACACTATTATTATTATTATTAGTTTATCTGTTTTTTTGTTGAAAAAAATATTAGATCGAGATTTTTAATCTATTGTAACCATTATAATTAAACGAATCTTGCAACTACAAAATATTTCTTCGGTTAAAAACGTAACAAAATTATTAAAATTTAATCCTAACTTATTTATTACAATTCCACCAATTTACTAATGAATCAAGTTTTAAATTCCACTAAATCAAACATTAGCATTATTGACTCGAGTCTCGCCAATCCAATAAAAAAAATATAATAAATTTATTAAATTTTAATCTAATTTTGTTATTATAATCTAACTAATATACAAATAAAATAACTCAAGCATTAATATTATAGGCCAATCTTGCCAACCTATAACTCATCCACCAAATCTCTCCTTTCCTTTAATCTATTTTGCGCTACTAGTTCTATAGTAATAAGAAAATTCTTTCATTTCTAGTTTATAGTTTGTGATCAAGTCAATTCTTCATTTGTTTACTATCCCATTCCTTTCATTTCGGGCAAGACTGACTAGATACATCTTATACCACAGAAAGATACATATTGAGAAGTAAGCAAGCAAGCACATCCAGTGGCAAAATACAAGTTTTTTATATAGGTTTTCCCAGACCGTGATCACCTAAAAGATGCCTTTCACAAAGCTTCTTTCTAATTTCTACACTATAGAGAAATTACCGCGGACAGTACTGTAACGTTAATAGAATGCTACCGATACGAATTTAGACTCAATAAATTTCAATTAAATTATAAAAGTCTTAAATGTTAAACAACTGTATTGTTGATTTTTTAATTGTTAACAAATCATCAAGCTAACTGTTTCATACCAAACCAAGACTAAATCTATTTTAGGTTTTGTGAAAAAACATGTTATTCGTATTGAAGATAAAATGTTTATGAAAAAAAAAATAAAAAAAATTTGCAGTTTCGTAAATAAAATAACCAAACTCTTCACTTAACTTATAAGTAAAACAACGAGCACTAACTATTTAAATATCACTATATAAATTTTAAAAGGACTATAACGACAAACTTGTTTTTAAAAAAAAAAAATTAAAAAAATATCAAATTAAATATTAACTTGTTCTAAACAAGAAAAAAAAAACACTAAATCAAACTATCAATAAAAAATAATAAGTTCTATCTTTTCATTAAAATTTAAGCTCATCACTAAACTACGTATTAATAATAATACCAAGCTTACTTAAACAACAGTAATTACAATTAAAACTTGGGAGTTTTTTTTTTTAATATTTACTTCTATTAAAAATTATACTAATAGCTCTCAGTCTTTTCTTTTCCTTTGAAAAAACAAAGAAAGAAAAAACACTTCGAGAGACTCCAAAGAGCCGACAAAAGGTCTAATTGGCACACAGGGTAGGTAATGCAGTGCGGCCAAATCGTGTTCCCTTTCACTATCATGAAAAAGACATTGCAGTAACTATTAAATAATACACATGACCTGCTTTATAACATGCGCGCAACACAAATCCAACCGGCACCATCTCATTACCCAACTTCCCCTCTACAGTAAAGGTCATCCGACTATTCAATTAATATAATCATCTATAAACCCTTATATATTTCCCAAACTTGAACCAGTGAATCACCCTAAGAATTACAGGCATTTCACAGGTTGCACATAAAAATACATGCGTGGGAGGATTTTGCAAGTGATAATTAAGAATGAAACTATGTTATAGGGGCGTCATAAATTTACTAAAGAAATTTATTTTTATTTATCTTTAACTACTAAAAATAGAATCTCTCGATTCCATTTTCAAACTTAATTTCCGACCAGTGTAATTATAGAAAATAAATGCATTGATTATTGCCCTAAGTAGCCGGTCAGACAAAATGAGATACAAATAGCCATATATTAATTCACTTTTCACGACACTCGAAAACAAATATACTGTTCTTTCCATCTAAACCTGTACTTTCTTTTGGTTGATCTGAAAAATGTATATTTGATTTCAGCCAGAGTACATAATACATCCAATGGATTTGGCGAATATCATAGCAAATACATGTGTCTATACACACGCATATATATACACACACACACGCACACACATGGTTTGATATAAATGGATTAAATTCAAACATTTTACCTCCATCATCTTAAGTAGTAACTAGTTTATTATTAAATGCCTAATGTCTCAATCTATAGTTGATTACACTCCCATCGAGCAGTTAAAATTGACCAAACTAATAAAAGCCAAAAGACCCATGTGAACCCTGAGCTGTTCTTGTTGTGAATCTAGGCAGTATATTAATCAAAAATAATCTCTAAATCCTACCAACATTACAAAATATAGAATCTAATTAGCCTAAGAGTTGTATGGTAAGCAAGTGAGTCTGTCAATTTGCGGCTCAATTACAGGGTTGAACAGTTTAGAACTGATCTGCAAGAATTTTTTTTCCTTAATTTTTTTATTTTCAATGACCTATGAGTAACCAATAAAAAAAATAACAATTTTAATACTCAGAAAATTGCCAAAGAAAAAAACCAAAAGCTAAAGAAATCTTTTTGTTATTGGTAGAAAAAAAAGTTTGTCAAATATTAATCCCTTACAGCTATTTCAACTAAAAAAATTTAGTTATCATATAATAATTTTTTTTTGATAATATCGTAATAGCAAGTAGAATAATAAAATTTAAATTTATGATCTTCAAATAATATATTAAAATTTTAAATGCCAGTAGCAAATACCAAAAGAAATCTTATTCTAACTTTTGTTTTGACTATCAATCATTATATAATTCACAGCTAAAAAATTTTTTATTGGCACTTAAACTTTCACATGGTTTCCATTTAATATGAATTAAAGTTTCCGAAATCAAATGGGTTTCGGACAAGTGGCTGATGCTCAGCCTCCATTTGTGAAATTCATGAAGACGATGCCTAAAGCTAAGGGACCTGTACCATCTATCATGGGTTAATGAAGAAAAGAAAACCTAGTCTAAGGGTCACTGTCTCCCGTTTGGTCTCCCATTTTGTAAGCAAAACTTGTCTTTTTATATATCTTGTTTTTTCTTACTAATGTCTCTTTATAGTCTTTAATCTAACAAGAATCTGTCTTAATAGTTTTTCTTTCAAAAGCCTTGGCTCGACTTACAATGTCAAATCGTGAGAATAACTCACCTCACTTTCTTATATGGATCCTCTGAATATTTCCCACACTTCTGCCCTGCTAATTTCTTTTTCTAGGGAAGAGTAATTGTCTTTTCTAAACAAGGATAATCTTTGCCACATATTTTCTTGTGTTTTTTATATACAAAAATGGCAATTAGGTTTGTTATCTTCCTAAAATATTGATAAGAAATTATCTAATACGTGTTATCTTTCTTATATTAACTGAAGATAATTTTTCTAAAAACTTAAGCTAATAAAAAATTATCTAACATATCATTCGTAGTCCAATACATCTCTTCAGCAAATATTGATTTATTAAACTGAATGCATAGGTCAAAACAGGTAGACATACCTTTATGCAAAACAGGACCTCCAGAATTTGATCCTATCTTACTCTAACGCCATCTAAAAATTTAAGTTGATAAGAAAAGAAATTATTAAATTCAAAAAAAAAAATTATATTTGAATTTTAATATATATAAACTAACACAAAATCGTATCAAACTGAATGCATAACTAAATTTCAACATAAATAATACAAGAATTCAGATACTAATTCTTTAACTCTAATACTATAATGAGATAACTAATAGAAAAGAATTAAAAGTTTAAATGAATAGGAAAAAACACCATCTCTTATTTGTATTCCAATATTTTGTAAACCTTGTGGTTTAACTAAATGCAAATATTATCATTTTACCACTGCTGCCTGCCGTTAACTTTTACCTTCTAATAGCAATGTCATAAGAGAAGTGACAATCACTTGTAAATAAGGTAACAGACAATACTGTTTTAGCAAAAAAACTGAAGGTAGACAGAAAAAAGACTAGGAGAGAAAAAGAGAAAAGCAAGGGGAAAATGGGAAAAAGGGAAAAGAAAAGAAATAAAAGAGAAGTGTTAAAGAAAGGGAAAGAAACCAGAAAGGAATGGCTCAGTTCTATTTCCAAGAACAATATGATATTCATTACATAAAACATCATTATATAGGCAAAAAGGAGACATTAAAAGAGCCAGAAGTAATCTTGACTACCACTTGAGATTATCATCTTTTGCCCAATGAGAAGTGGAATAACTTTTAGAACTTCGTGGTTGTCACCTACTCTGAACCAACCAAACTTTACACTTAAAAAGGACCAAAAATAGAAAATAAAGCGTTATATCATTCAAGTAAGATGTCATCACATCCTACAGAAGATTGACTAAAAAGATACAATCAAAATTACTCATAAAATTTAGATACTTTTCCTAAATAGTCAGTATATATTGCAAATAATCTATATAATATAAGAAGGTGCAAAAATTAAATAAATATCATACAAGTACTTTTTAATACTAAAAAATATCTTATTAATTTATTCTAATTTTATATCATTCTCCCTCACCTAATAAAAACTCAATTTCAAGTTTTGGAGTAATGAAGCATCAAAATTTGACAAATTGAGACCTTTGAAACTAACGATCACCATTGGAGAACAAAAGCTTGATTATGTATTTCAAGTTCATGAAAATTATAGGTCCCACCTAAGCATGAATCAGGTGAGATCAATTACAAAATAAATTTGCATACATTGGTCAGTTGTAGATTTATTCCTAATTAAAAGATCCTGAAAACTTTATGACAAGTTTGACCATGATTGTAGAAAGAACTTGATTTTCTTCAAATTGATCTTCATGTTCTGAATGAACAAATTTCATTCACAATTGAAGAATCATGAAAATCCAATTTATCACAAGTGGGAATAAGAACTTCAATTTCTTCAATAGGTACTCCCGGCTATGAATGACTAGAGAAATGTCAAGATTTAACTTTATTAACAAAGAGATGAGTTTTATAGACACAAGCTTATCTTGACATATCTGCCATTCTTCTACTGCAACTTTAAACGTTGACTACACATATGGATAATACTCAATGTCTCGTTGACAACAAGAACCATTAAATACATTGACCATATAGAGAATATTTAGTTTAACTTCTTAAAATAAAAGCTTGATGATGCCAAAGCATCTCAATGCCCTCTATACATACTCATGAACATTGAAAACTCGAGACAGCATGTCCGTTATAGTTTAACATATTACATGATAAAAAGTCATCGAGATATAGTTTTCTATGGGATGCTTAAGAGGTGTGTAAGGGATTTGATCTAGGACATTTGAGTTGTAGGTTGAAACAATGGGGAAATAGCATAAAGAAGATGTGAGATTAGGGAGAAACAATAAGAGGGAATAAAGAAGGGAGAAATGGAACAAGAGGAAGAGAAATAGAAAGAAGACCAAAGAGGAAAACAACCATTCTCTAATAAAACTTAAGCAGGGACAACACTTTCACAATTTCACAAACGGGGACAAATAAGGTAATGGACAACACTTTTAAAGCAAAGTTTAAGGTAAAAAGAGAAGAGTAGGAGAGCAAGAGAGAAAAGACAGAGGTGAGGGGAAAAGCGAGAGGAAAAAGAGGAAGAAAGGAAAAGAAAATGGTTGAAGAAAGTGAAAGAAACCATAATTTAAAGAAAAAATTCTTCAATCTTATTCCAATAACAATATGATTTTTATTATATCAAATGTCATTATGTAGAAAAAGAAGATTTGAAAAGAGTCAATAGCAATCTTGGCAACTAAACAAGTAGGCGGTTTAAGAGCGCCATTATATTTCCAATAAAAGATGGCAGCACAAGGTGGCAACTTGTGATTGCACCTCTTTGCCCAAACAAACTCTAGCATTTAAAGGACTAATAGGAAATAGGTGCTCTATCATTCTACTCCTAGTAAGATATCACTTCATTCTAAAAAAAAAGGAACCAAAAAGATACAACAGAAATAACTTTTAAATCTAGATAATATTTAAGATATTATTGGAGTTATTTTTCTAGAGTAAATTGCATCAAGAAGCTATTATAACTATTCAACAAATGCAATTTACACATGTAAGTATATAAACACTTTTTGTTGTTTTTAGTCCATTAGAAGGTGCACACAGTTCAGTGCTAAAACCCACACGAGTCCTGCCAAAAAGTAGTAGTAACCACCCAACCAAGGGGTAGTCTATAACAATATAAACACATTTGGCAACAATGAAAGAGTCCATCAAAGATTAAGTAATCATTACAAACTTTAATAATTTTCAAACCACATTGCACAAAAGATACCAATTCAATGCCGGGAGAGAACTTGTAAGCATTTAAAAAATATTATATCAATTCAATGAGTGAGCTGCAAAAAGGTTCATTGAAAATCATCATCTACCCCGATAATATCAGAAGATAATCTTTTTATGGGTAAATTATTTCCAAGAGAAAGTCTAGGCTTTATTGTTGTTTGTATTGCGCCTTTTGTAGAAGTTCTAATTGATCTAATACTAGTATTAACTTTCAAAAGCTTAGAAGTAGAGAAAGCCATATCCATGGCATTTCCATTGGAAGAAACAGGCTCTAGTGGCTTTCGAACTTGAGATGATAAATCTAACTTACAGTCCATGTCTCGCTTGAAGTTCCCTCTGCTCTCATTTGCTTCTACTCCCTGTGTCTTTGGACTTACCTTTGATTCAAGAGGTACAAGCTTTCCATCTATTTGGTTTGTGAAAACAAATGTGACCTGCAACATCATGACAATATGACAAAATTTCTACTTTGGTAGATGACAAACAATAGTTGCTATTAGATTTTCAATTCCATATTGTGATCATCCAAATTTTATGAGAACATAATTGAGCATGTTATGAGAAATTTGACAATGCATTTAGCATTTTGGAAAAACGAAAAAAATATAAGCTTCCAGCATAGGTGTCCTATGGAAGATAGATCATAGAGAAAGAGAATACTCATATTTTGAAAAAGTCACAGGAACTAATTTCTATATATATTTTACAATTGTCCTCAACCTGTGATCTTTTGTCATTTAACATGTACTTGGGCTGTTCAACATGCCATTAAGGAGTTAGGTCAATATAACAGCAACTTGTTTATGAGAAATATACAAGCGTAAATGTGTTCTATTGTATATATAGCATAGGATAAGTTTTTTTACATACTGTTAAATGATAAAAATTCATTTCAGTTCAAAGTCCAAGCTTTGAAAGGATTTTTTTTTTAAAATGATTTTCTTCAAGTAACACAGCTGATTCTAGTACCCTTCAAAATTTATGGTGCAAGTCCTAAAACAAAACCAAATAAGAGTATAGTCATCGCAAACACTAGCTCACCTCCTTCCCAGCTGAAGCTTGAAATATAGGATCAGGCACTGACGTTGAGTGATAATGATGCCCCCAGCTACGTAAATCCTCCTCGACAGGAGTGCCCACCTGAAAATATTACCACAAAAATATGAACAAGACAGAAGTGAAAAGAAGGTGGACTCATATTTTAATAATGGTAAGGAGAGAACAACCTGTTTCTCAGAGCTCTTTAACTTATGCAAACATCCAGATATTCCAGCAAATCCACCTATATCTTCTTGATCAGACGGACAACTCTTATCTCTTAATTTGTCTTCATCTCCGTCCGTGTTTTCTGTCCCATAATCATTATTTTGGCAACGGGTGCAATTCATCTTCTCATGAATTTCTGATCTATGTAGATTGTGCAAGAAACATTCCAATGCAAACTTCAAAATTACATGTATTTGCTACAAAAAGGTAAGTATAATCTGGAAAAGAAGCATCATGTTCTTGTCCACTCGTTTATCAAGGTCAAGTTTTGTCAGAACTATTATCTTGTTAAGTAATAAATAGTGACCAATTATACCAAAAACTTAAGCTGATAAGAGAGGATCCAATCTATTATTTATATATTAATTCATAATTTTATGTATAAGCAACATTTTTAAGTTTATCATGTTGACTTATGCCCAAAAAAGCCAAGAAATTCCAGAAATAAACAAGAGAATGCAACTTAAGTGGAGATTGACAGGGTTTACATGTCTCAAAACCCGATAGTGTTGGGCAAAATGGGTGGATGAATAATAAGAGGGATGAGATGCCCAAAATGTGAACTCAATACCTCTAGCTCCAATACAATGTTAACTAATAGATTATTGATTAATTATCCACTTAAGTTGCTAAGAAAAAATTCGATTTTATTATTATTTATACACATGTTAACAATCTCATAACAATCTGATGCCAAGCCAATGTCTACTGTGTTCTTTTTACGAAAAGATTGTGGCACATATACCTAAAAGAACAACTAGATCAAATTCAAGTATGTGATCGGAAGACTATGCACTGATGTAACTCAATATAACATGTGTCTATACCATCATTGCTTTCCTTGTTTTGATTGTGACAGCAAATCTCTAGGGTCATCAGTGATGCCCACAAATTATCAATCATTGAACCAAATACAGCAAGTTCAAGGCCTTCAAGTTTCAATATACATAAAAAATCTATGTTGTGATGCTCAGTCTATAAGTGAAGCTTCCATAATGTGACCTAATAATGGTACATAACTAACGGACGACACATTACCTCACATTCTCATGAAATGAGAATAGATCTCGTAAATCTTCTGTTGATAGAAAATTCCCCTGCAATTTAAATATGTTATGCAATTGTCAATCAGTAAGTCAATGCCAATGTAACCATTGAAAGGGAGAAAAATTCAGACCTGTGTCGTAAAGCTATCAGTCTGCTCCTGCTGAATAACCTTTTGAAGCCCTTCTTTTGACATTTGACGCTGGTATACCTACAGAAATTTAAGTTAATTCATCAACATGAATCTGAAATAAAGGCTTATCTGTAGCTCAAAGAAACCTTGAGAATGCCCAAAAGAGAAAAACCAGAGTTCTGGACTTCTATTAACTCTTGAACTAAACCTTTTCTTCGATTGTTCCTGTACTTAAAAATCTATAGATGTATACTCTCTTCTTTTGACCATCTCTCCAAACTCTTGCAGCAGCCTAATTCAAAAGACAGAAGATGTGAACAGTAAGGATCCTACGTCATCAGCCATAAATATGCTGGCTTTAATATTAGCAGTCACTACAGGAGCTGAACTAAGCAATTACTTGCTTATCATTAGCAGGATTCCAATCAGGATCAAATAAGACAAGCCGATTGCCACCAATTAGGTTAAGGCCACAACCACCTGCCTTGCTGCTAAGGAGAAATGCAAACTCATCCTGCAAGAGAGGTCATTACTTTAATTTAGATGGCATCTTGCTGCTTAAGAAAAATGCAAATTCATCCAGATGGTGCCCAAACAAAAATTTAGAGAGATTGTAATGGCAAAAAGCTTCTATACCTTAGATTGGTCATTAAAGCGATTAACTAACTTCTGTCGCTTTCTCATTGAAGTTGTTCCATCAAGCCTTAAGTACGGATATCTTCTTTCACGGCACAATTGAGCAAAGAGATCCAGTGTCTGATTCATACAAATTCAGCATGTAGTGAAACAATTTCAATAAATACTGGATAAATAACTTTGATTTTAGAAGAAACATTTGGTCAATACAAAAGAAATATGAATTCCATAGCGGCAAGCAATTTTGACATCAATACACAATAGAATATGATACTGAAAAGAAAAAATACATAGAATGTTGTTTCTTTAGATATACCAGTTGACAGTTTTCCCCACCAAAGAAATTCAACATAGCACCTCCCAGTCATAATTGCAAGTTGACTCACCAGGTCCATCGATTATTAAACATATTCCTGAGTAGTATTCTGCTGACCATGTTTGTCTGAAACTAATGTTTTGCATACTAATGGAAAATTAATGACAAATACCCAAATCTATACATTCATCTAGCCTTGATCACTTTCTAAAACTACTGGATAGTATGAGACAGAATCTATCAACTTCATTCTAGACGGACAACCACAGTTTAAAATACAAATTAAGATTGGACCATATTTCTTGCTAGTCAACAAGCTCGATCATAATAATCACCATCTAAGCATACCTGAGTATAGTTTGAGACAAGAACAATTCGGTCATCAGTTCTCTGACGTAGATGAGCCAGTAACCGGGCTAAGATATGCATTTTACCAGATAGTTCCACCCATGAACCATCACCCCCACTCCATGATCCAGATCTAACAACACAAGGAAAAAGGAAACTGATAAGAATATAAACTCAAAACATGTGCAGATAAACAAAAATTAAGATATAGCAAAAAGGCTTACCTTCCTGAGAGCATATTTGGTGGGAAGAACCGTATGCAATCTTCAAATCCTGTAGTCCCTGGACTGCCACTTTTTATTGTATCATAGATTAGCTACACAGGTAGAAGATCTTCCATTAGAACAAATGTATTTGGGATTCAAATACACAGAACAGAGACCAAAAAGAAATGAAATGGTAGCAAACTAGATGAAGCAAACCTACTAGTTTAACTCTTCTCAAACAAATATTAGTAGTTAACATATTTGCGAATATTGCTTAACTAGAGCGGTTCCTACATGAACATTGCTTAACTAGAGTGGTTCCTACAGCTAAACATTTTTTGTCACAAGCAAACATATACGTGTTTCTTAACTAAAGCCTGTCCATGCTAGACATATTATGCCACACTGCTTTGCATGATATCAATATCCTTTAATATGACTTCATAGTTGTGTACCACGAGAATCATTAGTAATTTAGCTATGTTGCATGAAGGAAAGTGTTTTGACATCATTTTACTTAAACATAGATGTGACACTTCTTGAGCATATATTTTTTTTGTCAATTAATTAATCAGAAACGGCTAAAAGAGAGGGAAGAAAAGGAACTTCTCTAAGTGTGGTTCCATTAGCATATGAAGCCTCACTTTAAACAAGAAGTGCTACTTTTGAAAAATAAATACAAATCTTGCCAACTTGATCCTCATACCTCCACAATGAGATATAGAAAGAGAAATATCTCAAAGTGATTGCTCCAAAATTTTTAATATCTTTCTTTTTTTTTATGGAATATACCTTTGGATGATTGCAGAGCTTCTTAAGAGCTGTAATATAAGCCAAAATCTTCGACTGTTTTGTTTCTTCAATTATTGCCCGCTTAACCTGCATTTAAGTGCAGCCAAATAACAGCCATGTCATGTCAGACACTCCTCTTGCAGATTTTTCAATACTAAAAACATTTAATAAAATACATCCTAGTTCAATTAGAAATCTTATAGCATTTCCTACATTTTTTGAATGTATAAAATGATTGTACAAATCGGACTGGAGAGATGTCAGCTTGCAGCAAACTACTTCAATTATCTGCAAGGAAAACCCAAGATAGAGTGTAAAACGAATGGCATATTGGCATGGTAGCACCAGAAAGTGAAAGCATGAGTGAAAAGCTACTCTCACCAATATTTTATTAGACATGTGCATTTCTATTTATTTTTCTAGAACTAATAGTTTTCATTCACTTGGATAGCAAAGGTGCAAAACCATTACTCATGTAACCCAGTGAGCAAGAAACTACTTTTTTGAAAAAACGATGAACATGCTATGGAAAAATAAGCACAATGACATGAAAAGCATATGTTTACCTTTGGAGGCAAGTGATTTGAGAGCAATGTATTAGTTCTTCTCAGAATAAACTGCAAACACATGCATGTAAGTCAGCTGTGAGACGCACCAGAAGTAATTTCTTATTTGTGAAAGATATGAGCTATCTATTGTTTTCAAGAGTTCAGACAAAAAATCTAGCATAGAACAACTGTTCTTTAATTTACCATGTTTTGAAAAGAACTGTAACCAGCAAGAAGTAAACATGAACAACACTTTCACAAAAGCCTACAGAAAAAGCATTCTCAATGAGAATGAACAAATTAAGAAACAGATCACCTGATTCACTTTAGCACTAAGTTCTGCAGTGCGCTCAACCCCTAACCTTTTCTCTTCTTCAGCAGAAGCAGGTTCTCTTCCACATATAATTGGTGTCTTCATAATTCACATGTACACAAAAGAAGCATGTATTGACGTAAAGAAAAATAAGGAAACACTAAAAGAATTCAATCATAACATCGAAAAATAAATCAAAATTGAGTCGTGTTACATTATGAATCACACGAAGGGTGCAAGTCTCGCTTATTAGGTTCTTTTTCTTATTAACAGCAGCTTTTAGAGTCCAAAAACATAAGACAACAGTATTAGAAACTAAGTCTGAAAGAGCCCTGATAATTGCAATTAGCATGTGTTCTATATTTGCAGATGCATGCAGTTACATGTCTGTCTCTATGTGTATGTTTGCACGTGCGTCCAACTGTCCATAAGTAGAATTGGGGCAACAAACCAGCAAGTGATATCTTCAAAGTCAAGGGTACATGACTCAGTTTTGTAATCTTTAGCCTATAAAAAAGAACTCCAAGGACATACAGCTGATAACAGTCAATCAGGGGTAGTAGTTAAATATAAATATTTGTGATTCAAAAGAAAAATATATATTGGCAGTGAACTTATGGAGCTCCACCCCCTAGTTCCTTTTCACTGGCAAGTTTTGTAACAGGAATGTTTTGGACAACAAGATAGGTGTCAGAGTTTGCTGGCAGTTTTCTATCCTTATCTTTGCAAAGGCCAAGGAGATCCCAACTTATCAGAATGATCACTAAATAGTCAAAGAAATTACACAGCCCTCTAATGCATGGTAAGCCAATTTGCAACCCACCTTCCAGATAAAGTTAGAGAAAAAACAAAAAATTAGAGAACTGCCAAATCCTTTTTCAGATTCTAAATTAACAACCACAAATAGCGGGTTTAGAAAATTTAATTGCCTGTTCACCTCATAGTGACGTCGAAAGTATGCAGCGTCACCTAAGATTCCTGGATTTGTGAAGTTGACCATGGCAAAAAACTCTTCTAGGTCATTCTGCAAGGTTAAAAAGGATACATAAATAAGGGAGGAAGACTTTAAAATCATAAAAAAAACTGACCACCCAATTTTAGTTGTTTGTCACCTGCAATGGAGTCCCTGACAACAAGATCCGGCGTTTGCATGAGAGAGAAGCCAATGCCTGCCCAATCATTGACTAATGTAAGGAAAATTTTCATAACTAAAAACAGAGATATTCAGTAAGTAATGACACTGTGTTTCTACATCTTACTCGGTTTGTTAGAGTTTGGTCGTTTTTCAGTCTATGAGCCTCATCGCATATAAGAAGATCACAGGATTCACTTTGGCTAATTTTTGACGAATGCATCCTGAATGTCTCATATGAAACAATCAGCACCTGAGAAAATTAAAGCAGTAAGTTGATACTTCTAGGACTTACCAGAATAGAGGCAAAGGGATACCTGCAAAGAGCTGTGTGGATGGGTAAAACTCTCAATTCCATAGATAACATCATCTTTACTGCTTTCACAAAGAGCTACAAGCTGAACTCTCTCCCCAAGCCACTTCTTAATTTCGGCCTCCCAATTACTCACAAGACTTGTTGGTGTGACAATGATGGCCTTCCTGACCATTGGTTTATTGTCAAATCCTTGACGTAGAAGAGTATATAATAATGTGATTGACTGTAATGTCTTTCCCAAACTGCAAAGGTAAGATCAAAATTAGCAACTGACTGTTCATGGCTTTGACAGAAATTGAATAAATGAACAGTAAGAGAAAACATGAACCTGATTCTCAGGATTTATCAACAACGGAAAAGATCTTACCCCATATCATCAGCAAGGATGCATCCATTGATATTTGCTGTACTACAAAGACCAGAAACACATTCGAACATGAATTGAACCCCCTCCCTGCAGTTCAAAAATTTCCATCCCGTCAACTACTTGATACATAGTCAAGATAGAATGCCAGAGCAGTTATAAACGTCGACATGATTCTAGCTATGAGTTGCATATTCCTTTTAACAATTTATACATACATATATATACACACATATAAACACATGTACAACAAGGAAAATAGCATACAAAGCTCAAAACTTGTATCACGAGCTGCAATACCTTTGATGGGGGCGCAGAAAACGAACAAGCAATGGATCAACCACAATTGGCACTAGACCACTCTCTCCATCCTCAGATTCTTCAGGCTGCCACAATACCAGAGGATCAATACCAGCAGGCAGAGTCACCCTTTCCTCCACCACATTTTTCTCAACAATACTTGGTAAGTTCAATTGGCTAGTTACTTCAACCAACACTGCCCTTGAAGAGCCCCAAGGGACAAATCTTTTGCGAGCAGAGAGACGACGGGCAAGCTGGTCATTGCAACTGCTATAGCCATTCAAGCAAGGAGGCTTGAAGGGTTTCCTACATACTGCTGCCCCTTCCGACACCGAAAGAACTCGAGGAAGTAGTGACTGTCTTTTAATGACAAGGTCACCTCTGATAAATCATAACACAGTTAGTTCATGCTCGCAAAAAATTCATGGAAATGTAATGCAGGTAGGGGCAACATTAATAAAACCAAATGTTGGAAATTTTAAAATTATTAGCGATCCAAAAAGAGCTGCAAAACACCCTCGGTAGATTTGCACGTACCACTAATTGATGATTAAAGTTTTTCTCATAAAACCATAACAATTAGTAGCTTAACTTCGTTTCCGGTAAAATATATTTAACAGAAAAATTCAAAGCAAAAATAGAAATGGATACCAGATGTGGTACATTACTATCGGGATCATAACAAGAATTCCTTATTCTCCCATTTCTTTTAACATAATGTATATCAGTGGCGTCAACGAAAATAAAAATAAATTAACAGGCACCAAGCTAAGTTCCTTTCTACTTCATTTTCTCAACAATCAAACGGAATTTCATATCAAATTACCCCAAATTCATTAAGCATGAAAAAATTAACGCCAATAAAACCCTGCGTCAGGAAATATTACCCCAAAACCCTAAAAATTCCAAACTGAACCAGGTCCGCTTCGAACAAATTTCAACACACGTGGAATGAAAGTTGTAACCATTGAGCTAAACTTAGCGTTTCGGAGAATGATGAACTGAATGCATACCTCACCAGAGCATCAACGTTCTTCGATTTCCGTTCTTCATCGGACGACGCAGAGTTCTCTCCGCATTGTTCATTGTCCCCGCTGTCATCATCGTCCTCGTTGTCCTCGAAATCATCGTCTTTCTCGTTGTCGCCGTCAACGGTGAAATCCTCGCTAGAGTCACCAGGATCAGAAGATGAGAGAACTTCCTCTTCTTCTTCTTCGAAATCCATTGATGGTTGTGACTGCAAGGCGCGAGTGTTAGTCTTTCGTTCACCCTTACCCCTTTCAAAATACCAAAATTTCGCGGCAAGAGCTCTTATATTTTCTTCATATGCGTAAGCGTTTTTTGTAAAACACATGAAACGACAATATTGTCTTGATTTAGACCATGAAACGACAATATGTGTAAATTCTATATGGGAAATTTTATTGAAATTTTTATTTGTTTGATTTAAATTTAAAAAAAAAAACAATGACACTCTAATTTGAGAAAAATTATAATAATAAATTAAAGTAATAAAATTTATAATATATTATTCATCATATACTAACTCTATTTTAAATTATTTTTTATGTTAATTTTTTATTATTTTATATCGAATACTTATTTTTTAAAATTAAAATGCGTATATTTTATTGGATTGGTTCACCTTTTTTATTTTATTATGTCAACTTAATTTTTTGTTAAAATTTATTAATAAATTTCTAAAAGAAATAATTTGAAGTGCTAAAAAATTAACTACAAATGAATAATATTTAAAAATTTTATTAATTTATAAATAACTTTTCGTTATGAGAGTTAAATATAAGTTTTTTGTGAAAATAATCTACGGTGACGTGATACGCCGCTAATCAGTTCATTCCTAAAATTACATTAAAGTTTTTCGTGTCAATCTCTATCAGGTTCACACTAAATCTCTTATCTGCTATATTTATTATACGAACTTTGTATATAACCTCTCATAATAGTGTTCTACTTACAAGAGTATAAACAAATAATACATAATCAAATCTTTCAAGTAATATATTTAAGTTTTGTGCAAAAGTGTGTGAGACAAATAAATGTGAAATACCATTATCAATCAAAATATGTACAATGTGATTATAGATAATGTACGTAACTTGTATTACATTCGGGTTGGCTTCAGCATCATACTGAGTGAGGTTGTAAATTTTGCCCTTTATAGGACGTCTGAGCTGGTTCTGATTTCGCGGGCACTCTCTCACGTAGTGTTTGACACTCCCACATATGCGGTAGACATTGTCGAGATGATAGCAAGATTGGTCCCCACGATCTTTGTTACAGTGCTAGCAAGTCCTACTGCGTCCTGTTACCGGACCTTGAGGAAGAGTCTGAGTCACTGGCTTATACCTCTTGTTCTATTAAACCGGTGCAATGGGTGCTGGTCTATAGTGTGAAATAAGGGATCTGGGATTCCCCACTGCTAGAGAAAATATGCGAAGATTCCTCCTTACTAGTTGTGCCTTAACCAGAACAGCTGAGTAGGTGTTGAACTCAAATACATACAGCTGCTATTTGATCTTAGGACAGAGGCTCCATTCGAACTTCCTTACCTTCCTGCCTTTATCCATCATGCTCTCAGGGGAATACCGGCCAAACTCTATGAACTTTCGAGTATACTCTAACACAATTATATCACTCTAGACTAGGTATGTAAATTATATTTCCTTTAAATGTTGAAGGTGCTATGGGAGGTAGTCTGTATTGAAAACCATCAGAAACTGTTCCTAAATGACTGGAACGGACAGGGTGGCTTGCTTGAGTTACCACCAACGACCTGCCTCTCCCACGAGCATATAGGTGGCAAGTACAACCTTCTGTTCAAAAACCACCCAAAGAGTCACAAATGCCTTATCTGTCTCAGCTAACCAATGGCTCGCGAAAGAGGATGCCCTTACAAAGGTAGATGGGTTTAGTCTTTTGTACATTTCAATGTAGTTTTGAACCATTATGGATGGAACTGGGTCTTGGAGAAGAGGGATTGATTGTGCTATGGAGGGACTGGATGGCCTTGTGGCGGTGCCATATGATACAATAGATGCACCGAATTGTACTGTAGTGGTGGTAGATTATACGGTGGAGGAGCAGAGTTGTACGGGGGTGACTCCGAATCTTTCCGTTGTAAGGCTGGCTCAAATTATGGCAGCGGGGGAGGATCAAGCAATCCCATGTTTTTCTCCCAGGCTTGCTGAGCAGAGATGAGTATCTTTAACATCTCAAATAGTTTGTCAACATCATCTCGAAGCGAACCATATCGAGTTGCTCAGTTTAATGGGGGTTCTTCATCTCCTAATATCTTTGTACCTGTATTTCACAAAGAAGTGTTGAACGATAGTTTATATTTGGTATTTTTAAGTTTTTGTGTAAGGAATTGTTTCAATGAACGTGACTCTGATACCAATTGTAAATGACCAGAACCTTAAAGGAAGTGAATTTATAATTTAAATGCAGAAACTAATAATAATGTTATGTTTCATATTCCTTATACAGTAAATTAGAATGCTCAATAGGGGTACTCGAATGTCCCTACTACAGTGGCTCTTAAAAAGAATCAAATAAATGATTTAAAATAAATAGATAAATGTCCTAGAAGTTAACCTCCACTAACTCTTGAAGGAGTCTGGAAGTTAAACTACTCACAACTTTCTTATTGATTGGGATCTGGATCCTGATTCTCTTGATCTGAAATAATTAATAGAATGGTGAGCTACACTTGTTCATTAAGAATATCACACTAATCACTGATACGAAAAATAAATGTTGGTAAAGATTACAAAACAACTAATGTAGTCCTTAATATAAATAAATTTATTTAATATCAAAACGTTATTTTTACACTTACCGTTATGAGTTTTTCAAAACCAACCTATAAGACAAACACCCATATAACATTTATAATTTCATGTATAAGTGAGTAAAGTCGATCATTCTCTATTTTTACCTGCTCACTGTGATTCCTGGGGGTCCTTAGGGGTATTCCCTTACTCGTGAACCCAATATCTAGATTTATCAATTTACTCGGCCATTCTTATACCATTTTTGGTAATGGGCACCAAATATACCATCACCTCAATATCTCGTCCAGTATGAGGGTGAACCATATCTCCAAACCCTTCCTGTATGAGACTCTTCAGCCCCGTCCGATTGAGGTATTGTTCACGGTAGGGTTTTTCTATATACCGAGTCCATCTACCATTTTTCAGGGTACCCATTAAGCCTTTCATATATAGATCCCCATCAACAAGCAATCTCCAATCGCCTACTAACATCTCATTTTATATTCACTTATCAATCAAATGACATTTAAGCAAACAGTACATTTTTATACCTTAACAATTAAGAAATGTGACTAGGGTTTTATTTCAAATCAGTTAATCATATAAGAATCACAATCAGACAATCAATAATGAGAAGACAATTAAATGTGATAATTTAAATCATACAACATAACAATAAATAATTTAAGCAGTATAAGAAAATAAATAGTCACATAGACGAGCTTAGGGCAACCGTACACTGACCAATTTTTCAACTCCACTAACGATCTGTAATTATTATTAGAGTTTTTTTAGTTTTTACAAAACACACAATTATCAATTATTAAGTCTTTATTTACCGCAATAGGGAATAGGATGAGGGATCCTTTGTAATACCCGGGCCTAAAAAATGGTTCGAGATATTTTTTATTATTAAATTATTTTATTAAAAAATTATTTAATTTAGTTTATTTTTATTTAATTGAATATTGAGAAAAAAATGAAATAAAGACGAGATTGAAAATAATTTTAGAAAAAATGAGTAAAAATTTGAGTTTGAGATGTATTTTTTGAAAGAAAAATTAGAAACAGAGGTCAAAGTACAAAAAGAGAAAGTTTGACCACGTAGAACTGCCCAGTCAGCAGCCTCGACGAACCGAAACACGCCGCGCAGCAAGGCACGCTGATGTCGGTATCACACAAATGATCTGCATGCCCCGCTATCGGACAAACCAGGATCGATCCCATGTATGTGGATGACCCGAATTCGTTTTTTCTTAAGCGCGATCGGATGACCGAGATCAATCGCGACAAACAGCTCAAATTTGTTTCCTCTTTAGGCGTGATCGGACGGACAAGATCGATCGTGATGGACGATCTAAATTAATGCGGGATGAGTATAAATATTTCATATTACACAAAAATCCAAACCCTAGCCGCTAACTCCTGTTGGAGAAGAAGAATCAGACGCCGAAAAAGGCGGTCAACTATCAACTGTCATCGCACCAGAGTCACTGTCGGTTGCTAAAAAAGGTAAACAT
Source organism: Carica papaya (assembly GCF_054855325.1). Lineage (NCBI taxonomy): Eukaryota > Viridiplantae > Streptophyta > Magnoliopsida > Brassicales > Caricaceae > Carica > Carica papaya. Next base: position 930,844 of record NC_142314.1, read on the forward strand.
TCCTCATACCCGTTTAGAGTTCAATTTTGAGCACCCAGGTGGCCAAATCGGATAAAAAAAGACGACGGTTGAGGTAGAAACTGCGAGTAAAGCTCGATAGAGCTGCGACGGCCAAAACCCCAAAATCTCTCTAATGAGCCCATTTTCGATTCCCGTTTCATGTGTTTTTTGATTATTATGTTCACCATCCTTTTCGGTGTAGGTTAGCGATATAAAAAATCTAAGTCGCGAAGGAGGACCGACAGAGCCGCCACACCCCGAAAGTTCCTCCCCTGCCGATAGGTTTGGTTTTTGTGATTTTTCAGCCAACTAAGGCACCCTAACATATTTTTCTACAGCGATACAACCAAAATTGGCCAGGTCGAGACGAACCACCGCTATGGGCGACGGAGCCGACACCGGAGCACAACGGCACTGCCTTGTCGGAACCCTAAAATTGGTCGGAATGAGTCTTGAACATTGATTTTAGATTTTTTTGAGTATTTTTAGGTATATGACGGGGGTTTTAGATTCCATAAGAAAAATTCAAAAAATTCAGTACCCGTTAAGAGGTGTAGTAGACGGCTCGACGTCTCAAAACACCGATTCGGGTAAGTATCTCTCACCCTATTTTCTGTTATGATAAATTGAGGCTTAATGGTGTATAATTTTATATTTTTATGAAAAATTAGAAAATCCTAAAAATAATTACAAGTTATTAGTAGAGCTAGAATAAGTTAGTTCGCAACTATCTTGATTTTTCGTTTATTTTATTGTATTGTTCTACTTACTTAATTGATCTACCGTATAATTAAAATAATTACTTCTAAATTATTTTTTCAATTTATTGATTGTGATCGTGATCTTTATCTGATTCATTGATTTAAAATAAATACCCCAATCACGTTTCTTAATTGTTGAGGTATGAAATCGTACTGTTTGCTTAAATGTTACTTGATTGATCTGTGAATATACAATGAGATAGTGGTATGCGCTTGTTAGTTGTTTGTTAATGAAAATCTATATGTGAAAAATTTATTGGATACCTGAAAAATAGCGAACGGGCCCAGTACATAACAAACTCTATCGTGAATGTTACCTCGGTCGAATAGGGATGAGAAGTCTATTACCATAAAAGTTTGGGAGATATGGTTCACCCTCATACCGGACGAGGTATCGAGATGATAAAATATTTGACGCTCATTATTAGACAGAGTATAGAGACAACTAGTTAATTAAAAAATTAAATATCGAGTTCATGGTTAAGAGAGACATCCCTATGGACCCCCAGGGGTATCGGTAAACAGGTAAGAAATGAAATTTATTATTTCTTGTTATCTTATGCGTGAAAGTGAAAAGTAGTATGAATATGAGTCTTCATATGTTGCCTCTTAAAAACTCTTTATGGTAAGTATTAAACAAACACTTTCAAGTTTAAATGTATTTAAATTAAGTAAGGGCTTCATTAGTTATTTTTATGATTTTTTTTCCAATCTTCAGTTTTCTGTATCTGTGATTAGTGTGATATTCTTACTGGACTAGTGTAACTCACTATTTCATTAACTATTTCATATTAAGATAACCAAGATCCATATCCCAATTAATAAGAGAGTTATGAGTAGTTCACTACCTAAACTCCCTTCAAGTGCTAGTGAAGGTTGTCATAAGATGTTTACTTATTCGCTTTCGTTTTATTTCTTTAATTTCCGTTTATCTTTTAGAATTGACATTCTCGTAATCTTATTGGGCATTCTAAATTATTGTTTAAGAAATGTAAACCAAAACTCCATTAATCACTTTTGCATTTAATTTATGAATTTATTTCAATTTAAGTTATGAGCCTCTTCATATATACTCATCATGCGTCGATCTAGACCGTCCACTCACGTTGACGTGGAGCGATGAGAGACATCCGATCGTTGCCTGTTTAGGTCGATTACGTGAGCGAATCTGGACCATTCATCGCGATCGATCCTGTCTGTCTGATCGCTCATAAGGATGAAATGCATATGAGCCATTCACACACATGGAATCGAATCTGGACTGTCGAATCGCTAGGAAAGCAAATCACCCGCGTGACACCAACGTCATCGTATTTTGCCACTCGGCGTGCTTTGGTTAGTTGGGGCTGTTGACTAGGCCGTCCCACGTGGTCGATTTTTTTTTTTTTTTGTATTTTGACTCATTTGTTTCTAATTTTTCTTTTAAAAACATCATCCGAATTCAAAATTTGATATATTTTCTTCAAAATTACTTTCAATTACGTTCTTAACATATTTTTCTCAAATAATTTAGTAAAATTAAATTAAAATATTTTTTTAATTATTTTTATAAATACAAAAATTGATCCCGAACTAAATTTCAGATCCGGATATTAAATTTGTCTATATATATATATTATAATAAATAATTTTCAGACATATCACTAGATTTATTTATATGAGAAAAATTATCTCAAGCCACCCACGAGGGTTGGACTCAAAGGTTGGCCATTTCATATTGGAATCAATATTTTAATTAACATTCAACAATTATTTTATATGACTAAAATAGAAAATAAATAAAATAATTAATTTTCAAACACTTGATTATTAAATTTTTTAATAAAATTTTGGGTTTTTAATTTTGATTTTGAAAATCAAGTTGAAGATTTATCGAATTAACTATTTCCCATTTGGCATATGTAACTATCATTGCATTGCAATTATCAATTTTCAATTGGAATTTTAAATCGAATGCAATTTTTTTTTTTTTAGGAAAATCCGAAAGCAACCCAATTTGTAATTAATAAATAAACATGAAATAGATATTAAATTCTTAATTCATAATTGGTCAATATACTAATTTTTTAAATAAAAATATTATTTATAAATATACTAATAAATTAAATATTTATTTCTGTTAAATTAAATATTATAAATTAGTTACTTATAATTTATAATATATTTATAAAATTATAAGTTTTATATTTTTAATAAAAATTAAAAATCGTAAAATTCAAATATAGTATAAAAATAACTTATGAGTATAATACAAAATATGTTATGTATATTAATTTATTGTAACAAATTGAACAATAAAGAAAGACCCATAGTTGACAAGTTCATAGTTTCGTACCAAATGAACCTTCTGAGTATAATACAAAAATAATAAGTATAGGCTTAAATGTGTGTGTGTGTGTGTATATATATATATGTAACTACTACATACGCCTCCAATTTCCCTTAACTTCCGACTTATCTTCTTTCTTTAGCTATTAGCTACAAAATGTATCATACACACCACGTTGATCACTCTTTTAGATCATATCCTACGGTCGAGATCAGTTCAGCAGCAGGGTCTCTGCCGGTTTCCGGTGTCCCCGATCCAAGTCCTCTACCGCCGCATCCTTATGCGCCGCCCTACATCACCAGCAGTCTCCCAGCTCAGCCCCTGCCCGGTCAATGGTCTTCCGGCCTCTGCCATTGCTGCGACGATGTAGCAAACTGTAAACATTGACAATTTCTTGTACTACCGAATTAAGTTTTTTTTTATAAAATATTATGTTAATTTATTCATCGCTTTATTATTTAATACGATGTTGGAAATTTATCGACTTAAATTCGTAAAATTATTTTATATTTATTATTTTAATTGTTTTTTGAACTAAAAATGCTAACTTTTATCAAATTAATCATTTAAATTTTATTTATTATTCAATTTCAAAATATTTGATTATATAGTATTATATTTTGTAAAATTAATATAATTTAATGTCTAATGTGTTGCAAAATTTTTGCGAGAAGTTTCAATTATAAAAAATTAGCAATTTTTATTATTTATTTTTTAAAATAACAAAAAAAATTATGATAATTAAATAAAATTTAATTTAATAATTAATACGTTCTCTCTTTTTATAAAAAATAATAAATCTGAATTAAATTATATTTACGTATATATATTCATTTAAAAATTATAATTACTATAATTATGTTTAATTAATTTGTAATTGGATTTTAAATTTGGTGGGTTTTCAGGTGCAATCACTTGCTTTTGCCCGTGCATAACTTTTGGACAAATTGCAGAGATAGTGAATAAAGGGGACCGAAGTAAGCTTAATTTCCGTACCCTTTTAACTAAACATAGTTTAATTATTTTTTCATACTTTATATTAAAAATAAAAAATAAATTTTACGTTTAAAATTAATTAAATTAAATTATAATAAAAAAATATTACGAATCGACTTATAATAAATTTTAAACTTCGAATACTAATTTAGTAATTTATAACTACAGCTTGCGCTACGAGCGGAGTATTATACGCGATATCACAAGTCACGTGTTTCGCATGCTTTTATTCGTGCTTTTACCGCTCAAAGTTGAGGGGCCAATATGATTTAGAAGAAACACCTTGTGTGGATTGTCTCGCGCACTTCTGTTGCGAGCCTTGTGCACTTTGTCAAGAATACAGAGAGCTTAAATATCGTGGATTTGATATGGGAATAGGTAATCAAGATTTTATATATATATATATATTAATTTTTAATTTTAAAAATATAAAATACGAATACAAAACCCAATTGGAAATAATATTTTAATTTTATATTAATTTAATGTAATTTATTATTTAATGGGTAATAATATTTTATTTAATTGTGATTTTCTTTTTTTTTTTTAATTATTCGTTTGTGCGTAGGAGTAAAACTTGTTTAACTATATATTTATTATTAGAATATATAAAATATAGGAATTAAATAAAAATTAAATATATTTGGACTAGAAGCACTTATTTATTTATTTTTTTTAAAAAAAATCATCTAAGATTGACATAAAAATTATAGTCTATTATTTTTAGGTGGTGGGTAATAATCACTGAAGTGACGTATGTATGACGTATTAATTAAATAAATATTTTAAATTTTTATTATTGAAATTCATCTATATTTACATGTAAAATTGATGATGACGCACGTAAAAAAAAAAATTAACTTAAGTAATTAATAATTAAATGTTAATTTTTGCTTTGACTAATCCAGTCCTCGTAAAATATATGTGCCCATTTGATATATATATATATATATACTTACAATGTATACGAATCATTATATAAATTATTATATTGACTTGACCTTGAGTTTTAAAATATATTATACTTAATTAAATTGTTTATTTTGTTTTTTAAAATTTAATTTATTTGCTTATTTTCTTCTTTGAATATTAAACGAAGGATGGGAAGCCAACATGGATAGACAAAAGCGAGTAGTCACGGCGGCCCCAGTTTTGGCATCAGGCATGACAAGATGATGATAAGAAGGATACATAGATATCTATATATAAAGATATGTACGTACATATATACATACATGTAGTTATATATGTATGCGTATATGTACGTATATATATATATATATATATATATACGTTGGTGGCTGCTTGTATGTATATGCTTCATTGTATTGGTTTGTGCTGTTTGTATTTCTATATCCCATATTATCACCTATTTGAATGTTGCAGCAGTTTTATGTCTTGAGTTCTTGAAAAAAAAAAAAAAGTAATATATAATTTCCATTCGACTACTAAGTTATATTAATTTTTAATTAAAAAATAAATTAATTAATCATAAGATAAAAAAAATTGAAAAACTCAAATTTATTACAAAAAATAAATAAATTATTTTAATAAAAAATTAAAAAATGTATATATCTAGTACAAGTATTTTATATGTATAATATTTTCTAATGCATATACTATTATTTAAGAAGATATTAAAAGAGTAATTAATTAAATTAATTAGATAAAAAAAGGAAATAAAAAAAATTAAAACTAAAATATTTAAGAGGATGTACAAAGAATAAAGGGATTTTGGGCCTACACAATGTGGATCGGATCAGGCTCGACGAGGCCCAAATAGCCTAATTCGGTTCAATTAAACGACAAATTAATGATTTATTGACCCGATCCATTGGGTATAAGATCCATTGGGCCAAACCGAATATCCAAAACCATTATCCATTTCTTCGTGCTTTATTCGGTCTTCGGACTTACAGACTTCACGGTGCAGACAATTTTAGGGTTTTAAAAGGGTTTTAATTCCCATTTTCACTATCCGGGAGGAAGATGGCTTCTTCTCTGATGGCGGTACGGCGTACACGAAGCCCGACAACAACACTGATGTCTTCTCTCATCAAGGTACGATTTTCTCCTCTCCGTCTCACTTTCAGTCATCCCTGCAATGGAAAAACCGTAACCCGAACTTCAACCAGAGCCCTGAGCACCTCTGCAATCCCAAATGAATACCAGAATCCACAATCGCCTCCTTATCCCGAACAGTCATCACTGTCTCAGTCTGATTCCAGGGCTTTTCAGGGTCAGATGAACCCTAATCAGCACTTGAATGCTCAGAGGCAGAATACCTCTAACCCTAATTTTAATCAATGGACCCCAGAAAACCAGGGGTATAACTCAAATCAATGGAATCCACATACTCAAAACCAGAATAGAGGATATCCTAATCAGGGACAGGGTTATCCCAATATTACACAGGCTCATAACCAGCCTTACTCTCCTCAAGGTGGATATGGGGATGGTCAGTTCAACTACCAAAACCAGAATAGAGTGTATCCTAATCAGGGACAGAGTGATCCCAGTCGGAATCAGGCTCAGAACCAGCTTTACCCTCCTCAAGGTGGCCATGGTGATGCTCAAGTCAGTTATCAAAACCAGAACAGGGGAAACCCTAATCAGGGACAGAGTTATCTGAATCGAGGATATCCTGGACAGAGCCGTCCTCAACAGCAAACCCCGAATCAGTGGACTCAACAAAGTCAAAACCCTACTCAGTTCACCAACCCCAGCAGCATGAATCAAGGGCAGGTTGCGGTTCCTGCGCCTCCTGCTCCTACTCCGCCTGCTCCAGCGCCTCCTTCAGTGGCTGATATACTTCGTTTATGCCAAGAGGGAAAGTTTAAAGATGCCGTTGGCTTGCTGGACGAGGGAGCTAAAGCTGATGGAGAGTGTTTCTTTGTTCTGTTTGAGTCATGTGGGAAACTGAAGTCACTTGAACATGCCAAAAAAGTTCATGATTACTTTTTGCAGTCAACTTTTAGGGGTGATCTTAAGTTGAACAACAAAGTGATTGAAATGTATTCAAAGTGTGGGAGTATGACGGATGCAAGGAGAGTTTTTGATCACATGTTGAATAGGAATATGGACTCATGGCATTTGATGATTGATGGGTATGCTGATAATGGAATGGGAGATGATGGATTGCAGTTGTTTGAACAGATGAGGAAACTACAAATGAAACCCGAAGAGAAAACTTTCCTTTCAGTTTTCTCAGCGTGTGCAACTGCCGATGCAATAGAAGAAGCATTTTTACATTTTGATTCAATGCAGACTGAATATGGAGTCACTCCAGGTGTTGAGCATTATCTGGGTCTTTTAGGTGTTCTTGGAAAATGCGGGCATCTTATGGAGGCTGTAGATTATATTCACAAGTTGCCATTCAAGCCCACTGAAGAATTTTGGGAGGCAATGAGGAACTACGCTCGTATTCACGGAGATATTGATTTGGAAGACCATGCTGAGGAGTTAATGCTCAATCTCGATCCAGCAAAGGCAGTTGCTAATAAGATCCCAACACCCCCACCGAAGAAGCGTACTGCAATAAGCATGCTTGATGGGAAGAATAGGATCAGTGAATTTCGGAATCCAACACTTTATAAGGATGATGAGAAATTGAAGGCCATGGCTAGAATGAAAGATGCTGGCTACGTGCCTGACACAAGATATGTACTTCACGACATTGATCAGGAGGCCAAGGAGCAAGCTTTGCTGTATCACAGTGAAAGATTGGCAATTGCATATGGTCTGATCAGTACTCCAGCGAGGACGACTCTTAGGATCATCAAGAACCTCCGTGTGTGTGGAGACTGTCACAATGCCATCAAGATCATGTCCAAGATTGTTGGAAGGGAACTAATTGTGAGGGATAATAAACGGTTCCATCATTTCAAAGATGGTAAGTGTTCTTGTGGAGACTACTGGTGAACATATATTTATATATCCACAATACGAATATGACATGGTTTGTAGAGTTACTGGAATCATCCGGCCATATGGGATTCTGCGAATGGAAGGGCTAGAGCTGCAAGTGTTTGGAAATGAACCAGTCATGGCCTTATAATGTATGAATCGGTTGTGTTCCAAAAGCTCAATCAATTAATGAGTTTTCTTTTTGCATCAACTGATGGCTTAGTCTTTTCATAACCTTAAATCTTTCTTTTATGCAAATATGTCTGAAGATAGCTGCAACTAGAAATTTGCATTGGGAAGTTGCAAATTCTTGTTCCATTGGTCTGTAGAGTGCAGATTATATCTCAATTATGGAATAAATACAAAATTGAATTCCTCCTACGGATTATCTGTAATATGAAGTTAGAATTAGTGCATTTGTAATTTATTTAATGATACTTAGACTGTGGATTTATAATTAAATTAGTAATGATTTAAAAAAATTCTCTCCAATTTCTATAATAATTAATCTGGCTAACAACAAAAACCTGTCCAAAGCATGTATTAACTCTACAAAATACTAGAAACCTACATATTCCGTCTTAAGAGTTGTTAATAAAAACAGTTTTAATAAATTGAGTGTATTAGAACCAGTTGAGTGCTTGGGTCTTTCCTAAAACAATAAAGTTGTCTGTTTCCTTTATCAAATAGGAAACTATAAAAAATTATGTAGAAAATTAGGCAACTATTATCTTAATTAAGAATATAGGATAATAATATACGAACTCATTGAAAGAGAGGAGGCTTCTTTCATTCGATTTTCCAAACATCTTAATTTCAAAACTTCCACTGGGAAAAATCAGTTCCTTGCTAAATAAGAATTTCAAAGTTCTGGGGCGAGAAAGAGGAGGACAATAGGAACCGACTTAAGAAAGAGACTCATTAAAATTGCATTAAAGACAGATTAGTTACTTCATTACATAGCCATGATTCCCATATGGTTAAAGTGTGTCTGACAAAGCAAACCACATAAAAGTTGGCTTTCAACTAGCCAAGCCTCATGGAACGAGTCATCATTGTCATGAATTCATCCATGTTAACCAAACCATCTCCCTCGGTGTCCACCGCCTTCACCATTTTCCGGCAATCCTCTAAACTACATCTCTCACCAAGCCTCCTCAAGACTTCCATAACCTCCTCAGCGCTTATCTTTCCATCGCCATTCAGATCAAATGTTCGGAAGGCGGTCTGTATGTCCAATGTCTTAATCCCTCCACTCTTTTTGTGCACTTCCAGGAAGTCTTTGAAGTCAATAAACCCATCTCCGTCCAGATCGGCCACCTGAAAAATCTTTGCTACCTCTCCGACCATGTTCCCCTGTCCTAGAGCTCTCAAAACGGCCCTGTATTCCCTCTGAGAAATCTTCCCATCTTTGTCGGAGTCAAATTTATCAAACACTTGCCTCATCTCTTTCACATTAGGCTGAAATGCAAGTAATGTACCCGAGTTTTGCCTGTCCCGCGAGGAAAGCAGCCGAGATGGTCTCCTCAATAACTTATTTTTTGAAAGCTTGTACTGGAACTCTAAAAAGCTCATAGTCGACATCTTTGCTCTTCTCAACCACACCACAGCTTCAGTTTTAAAATAGCAAAATCAGATGCCTCTGGCTTTTATACGGTCTTCAAGGGTGTGGTCTATCCCAAAAATTGGAAAAGGTGGGGAACAAAAGAAAGCAAACAAAGGTTCCAAATTTATTCCTTAACAACTTGTAGCCTCACAAATAAGATTCTCAATTGGCTGATAAGATAAACAAAGAACAATATCGGGCTGCAGTAAAGATTAAAGAATTATACGAAAGAATACATTCTTTCAAAAAGTTACAATAAATTCCTTGCTTCTGTTCTATAACCTCTCCTTTTTGAGGATTTGCCTTTCATCGTATATCAGCATAAAGGGTGATGGACATGGAAACTTTAAAGAAAGGTTGTTAAAAAAATTACAGCTTTTTAAATGAGGTGTAGAATACATTATGTTAGTGCCAAAAAGAAAAAGAATATTAGGTCAAGAAGATTTTCCATTATCCAAATCCTCCATTACCTCAATGTCCTTGCGAGCTGTTATCTTCTGCACATATCCTGCAATGACACAACATTGAGTGTTCTCTCCAGTTTGCTAATACTGAAAATCACAGAAGGCAGCAAGAAAAATGGAGAAAAAACAAAATATAAAAAGAAAAAAGGAACTTCCACATAATTATGTAATTTTTTTCAACAAAGCAAATAAGCTTGAAATACCATGTCCAGTAATATTGTCTGTAGTCATAGGTTCAGTTGCAAGAAGGCACACGCACACTATAAACTTCTAGAAAATATCAAAATCAACAAGCCTGTAAACTACACAGTTTTTGCAAAGAAATAAAATAAATAAAGCTTAGATTAAGATAATAAAGAATAATAATCAAAATCCCGGATCCTTCTGGAAAACCCTATTCCTAACTTCACAACGCAACTGTCCATCAAATTTTTCTTACACGAGTCCTAATCTTCAACAGAATCAAAAGAGAGCACCGGATCCTTGCAAAGGAATATTTCCGAAGAAGAAACATACTTGATATCAATCCAAATTAGTTTTTCACTCCAATGTTCATTGATTTGATCTTTTTGAATATTAAATATTGATCGATTTTAATTCTTTAGGAAGCCGTCAGATCCATATCCAGTGTACAAGTATAAGAGTTGCTAAAAACTGAAAATGAATTCTGATGTCCTCCGCAAAATCCAGAAGAAAATTTGTTAACTGAAGTTAACTAATATAAAACCCTAGATAAGAATAAAGAACCTATTGCAGAAAGGATAGAGAAAAATCATGATGTTGAAAACCTCCAGTATTCCATGGCATAAAAATTCAAGTAACACGTTTTTGTTGAAAGAACAAGCCTCTGTAATACATCATGTATAAACTTCTAAATATTCATTCTTTCCACCTTACTAGATCGCACATGCAGATGCATGCCATGAACTACATAGCATGTTTGCAGCAATTGCTCACATGTATACATATTTTCGGTTTTCTTAGTGAAGGTTAAGCAATCTAAGTATGGCCATATTTTAAGGTTACTATGCCATAACTGCGCATGAAAAGTTAGTGGAAGTATTACGAACTACAAAGAGGAGTGAAACGGTATAGAAACATATTTTACATTTTTTTGAAGTAAGAAACATATTTTACATTTAATCTTGCCAAGTTAAATACCACATGAATTTGCAAGTATTATGAGACAAAAGAAGATGCTTGTCGATTAATGATCAAAGGCACAAGAAGAAGGCATCACAATAGCCGTGTTATTTCTTACACGTTTTCAGTAACTGTTGCAAACATTCAGACAGGTGTTCTCTGGAGCAAAAGAACATGTAGAAAGTTGTAAACACAAGCCAATGTATGATGTAGATTATATCCTTCTACCTTATTAAAATGTATATGCTTTAAATCCTTTTTTTTTCTGAGAAAGATGGGAAACTAATCATAAGTTGCAAAAATCAGATGACAACATCTCCTTAGCTATCAATAAGAATTGGACGACATATTGCATGCTAAAATGAGCAAATTAACAATTCAATGTGAGTAGCAATGTGTATTTCTTCTTTATATATAATTTTTTTTAACTTGATAACTTTCGCACAGATACAGCGGCAGAAGAAGCATAAGTACCAATTCCAAGGCAAGGTATACATTTGCAGGTAATCTCTTTTCCCCTTTTGTTGTAATAGCTGACAAATCCAGACCCTTGGCAACTTCTACACTTTCCAGTCCATTCATACACCACTTCTTTACAATCCTGCAATTGCGCAAATAAATCAATACCAAACGAGACACTAAAAGAACATGAAACACGTCAAACACGTACGAAGCATAAAAGAACTGAGACCTCAACTTGCGGGTCGCATTGCAATCGCCGCTCAATTTCGTCGGGGGAGACAGGAGACGAATTAGGGTAAGTCATGGGGAGAGGGAGAGCGTCCCCATTGTCCGTCAGATAACTCTCCCTATCCCTCGACCATTTCGGCTCTCTCGCATTCACTTTGACTCTGCCGCCATTGTTGCCAGATGTGACACCACGCCTCGCGACGTCGGGAGACGAGGGACCGACGGAGACAGACCCGTCGGAGTCCTGTCCTAATCGGAGGCCGGGAATGTCGGCGGCGGAGGCGGAGAAGTGGAGCCAGCGAGGAAAAGTGGGGCCGACGGGGACGTCAGAGGCGCGGCAGCGGAGGGAGGAAGGGAGTTGGAGAGGCAAGAGGGGAGAGGGGTTGGAAGGGAAGAAGAGGGAGGTAGGGTTTGCTGGGAACATTAGCTGAAACTTGCCAGTGTCTGTATCGACCTCTGAATAGCGGATGGTCTTTGCAAGGAGTTAGGAGGCGAGAGAGAGAGAGAGACGACTCCTAAATCCCAAGAAGATCATTTGCTGGATATGTAGTGGATATTCCAACGTTTTTTATACGAGGAAACTAAACCATTACTGAGATATTTCAAATTTTTACACAGAAAAAGTTTAACAATTTATTTTTTATAAAGAAATTTTGAGAATCTATGAATTTCAAAAATCGAAATTGACTCTGCAATATGAAAAAAATAGAAATAATTATTGAATTAAATTTTATTAATTAGTATAACTTAGTTAGTAGACATATTATAACTTTTTTTTTTTCGATAAGTTTCTTTTTATGCCTAGTATTATTATGTAACCTAATTATGTTCATGTATACAAATTATTTATAATAAGCATATTAAATAAGTTACACAAAATGAATATTAAATTAATAAGTTTTCATTATGTATAATTAAATTTATATATTTTGTATATTATCATTTATATAAAACACATTTTGAAATACTCAAAATATTTAAAAATTTATTACAGTTAAATGGTATTTTTTCACTTCTAATAAATTAGAAGTTCGACTCTTATTTAGTATAAAAGATATAAATATATTCTACTTTTATTTTTGATAAAATAAATAAAATATATTGTCAAAAATGATATAATTTTACAAGGAATGAAAAATCTTTTTGCAGCTCTCGGATGCAATATCCATGAATATAGTTGAGATCGTTTAAAGAGAGTAGTATACAAGTTTCACAATTATGTCTTCTGTAGCACCCTCGCAAGGATTCTTTGTTAGCAATAGCAACTATACATAATTAGCATAAAATGTAATGAAATGATGTATAGTTACATATATAAGTATGTGTGGATAGCATATCTTTAAGCCCCCCTGTGATGGCAATACACTATTTTCTGCACTCCATGAATTTGCTAATGAAACAATTGCATGCTAAGCCAGCATTGCATTGTTTACATGTACATATATATATATATGTATATATGTATGAGAGACCTTCCCAAATTAAGCCAACAGAGTAAAGCCGAATCTCACTCTCCCTCTTCCCCCCTTTCTCCCTCTCTATAGACTAATCCCAGAAGAAAAGCTAACTAGGCTCCATCTTTGTACTTGTTTGGTTAATCATTGCAAGACCAAAACTTCCCAATTTCTTTACACACAGAAGTGATTTTAGCATATAATTTAGTTGCTTTTCTTTGTTCCATTTTCATTAGCAGCAATCTCAAATCTTATATTTCCTTTCTATTTTGAGACAAAAAATAAACTTGCCTTTACTCCCTTCCATCTTTTACCATGCTGAGGCTGAATTCTCAGGAGAGACCCTACAAAAGTAAGATAAAGCATAGTAGGTCTATATAGATAAATCATGGTTACAATTATTTACAAATCTACAAGTAAAAGAATAGATACTATAACTCTAAGCCTCTTTTAACACCGGACAATTGCTTCTGAGGCAGCCTACATCTGAGTTGTTTAGGGAAAAAAAAGCTTCTACCAACGCACTTTTGAAGGTCTTATTATAAGAAGTTACTCAAAACAGAAAATGCGAGAAAGGATATTTCTTACTTAATTTTCAAGCCGCTTTTTTGTTGTAGTGCAGTAGGGACTTGGCCCTCAAGTTTGTTATTTTGGAGGAACCTGTCCATCAAAGCATTGCACTCATCTTATTTCTTTGAAAGAGTGAATGTAAACCTGCTAGAGGATTCAATTTCTGTGAAAGAATAGAGTAGTTGATGGATTGTCCTAAAAACTTAGGATGCCAGAAAAAATGTTGAATTTATTTCATTCAAACATAAAGTAGCTAATTATCCTCAATGGCAAAGAACTTACAACTCATGTAGCTCTGGAAGTTGGGTTAGTGATGCGGGTATAGATTCTGTGAACTGATTGTTCTCCAAATGCCTATATCAGATTGAGTGTAAAACTAGAACACCATAAGGCCTTGACCCATGAAATTGTACAAAGATTAATATAGGTGAAACAAAAATCAAGATGTTATCCTGAAACATACAGAGTTCGTAGTTTCTTCAATGAGCTCATGTCTGGGAGAGGACCAGACAGTCTGTTCCCTCCTACCCAGCTGCAAACACAAGAGCCCATATATAAGCCATCACTGTGCAAATAAGGTGACAATATAATCAACAAAGCCTTCGAAAACATACAGATGTGTGAGTGCACTCAAGTTGTTTATGCTTGGAGGTAGAGCGCCAGTAAGCCCCAGGTTTGTCAGATCCCTTCATTTATTGAGATAAATAAAAGAAGCCACAATATTAATATATATATAATGTTTTAGACGTTCATTTTAAGGGTTACTCGAGCAAACTTACAGAGAGACAACTCTAGCCAATTTATCTTTAGAACATGTAACTCCAGTCCATGAGTTCTCAGTAGGAAGGCATGGATCACCACTCCAATCAGATGGCAGGTGATCTATTTTTCTTGCTAAATCCTCCATTGCCATCACTATGATAAATATCAAAACAGATAGAAGACTGAAAAAAGCAAGCAATACAAAGTCTGATGGTTAAAATTGAATGATAGAAGAGTTGTTGTGGGTTACCATCTCTAGTATTAGTCCTCCCACCAAGAGGGAAAATCTGCAAAATTTCAGCAGCATTGATCAAAGGGCCAACAGGCGAGTTACTATTTGGAGTCATGGTGATCACTGTCTGCCCAGATAGGGGCCATTTTGCTGAATAAACCATGATCCCCTTGTGGGTGACGTTAAGATCAGTATAAAAATTCATGCCATTAACAGAAACACTGAAGACTCTCCAGCTAAAAGGGCTTGGGCTGCGATTGTCCTGGAAATAGAGGGAAATGTAGTACTTGGTACTTGGAAGGGACACCAGCGGCCACTTTACTTCTAGTTTCTTGCCACGACTTGTGGTGATTCCTGATGCAAATGCCTTCACTGGAGGTACATTCCAGAAATCTGAAGGGTTTACAGAGGACTTGTTTTCCACAACTGGGTTTTGGTCCCTGAATGGCTGCCAGAACCGATTGTATGGATCATCTGGATAGCTAGGTTAAATATTTTCATTATTCACCATCAGAAATTTTCTCAACCATATTTTGGGTAAATTTTGGTGAGAGAGAATAGAATAGCCAAAAAATCAAAACAGGAAATCATCGAACATAAAGCATATGTGATTCAATGAGCATGATATGTCCATGGTAGAGATGAAATTCGAGCTCACTATAAAGAAAACTGAGATTTTAACTGATCGTGCCCGTGCTAAGATGTCAAAAACCTAACCTCTATGTCCAAGCTCATTTTGCTCATCCACTCCCCAAGTGACAAGGTTTTTAGTGATTTGTTGTGGATGAAATTAAGCTGCATTTCAACAAATTGGCAAGAAAAAGAGATTGCTATTGAAATGTCAAATATCAAACTATACTGCTTTTATTAACTATGCAAATACTTCTTATCTTCTTGTTCCAGATAAACATGCTTATGAATCATGTAATGTTCCTGTTAATTTCCAGAGTTTCCTTCATTTTCTCTCAAAGAATATCCCCTGTTCAGGCTTTTCAAGCCAGAGAAAGTAGACTTCATCTGAAGAACAAGTGTCCTGATCCCCTTATTCAAGTAACTCTTCTGAGGTACTAATCTGAAACGTTTAAAAAGTGCATGACCTAAAAAAATTTACCTAAAAGCAATCCTAATTTGAAACACTGAAAATTATATGATATTTTTAGGTCATCTTCACATAAGGAAAAGTGAAATATCAGTATAACATGTTAATTTCCTTACCTAATCAAGTCTTCGTCACTTCCAAATGTACTTCTAGCCACAACACTGAGCGCATAATTCTCAAAATCCGTGCTATTATACACGTAGTCATCAAGAAACTGCACCTCAATCGCCGATATGAAAGGGCTGGACACCGTACGACTATTTCTCGCAAGGCAAACACTCAGAATTTTCCCAGCCGCGGCCACAATAACCTCATAGTACGAGCTGAGTCCATTTGCATAATCAGTAGTAGTGTTGACAGTGCTCCATTTCGTTCCTCCTATGATCTGATCAAACACCGGCGGCTCTTTTCCTCCATCAAAACCTCCATAGTAGTAGGTAGTCCGTACTAGGTACTTGGTTCCCTTGCTCACCGGGAAGTTATAGCAGTATTTTCGAGCCACCTTGTCGGGGAAGTACCGGACGTTGGACAATATGGGGAGCACGCCGGATGTCTTGACCGCGGCCGAGTTTCCGACGGATACGAAACCTTCATCTGGTGTATATTTCAGGTTCCCTAAGGTTACAACCGACGGTGATCCGCAGCTCAATAGGAAACCTGTTTTGCGAAACAAAACGAAAATCCTTTCGTAAATTCAAAATAACGAGTTTATCACATTAACACAATGATAAGCGCAAGCAAGCAACATTTGCATCGATACAGTCTAATCTAAACAATCGTTTGAATATTTTGATTATTTCAAAAATTTAATCAGATGAAATTAATTCAATCATATTTTATACACACACACGAGAGGTTTATATTATTACCTTTGGGAACAGGTTGAGATTGCACAAGAAGAGGAATGCTAACCAGCCATAGGAGGAAGACAGAGAGAGACATGGCTAAAAGGGAAGCTCAGCTGATGAAACTGTACATTCATGGCGAGTTTTGTTCTTCTGGTTTCAGAGAGAGAACGAGCGAAGTTTGGTCAAGGCCTGAAAGAAGGGCTATGCTTGAAAGTAGAAAAGCAACTGAGAATCCATGGACGAGCTTGACTACCGTTTTTAGAGCGAAACTGTTGTTCTGGACATGAAAATTGAATCAAGTCCTGTTTTCCCGTCCATTTGATTCGCCAATTCTTCTTTTATTTCATGGTAATTGGTAAGCTCTTTTTTTTGTCATAAATTTATTTATTTAATCACTTTAAATAATATATTGGTAAAATTGATTAATTATTCGTTAAATTGTAATAAAATAAATTTAATTAAAAACTATGCAATATTAATATCTATGTGATTAATAATATAATTAAATATTATCATACTCTAATCACAACTAGTAATAATGTTTATTTGTTAATTATAATTTAATTTTGAATCCTAAATCAAAAATTTAAGAACTAATTCTTTAAAATTCTTGGTCTTTGACTTTAACCTATTTTTAACTAGATCTAAATTATAAATTAGTTAAGATGTATACAAGTTAGATCAAGATATCTTGATCCTAGTTTGAGAAAAAGGAACATGTAAAATTGCATATATATATAGTTAAGATGTATACAAGTTAGATCAAGATATCTTGATCCTAGTTTGAGAAAAAGGAACATGTAAATTTGCATATATATATATAAATATATACATTGATTAAAATATCAAAATTTATTGTGTACTATTTAAAAACGTTCAAACTTTATTATACACTTTTTTTTTTACGAAAGCAGTTCAAAATTTTTAAAAAATGAGACAAATAATTTATTCATCGTTATTATTAACTGATATTATTTAAATATGATAAACGTGATGTAAATTTTAAAATGGTACAAAATTTAATACATGTGATCTGACATATCAGTATCACTTTATCATGCAATGTTACACCCATCTTAATATGTTAAACCTCCAAACTTGAAGCAATTAGGTTTTTTTCATCGTCCTCCTTTTGATAAATCTCATTGCTTTCTTCGCTTTATGTTATCTTTTATGATAAATATCTATGAGAAGTATTTACAAAACATGATGTTTCTGCAGGTCATTATACGAAATTACTGAAAGTGTATTTTAGGAGAGTTAACTCTTATCATCCCGGCAATTCCTAAGCCTGCACATGAATGAAATAGAGGGATGACCTTTTCTCCTACTATAATCTCTATGGTCTGAGGGAAAAAGAAGATTATATAGAGCTGAAGCTCTTATAATCCAATAAGTCCTCTTGGAGGAAGTCCTATATTGTATTGTGGTAATGTGATCATTACTCCTGAACCTCCCAGGGAGGAATGAAGGAGGGAGGGGAGACCGAGTTACCTAATGAAGGAACGAACGCTGTCTTCTCTCTATTCACCGCCAGTATCCTTTTTTTTTTCTTCATTATGAGGCATATTCACTTGCCATTAGAATTTTGTAGATGGATACTCTATTTGAAGCTTATTATAATTGCATGTATAATTTTTAAATAGAGTAAAATATGATTAATTGAAACTATAGTAAAAAAATATTCATTCAAACTCTAGTTAAAATTGTACTATATAAATTTTATGGTTCTATCAACTTACAAATATTTTTATTGAATTAATATACGAAAGTATAATTTAAGCAATTTTACAATATTAATATAACTTAATAAAATCTATAAAATAATGGTAAATTTACAAAAAAAAGTCACGTAAATATTTAAATATTTAACCTAATGAGTTAGTTTTACGAAACCTGTTCCTCAAACATTTTTCAAATACGATATTTACAAGTGTGTTTTGTTGATTTTGTCATTAATTTCTTATAATCTACCCAACTAGTTAGAAATAATAAAATATGATATTTTAAATTGTAGCTGATTTACAAACTAGTTGAATTAGTAGTATTTCCCTCGTTTTGTTGTGGCATGATGTGGGGTTTGAAGAACTTATTTTGTAGTGATGACATCGGCAATCAATAAGCGCCTGTAGCTCAGTGGATAGAGCGTCTGTTTCCTAAGCAGAAAGTCGTAGGTTCGACCCCTACCTGGCGCGAAGATATTGTTTTTAAAAATGGCCCTTGAAATATTTTTGTAAATAATTTTCTTGTGATGTAGCTCGTTGGATTGAGCGTCTGTTTCTTAAGCAGAATGTCGTCGATTCGACCCCTACCTGGCGCGACACTCTGAAAATTTTCTATTTTTTGACCGCCTTGTTCCCGGTGAGTGAGGGTTGGAAGTTCGCGGACCTGCCTTCCACGTGGCAACCGCAGGAACCAGGTTCGAACGATAATTCGTCTCGTCTCAGGTGAAACAATCAAAATCTCCAAAACCCTAACTTCTGCAGTTACTGCCACTTTTTTTTGGGTGGAGCAGGAGCGACGAGGGGGTTCGGTTGGAGAAGAACCAGCAGCAGCCATGAAGGTCTACGAGATCGAAGAAGGAAAAACTCTCACTATTGTCCTCTTTACTGACGTCACCAACTCCAAGTAATCTCTCTCTCTCTCTGTCTCGTTGGTTATTTGGAAGAAAAAAAGATTCATGAAGGATAATTGAGTATCGTTATGATATATAATTATAGCGTTTTAGAGCGAAATGAAGTAAGAACAGGAGTAGATAGTCTCTTACTGTTATTATTATGATTCTTCTTTTTTGTAAGACTGTTGCCTAACTTCCCCGTAATCCAGTCAATTGTTGACTGTTGATGAGTAGTATCGTCAATTGACTGTAAAAGTTTCTGTGTGCTGGGAAGGAGGGAGGAGGAGCATTTAAGAACTGGTGATTGATAATTCTGCTCTTTGTTGTCATCAACTAACGGCATTAGGTCTATAAACTCAGAAAAATATTTTCAGTGGAAACGGAGTTCTATGCAAATTGAAAATGGAAGTCCAAAAACGGAGCTATTGTTGAGTAACTGAGTTTACTGTACGCCAAAATGCTAGTTACTTGTCAAACTTGCCTTCTGTTCACGCTGATTAGATGGCAGAGGTCATTTTTATTCTCGTCTTCCTAGAGCCATGTAAATGTATTTTGGAGGATTGAACCCAATTAACAAGATCTGCGAAGAAACCACCATGCCGTGTGAGCTAGAAGGGCTCTTGTGGATTGTTTTCTTTACTTAATTGAAATTATATTTGCTTAAGAATTTCTGGCATTGATGGAGGCTTTTTGTATGAACTGCATTATTTTCATGATAATAAGTTGGAAGTCGTCATTTTTGCTTTAGCTTTCATAGAGGCATGTAATTGCATTTTGGCGGCACTGAACGCACATTAGCAATCGCAATCTCTGCAAAGAGAGCATGGTGACAAGTGAACTACAAGGCTCCGGTGGATACTTTTCTTAGTTTGGTGAAGTTGTAGCTTTTACAGATGGAAATTCCTAGCGTTTCCATTATTGTGCAGGGAACTCCTTGATTCTATTCAAGCTGGGACCCTAGAGCCAGAGGTTGCGCTTCTCAATGCATCGCTTGTAAGATTCTGGACATTAATGAATATTTCACTTCTATGATATTGTTAGACAATTTTCCCAAATTAACAAACACAAAAATACTTGTGGAATTCCTTTGCAAATTTGCTATTAATTTAATTAGGAAAGGATGTAAATTCTATTAGAAGATGGTTAAGGTTAAACTTATGTGTTTATTATTTTTGGTAGTGTTTTACCACCTTCTAGATGAATTAAGCATAAAATTTCAATCAAATTCCAAAAGATTTATGAAATTATTTCAAATATAGCCTAATTTTGTAAGGTATGCCTAATATCCCCTCTGATGCAGATCCCAGACACTTTCCCTCTTCTAGCTGCGGCACATAAGACGCTTATAGCCAAGTCACGAGATTCGTTGACAACACGCACTCTTCATTCTGAGCTTGTCTACAATTATTCAGGATCTAAGCATGTAATTTGCTTTCACTTCTTTCAACTTTGACTCCATCATTTACACTTTATATGGTTTTGATATCAGAACTTTATGTTTCCTTTCTTTTCTAGATTACAGAATCTTTGAAAAGATGTGGTATCTCTGATAGTTCAACTTATGTTGTTGCTGCTCGTTTCAATTCTTCACCTGAGGAGGTGAGATTCGCTCTTGAATGCAGTATCAATCAGATTATTAATCATTTTGCATTGTGAAATCAGTCCCTTAATGCACTCATTTTAATATGTTATTTTGGTCTATATTAGATGAAGGCTGTAGAGAAACTTATTAATGGGAAAGAAATTGGTTTGGAGGAGCTGGAGAGAAGAGCTAACCAAGCCCAGATACAAAAGGTTTATAAGTGGAAAATTGGATTTTAGACTTTTAATTGACGTTCTCGAGCCAATTATATTTTCAAATTTGTCTTCATGCTCTGTCTAACAACTGACGACTACTGTATAATCTTCTTCAGCATTACAAAATATCTGCTGCGGAACTGGGAGCATCTACTCTTGCAGATGCAATCACATGCCGCATTGCAGCCCGTGATGCTTTGTGAAAATGGTGCTGTACCATCTGCTTATCTTCGTGCAGTTACATAAGTTTTCGCATGAAATAGAAGGATGCTTGGAAGATTTCAGAAGGAAGAAAAGGCAATGCGATTTAAAACTCAACAAGTCTCATCAGGATGTCTGCAAAATCAGTCTTATCTGAGAAGCAATGGTGAAGGTAGGTCAAGAAGTTTTAGATTGAGTATTTATTCTTCTGGTTGCTTAGATGGTTATAGACTTGGCTAAACATGGAAATTCAGTTTTACATTGATTATTAAATGTAAAATTAATCTACTATGGGAATGGATATACCTTCGCTTTGATGATCGATTTTCGCATTCATAATTACCACGTTACCAGTATTGATGATGCGATTAGATCCCACGAGAGGAAAAGGCGATTGGTTAGATTTATTTATTTATTTATTGAACAAACTAGTATGTAAACTAGTTTGATTAGAAAATAAGCTATGATGCAAGATTGTCTTATAAGCTTATGGCTTATAAGTAAAAGTAATAAGCTTTCTACTCACCATTAGTGCAACAATATATCCATATTACTCAGCTTGTATTGAGGTAAAATAGTAAAACTAATTGATGGTGAGTGAATGAAAGCTGGTAAAAAGTTGAACTGTAATAATTAATTTTCAGAATGTTAAATTGCTTTGGTGGGTGAAAATAAAATGGCCGAGCAAAACCTAAAACTGGAATAACATTATTCTAAGAGGGGATAGGTCTGTCACGCGATCCAAACACGGTGTATAGGATTTTGTGAAATGATTCCACGGAATGTCTCAGGTTAGTTATTTCCTTCCTCAGGAAGTAAACCCTTTTGGACGTTGGATCAACGCCAACTGGCAATAGCCGGTGATACAAAGGGGAGGTTGTTTTTACAATTTTACCCTTGTATTTTCTTGCTCTATGCATTATGTACTTTTTCTCAATTCTCTCTTTTTTTTTTTTTTTTTTTTTTTTTCTTATTACCTTTTTTTTTTGTTTTTTAAATTTCTAAAATTATAATTTCCTGGTACTTGATTTATTTAAAAAAGTACAAGAATTTCGTAAAATTATTTAATTATTTAAAAAAGTTTAGCATTAAATACATTAATATCATGTTCAAAATAATGGAAGTTGCATGCATGGTTCTTTTTGTATTTGCCATATGATTCTCAATTTCTTTAACTCCCATAATTAAAAGAGAAAAAAATCAATTTATTTACTTATAAAGCTATTCTTTTTTTTTTTCTCTTTCAGTGATGCTTCATCTTGACAATAATAAATAATGAGTAAGAAAATATCAATTTATTTACTTAAAATTATGTTTTGAATAAACTAAAAATTTATATAAAATTTATTTATAAATGTATATATTTTAATTGGAAAAAATATATGTAAAATTATATAATTTGGGTTTATTTACATTTCTACACTACATCAATTATTAATGTAATATAAATTTTATAAATAAATATATCTAAAGAAAGTTTTTTTAAAAAATAGTACTAAAAGCAAAAGGGCAAAAAAAAAAAAACAGAAAAAACAATAATTAAAAAAGAAAAAAAAAAGTTGAAACCGGTGATAGTCGGTGATAGTGCATCGTCTATAAAAACCGGTAACTGCCTTCGAATCTGATCCGCAACACAAACTCCCAAAAATATTTTGAAATTTCGCACTCAAAATCATTTTCAGATATCTCAATTTCTCTCTCTGTCTCTCTCACCTGAACCAGAGTGCTGAATCATGGGGACTTCTCAAAGCCGTGAAGATCACCTTACAGACTCAGATTCAGAATATGAACCAGAAGAAGAGGAACAATACGTCGACGCGGAGGATGGAAAGAAGCCCGCGTCCTCTTCAGGTACTACACGCTCAAAACCTATGAATTCTCTCGATGATATCGACCAGAAACTCAAATCACTGAAACTCAAATACCCATCAGGGCAAAACCCTAAGATAAAAAACCAAGTTAAGCTTTATCTACATATCGGTGGCAACACCCCTAAGGCCAAATGGATCATTTCTGATAAATTAACCTTTTATAAATTTATAAAGACATCTATAATTAGGGGTGATCATGGCGATGATTACGAGGATGGGGAAGAATCAGATGGCGAGGGTGAGTCCTGGTGGGTCTTGAAAGTGGGTTCCAAAGTTACGTCTAGGGTTTCTACTGATATGCAATTGAAGATGTTTGGCGACCAACGTAGAATTGATTTTGTGAGTAACGGTGTGTGGGCCTTGAAGTTTTTTACTGATGAACAGTATAGGATGTTTGTGACTCGGTTTCAGAATTGTTTGTTTGAGAATGTTTATAGGATTAAGGCAACTGAGGAGAATAAGATTAAGGTCTATGGGATGGAGTTTATTGGTTGGGTGAACCCAGAGGTGGCAGATGATTCTATGTGGGAGGATGCAGAGGATTCCCCGTGGAGGAGTCCTCGTAAGGTAGCTACACCAGTGAAGGGAAGTCAGGAAACGGTGGAGGAGATTGAGGAGGCTGCAAATGGTGGTGTGCAGAGTGTAGCGTTGGGTGCATTAGATAATAGTTTCTTGGTGAATGATTTAGGTGTTCAGGTTTATAGGAACTACCGTGATGGAATTCATGGGAAAGGTGTCTGTGTGAGGTTTGATGGTGAGAATTCTAGACCTGGTTCGAGCTTAGGACAGTCAACCCCGAAAAAGGCGCTTTTAATGAGGGCAGAGACGAATATGATGCTAATGAGTCCAGATAAGGAAGGGAAGCCTAATACGTCAGGGATTAAGCAGGTAGATATTGAGACAGGAAAGATTGTTACGGAATGGAAGTTTGAGAAGGACGGCACTGGTATTACAATGAGGGATATAACTAGTGATTCAAAGGGATCACAACTGGATCCATCCGAATCTACCTTTTTGGGTTTGGATGATAACAGGCTGTGTCAATGGGATATGAGAGATAGGAAAGGGATGGTGCAGAACATAACAAGAACTGATTCACCAGTGTTGAACTGGACACAGGGACATCAATTCTCTAGAGGGACTAATTTTCAGTGCTTTGCAACGACTGGAGATGGATCAATTGTTGTTGGATCACTTGATGGAAAGATAAGGCTGTACTCAAAGACATCTATGAGGCAGGCTAAGACTGCTTTTCCTGGGCTTGGATCACCAATTACTCATGTTGATGTTACTTATGATGGGAAATGGGTGCTTGGCACAACAGATACATATCTGATTCTTATCTGCACTCTGTTCACGGATAAAGATGGAAAGACAAAGACAGGCTTCAGTGGGCGTATGGGAAACAGGATTCCTGCCCCGAGATTGCTGAAGCTAACTCCATTGGACTCACACTTGGCAGGGAAGGACAATAAGTTTCATGGTGGCCATTTCTCGTGGGTAAGCTTACATATCCTTTCTTCTAGGTCAAATTTTCCACTTACATTGTTAACTTGGTAGCTTTGTATTGTCTTTTAATTCTTTAATTTCCCATATTAGCTGGAAATTTTATCCAATTTAAACTCTAGACTGGTTACTTATATCTGCATGCCGTTTATTGGATTATGAATGATGTTCTATTTGAAACTTATTACATGCAGGATTTTGCTAGGTTATCATGAAAGACGTAAAAGTTTCCATAGTATTGAAATCATTCTTTTTTCCATCTGTTCATTTAGTGAAAAACTGAATCCCCTTCCATATGACGAACATCTCTATAACTATGCAGTGTTTCTAATTATAACTGAATGCTGGCTAGAAAGGGTAAGATTTTTATCTGACAGCTTTTATGGAATGGAACAAATTTGGCATGAAGTAATATTTTACTGCAAGTAATTTATGACTCATCTTGCCTAATAAGAAACTTCATGATCGGTATTAGCGCCATAAAACGTGTCATCATATTTATTGTATATCTATAAGTTTCTATTATTTTCTTCTGTATGAAAAATTGTCTGCAATGAGTTCCAGATTCTTTGCATATTAGAGAAGATATGCATGCCTATGCGAGCCTGCTTTTCTCTGTTAAAGCATCTTTGGAAGATCTAAAGTTAGTGGCTGCATCAGAGAAAGTCTTGCTTTTTAGATCAAGTGTCTGTTGCATATACTTTCTTGAAATCATGTCCTTAGAATCTTCTATTTTATTTTGATTTATATCCTCCATTTGGATTCATCTTAAGACCATACATCTAATTAATCTGTAATAGTTACTCTGTATATAATGATGATAGGTCACTTGGAAAATTTCACGGTGTTGAATTAAATTCTTGACTCGCTTGCGGTAATTATGTTTTGACCTTTTTTTCTGTCTTGCCCCCATAGGATGTTGCTAGTTTGGAAGATAGTCAGAAATATTCGTAAATTTCGATAAGTGAATGGTATCCAGGGAAAAGGCTCGATTGTGAATGATATTCTTTGTCTCTTTTGTTCTGTTCACTTTATTGCAAGTAAAAGATTATTGATTCTTTGTTTGTTTCTCGACAAAAGCCAAGGAAAGTGGTTTTCACTCTATAATACATTGGAGATTTTTCAGTCTGGTTTTCCATGAGGGAAGGAAAAATCTGCTTCTTCTAGGCTGCACTTTCCTGTGCAAGTCTAAGAGGTGGATATAGCGGCGGTTTTAAGTTTTAAATTCCCTTTCATCCGACTCATCTGGTTTGTTGTTCAAATGATACTTCTTCTCATCATTGTAAGAAATTTAGTTGTACTGATACTGTGGTTAGTTCTATTCTTAGTTCCGTGGATGAATTGATCTCTCACAACCAATATTGTCTTTCAGGTGACCGAGAGCGGGAAACAAGAGCGCCATCTTGTTGCAACAGTTGGCAAGTTCAGCGTAATATGGGACTTCCAGCGAGTGAAGAACAGCGGCCACGAGTGCTACCAGAATCAGCAAGGACTCAAGAGCTGCTACTGTTATAAGATCGTCTTGAAGGATGAATCCATCGTGGAAAGTCGTTTTATGCACGAAAAATATGCAGTTAGCGACTCTCCTGAAGCTCCACTTGTGGTAGCAACCCCAATGAAAGTCAGCTCTATCAGTCTCTCCGGCAAGCGACGGTGATGTCTTGTGGAAACATTGGAAACATCTTTGTTCATATTTTTCTGCTGTTACTGCTACATTTGGATCTCCATAACCATTTTCTTCATAGTTTTTACCCTCTTCTTTTTCCTTGTAAATTAGCAGGGCTTGACTTGGGCTTGTGCTTGTAATTGTTTCATTTTATATCACTTTCTATATATACATATAGCTCTGTTTCTATGTCTGTATTCATGTTTAAGTCATGATTCAATGTAGTTTTAATAAAATGTGGGATTTTTTTTTTATTTGTCCAAAATTTTCCTACTTTGGAGATTTTTCTAGCTTTCTCAATTTTTTATTTTTCACTATTTATTTTTTAAAAATATATAGTAGGTATATAGCAGCCACATGCAGGATACATTTGTATGTATACAGTTTTTTTCATGAGGGAACTCAAATTAACCTTGAATATTTTTGCCTCCCATGTTCTTAAAATTTTAATTTATTGCAAGTCTCCAAACTAAACAAATATATTGTTACGATATTTACTTCACTCGTAAATATAATAAATTTATTAATTTATATTTTAATTTTATTAATATATTAATAAATTATTATTATATTTTATTAAATTAAATATTATATATCAATTACTGTTAATTATTAATTATCTTACAAACATTACATATAAAAAATTCTCATTACCAAAAAAGTCAACTCTAAATTTAGGAGTTGGCATTTATTTGATACTACATCATCAATCCACTTAGTTCACAAGAGAGATATATTTTTGACTTATAAAACTTGCCCAATAATATATTTTACAATGAAAATAAAAATTGAATAAATAATTAAATTATTTCATGAAATTTTACATTTATTATAATTTAATTTTCAATACAATATGATTCTCTAATATTTTATATTTATTTTAAATATTTAATTTTCTTTTATTTTTTAACAAAGAGCTAAAACTAATTAAATTAAATTTGAACACTTTTAAAAAAATAATAACTTAATTAATTAATCAAAATCATTTTTCTAACTTATTTTTTTTAAGTCTTCAACTATAATTTAACCAGTTTTTAACTTTTTTCCACTAAATAACGGAACCCTTATTTTAAGTAAGTACATTTAACTTTAAAACGTTTTATCTGATACTTATCGTTACGGTTTTTCTCAAAATCAAACTATGAACACAAATATCCAAATGACATTTCAATTTCATGCATAGGATCAACAATTCTTCCTCTATAACCTACTTATTGGGAACCCTGAGGATCCATAAAGATATTTCTCTCCTCGTTGACCCAATATTAAGATTTGACAATTAACCTGGCTGTCCTCATACCCTGTCCGTTAATGGGTGCCAAAAACACCATCATCTCAATACTCTATCTGGTACGAGAGTGAACCATATCTCCCAAAACCCCTCCAGTATGAAATTTTTCAGCCCCGTCTAACTGAGCTAATGTCTACGGTATGATTCCTTATGTACTATGTCTGTCCACCCTCTCTTAGGATACCCAGTAAGCTTTTATTTATTTAGATTCTCATCATCCAATCAACCACCAAAGCATACCAAAGTCTCATTTTATATTCACCGATTAGTTTAAACAGCATTTAAGCAAGCAATATAGTTTAACATAACTAATAACCAAATAAAAAATTTAAGAGGGATCAAATAAATCATATAATAGAGAATGCCATAAAAACTATCAATTTAAATACGTATAATATAATAGTAAATAATTTAGGTAGTACAAAAAAATAAACAGAAAATCAAGACAAATATGAACTAACAATTTTCAACTCCACTAGTGACCTATAATTATTTTAAATTTTTTTTAATTTTTACAAAACACAAAATTATCCATCATTAAACATCAGTTTATTGTAACTGAGGATAGGGTGAGGATCCTTACCTAGATCAGTGTTTTGAAACGTTATACTATCTACTACGTTTCCTAACGAGTTTCGAGTATCTTGAATTTTTTTTGTAGGAATCAAAATACTCGTCACATATTTAAAAATACCTCAAAAATTCAAAATTGGTGTTAAAAATCTTTTTCGGCCAATTTTAGGGTTCTAGCACAGCAGCAGTGCCGTGCTCCGACATCCACGGCGGTGGTTTACCTCAGTCTGGCTAATTACAGCCAGTTTTGGCCGGTTTTACATGTATTCATGTGAAAAAACCGTTAGAGGGCCTCGATTGGCCATAAAATCAAAAGAAATCGAACCTACTGGCAAAAAATCTTCGGGTGCAATGGCTTCACCGATTCTCCTTAGCAGCTAGAGTTTCTTTTTTGGCTAACCTACATAGAAAAGGATAGTGAACACCATGGTAAAAAAATTGTGTGAAACGAGAAATGAGAAGGGACTTATCGGAGGAATTTTAGAATTTTGGTCGCGGCAGCTCCACCAGGCTATATTCGCAGTTTTCAGCTCGCCCGCCATCCCTTTTGCTCTTATATGGCCATAAGGAGACTTGGAATCGAATTTCGAGCGGGAAGAAAAAAATTTTACCTTTTTTGGCAGTCGGCAGTGGATCCGGTGTGGCGGCAGATAGGAGTCGGTCTCTTTCCCGGCGTCTGGTTCTTCTTCTCCGGCGAGGGCAGGTGCGACTAGAGTTAGGGTTTCCTGAAATATGATGTTTAAATACCCATTAGGCGTCGATCTGAGCCGTCCATTCGCGTCGACGTAGAGTGATGAGAGTCGTCCAACAATTGCCTCTTTAGGCCGATTGTGTGATCGAATCTGTATCGTTCATCGTGATTAATCTTGTACGTCCGATTGTTCCTAAAGAGAAAATGCATTTGAGCCGTCTGTGCGCACGAAATATGATTGAGACCATCAGATTACCAAGCATGCGAATTGCTTGTGTGGCGCCAATGTCAGCATGTTTTGCCACGCAGCATGCTCTGCCTCGTTGTAGCTGCTAACTGGGCCATCCCACGTGGCCAAATTTCTCTTTTTTGTAATTTTACCCTCCCGTTTTAAAGTTTTCTTTTAAAAACATCTCATTTATTCAAAATTTCACCTATTTTTCTTAAAATTATTTTTAATTTCGTTCTTATTTTATTTTTTCTCAATAATTTGAATAAAAATAAAATAAAATAAATTATTTATATAACTTTTATAAATAAAAAAGATTATCCTATACTGATTTTCGGGTTCAGGTATTACATTAATTATTAATTTAAAATAAATTATCATAATTAAATAAAAATTAATTGAAAT
Source organism: Carica papaya (assembly GCF_054855325.1). NCBI lineage: Eukaryota > Viridiplantae > Streptophyta > Magnoliopsida > Brassicales > Caricaceae > Carica > Carica papaya. The sequence goes on from NC_142314.1 coordinate 960,551, forward strand.
TTCGATTTCTAAATTTTGATTATCAAAGTGAATAATTAGTTATTTATGTCAAAGTCCGGAACTTAAATGAAAATAAAATCATAAATTAAATGCAGAATCAAAATAATAAAGTTAGGGTTTACATTCCTTACACAATACTTTAAAAGACCCTAAAAATTATCAATTGAGTTGTGCATAGTATAATAGTAACCAAATATAGGTAATACATGAACATAAATAGGAAATTGAAACGATCATGAACTAATAGGTTTCAGCTCTACTAGTGATATGTAATTATTTTTAAGGTCTCTAATTTTTCGTAAAAATATACTATTATTAATTATTAAGCCTCAATTTGCCGTAATGGAGAAAAGGATGAGGGATCTTTACCCAGATCAGTGTTTTCGGACGTCGCATCATCTACTACGCATTCTAATGGGTATCGAATTTTCTAAATTATTCATGCAGAATCTAAAACACTTATTACGTACCTAAAAATACAATAGAAATCCAAAATCAGTGTCCAAAATTTGTTTCGACTAATTTCGGGGTCTCAGCACTTCACTAGCTCCGCTGCCAATGGTGGCAGTTCACCTCAGCCTAGCCAGTTTCGGCCGGTTTCAGCCGCTTTTATACATATCCCTGCAGAAAAATATGTTAGGGGGTATCGATTATGAAAAAAATCAGAAAATGAAAACCTACTAGTGTTGGGATTTTTCAGGTACGGCGGTTTCGCCAGCTCACTTTCGCGACTGGAATTTTTTCTTTGGTCAATCTATAAAAAATAGAACGAAGAACACAACGGTAAAAAAATTACGTAAAACAGGAATCGGAAAGGGGTTCATTAGAGGGGGTTACGAGTTCTGCTTATGGCGCCGCCGCCAGGCTTTGCCCGTAGTTTTTGGCTCACTCGCCGTTTGTTTTGCTCCGATATAGCCACATAGGTACTCAAAATCGAATTTCAAGCGGGTAGGAGAATTTTTACTTTTTTTAGCAGTCATAAGTGGCTCCAGTGCGGTGGCAGTCGGCGGTCGGCTCCCTTATCCGGTGACTAGTTCTTCTTCTCGGACGGGAGGCTGACGGTTAGGGTTTAGATTTAGTATGATGCAAAATATTTATACCCATATTGCGTTAATTTTGATCATTCATCGCGTTTAATCTTGACCGTTCGATGGCGCTTAAGGAGAAAATGAATCTGGACCGTTTATCGCATTTGATCTCGACTGTTGGATTGCACTTAAAGAAGAAATGAATATAAACCATTCATCACAATTTGATCTCGACCATCTAATCACGTTTAAAGGGGGAACAAATCCAGGCTGTCCACACCGCATGATCGATCCTGGGTCGTTCGATCGTAGGGTACGTGGATCACCTGCGTGGCACCGATGTCAGCGTGCCTTAACACACAGCGTGCTCCGATTTATCGGGATTGCTAACTGGACAGTTTTACGTGATAAAATTTTTCTTATTTGCACTCCAAACCCTAGTTTCTGATTTTTCTTTTAAAAATATAATCCCAAACCTAAATTTTCACATCTTTTTTTCAAAATTATTTTCAATTTCATTCATAACCTATTTTTTCTTATAAATTCAACAAAAATTAAAATAAATTAATTTAAAAATAATTTTTTTATATATTTAAAATATTAAAATTAATCTCAGACCAAATTCTGGACTTGAATATTACAGTTTATATAAACTTTAATTTAAAATCACATACGAATAATTCAATTTGCTGGACTTTTATCTTAATTTGATTTTTTATTTCGTAGTTAATTTTCACACATTAAAATTAAATTTCTCTCAAATATAATCAAAATTATAAAACTAATGAGAATTATAAAAGCCTATAAGAATTTTTAGTTTGATTAAAATTTATGCAGGTACTAGTGCATAATTTTTTTATTTACAATTTAATTCCAAAGTTTTTGTTTGTTTGTTTTAAATAGTTATTTTTTTATTCTCTAATAAAAAAATTAAAATAACTAAATTTCATTTAAATATTATAATTTTCAATAATTATTTTAATTATTATTAATTTATTAGTTAAAATTATTATCAAATTAATTTTTAAAACATATAAATTTTACTTAATTATTTTAGTTTTTTTCTGTTAAAAATAAAATAAAATTAATCATTCCAAACAATTAAAAAAATATAATAAAGTAAATTATAACAAAAAAATTAAAAATTAAAATATAAAAAGTCTCAATTTTTAAATATTTATTTACTAATTTATATTATTTTTAAAAAAAATTACTTATATATTGGGATTATTTAAAACAAAATTAAGTGGAGACCCTTAACCTTCCAAGTCAGACGACCAAAATTACATACAGCGTGGTAACAGCGCGTGGAGGTCAAACGATATTACTGGATAATTTAATTAATATTATTATATTCACAAAATCGTTTCAACATGATGATCCATCTGTGACTGACCTAAACTGCATTTATTATTTTAAACATGCACATATTATACGCGCATGTTTGGTCAGGTTTATGGACTAAACGACACCGTTTTAATTAAAAAAAAACAAAAACAAAGTTTCCCCACGATTCAGAAAAAAAAAAGTAATCATATATTTGGGACCTCCTCAACTTTTTTAACCCCGGCTTTTCGGTTTACTCAAATATTAAACTCGATTATTCGCACGTGATTGAATTCGCATGTTTTAAACGTGGTTAAAAAAAAAAAGATTAAAAGAAAACAACCACGTGCGTTAACTTTTTATTT